>NC_085987.1:20012863-20344245 GCF_910591565.1 Cydia splendana
AGTGTGTGATCGAACTGAAAATAAAAATCATTGAATGGAATTTGGAATAGGATTTGAATTTGAAAAGGGAATTTAGAATTTGTATGGTGCCAGAAATAGTATGAAGGTTGATAGTGTAACGTTTCGTAACACGCACCGTTACACTACCGGGGTCGCCCTGGAAGGGAAAATCCTGGGGCTTATAGCCAAAGGATTTTTCCGTAATGTAAAATAATGTACAACAAAGTAATGAATATGGGTATGAGTGATAAATTTAGAAGGTGGGGATGTTATATACAATGTTTATCATACAAGAGAGACTTTAAACATGCATACCAAAGGTCATTCATACATCATCTTATAAAATTTTGGTTAATATTGTTTAACCAAAATAAGTTTCAATAGAGTACTCCTTTAAGTAGAGGACGTACTCATTAAGTCGCTCTCCGTTGGTATTAAGGCTTATTAATCAGTAACCACCCGCTGAATATTAATGAATGTAAATATATGTACAATAATGTGTACAAAGAGTACGATTGTTGAAATGTATTCAACAAAATAATGTCGTATGGAATGTAGGATTACTACAAAATATTATTAGATAATTCCTTAATGGAATTAATAAATGTACTGTACGGTACGATTGTACCTAAGTACGTAAACATGAACGTTATGGAAAAGAAAGAAATATATAATTAAGTATTGTTCTAACTCTGGTAGAGTTAGCTTTGAATAACGTTATATGAACGTAATAACTGAACGTATAAATTCGTACTAAGTAGGTATGTACGAAATGTAATGAGTCCGAAATGTATAATGGGGATGAGGTATATTTATAAATGTATAACATTATATACAATAAGTTATAAGTTAGGAGCTTAGGAGAAAAGTAACTAAGTTTGAGCCAAATAAGAATCTAATTAAGGAAAAACAGTATGTTGTTTATTTTAGAATTTTGGGGAGAGGTTTAAGGTCTCTAATATGCCATCGTCCGAGCATTTTGCCGGACATGTCTTGTAGGACGTATACTAAGGGTGAAACTTTTTTTAGGATAGAAAATTAACTTTGGTGCAAGTTTAGCAGAATAGTGTTTAGGAGAATTACTAATTGCGTAATTTCGTTTCCAGACGATGTCATTTTCGTTGAATTCGAAATGTTGGTGATGTTTATTATACGATGAAGAATTGGTTTGGTGTGCTCTCCAAAGACGGGCTTGTACTTCGGAGAAGACAGGCTGGAGAAGACCAAGATTATCAGCGTATTCGTCTCTGGGCGCGAATATAATATCATCTGTGAGATCAGATTTATCGTATACTGATCCACATGTGACTAATTCGCGACCAAATACAAGGAAGGAAGGAGTATAATATGTTGTTTCATTTACGGAAGTATTAATAGCAAATTGTATCTTATGTAGGTTGATATCCCAATTCCTGTGGTCATCCTGTATGAATGAGGATATTGCTGTGGTAACAACTTTATTATATCTCTCCACGGGATTTGGTTGGGCGCATTTAATTGCGCAATAGTGTATTTTTGGGATATGATAGGAGTGGAATAAATCCGTTGTCTCTTGACTAACGAATTGAGGACCATGGTCAAGAATTATGGTCTGTGGGATTCCGTACACTAGGAAAACTAGGTTTTCTAGAATATGAACGATTACTGATGAAGTAGCTCGTTTAATCGCAAAGAGGAGGCAATATTTTGAAAAACAGCAAGTAACGACAAAGATGAATATGTTGTGTTTTAGTGTAGTAGGCAAGGGGCCGATCAAATCTATTGAAATGCATTGAAAGGGTCGAGAGCATTGCTTAGGTTTACCCATTAGGCCAAGTTTTAGTTGGGTTTGGTGTTTGCAAGCTATGCAAGTCTCGTATTTGGCAATAAAATTTGAAATATCTTTGTACATTCCTGGCCAAAAATATTTCAACTTAACTTTATTGTATGTTTTAAATGTTCCGAAATGTTCCGGCCTTGACCTAATTATTATATGTATATATAGACCGCCTACACTGAAAAAAAAACCTGGTACTGGTAACCAGAATCTGGTTAGCTGTACTATATTGTCTTGTTGTATATGTGACGACAGGACACTTTGTAAACATAACCAGACCATTCTTGTTAAATTAAATTTGTTAATTCTATGAAGTGTATAGTAGTGGGTATAAGACTTTTAGTAAACCCAACTAGCCGGTCTGTTAATGGTTACTAAATAATACAGTAACATATACGTTCCTGTCCTGTTGTTATAACAAGGTATTCAGTATATGTAACTGAACGATTTGTGCGGTGTACTGGTTTTATATTGTTCACGTTACCAGAACGCACTGTGCTAATGGGGCTTCTAAGCGAGCCATATGTTCACTGCAATATGTGGCCGGCAACTATTGGTGTCCTCTTACTCACATGTTAGAGAGGGACACTAATAGTTGCCGGCCACATATTGCAGTGAACATATGGCCCGTTTAGAAGTCCCTTCAGCACAGTGGGTTCTGGTTACGTGAACAATATATAACCAGTACACTGCTCTTCTAGTAAATACAGACAAGTTTTACACACTTATTTTTTTTTATTTTATTGATCAAATAAGTAACACAGCATTACAGTAAAACCAAGGCACTGTGACACTACAAAAGAAAAAAACATTTTGTCTCCACAAAGAAAACAATAGACACAAAAATGACATACAAATTAAACATTGGATTTGGGCGACGACGTAACAGCGTGGCTCCGTAGCGTCGTCTGACTCGGCGTAGGATTCGGCAGGTTGCCCCGGAACCGCCGAAACACCACATCCTTCGGCCAGAAGTCCGCGCTTGCGATGGTGTCCTGCAGAGGCCGCGGCACGCGCACTACAAATGAACTGAAGTGCACATAGTGACGCGACTGTAGCTGGTGCACCCTCACCACCTCGTCGGCCCCGGCGGAGTAATGCAGGCGAGACACATAGAGCGCCTTACTCGGTGTCGCAACTCGTAGGCCAGAATTAACCGGCTCCGCAGTGCCACACAGAGTTTTACGAGGCGCCCTGCGCGCCTTGCGTGTCCTTTCCACCAGTTTGAATCCCTCCTTATCCACATCGGTGCGGGAGGACTTTTCCTTAATCGGAGCCCGCACATTTCACTGTGTCAGCAACACGCAAACAACACGCACTTATACTATACACTTGTACTAGTTTACAATAAAATTATGGACAGGATCTACGTAAATAAAACATCGACCGGCCGGAACGTAAGACGCTGGCGTAATGGCTGCCGTTCTGTGAATTGCGCAATTCCTTTCTCCGCCCCCCGCCACCCGCGCATACACCGTGGTGTTGGCACAACTGTTTGATTCGTTCAGACTACAATGCATTATAGTAACCACAACATAATAACTTGTAACGTGTACACTCGTATCTTTATTTTTACATATCAATAGTTAGTGTTACGATGCATATATTAAACGAGACAAACGTTTAATATTTACAACACTTGCATCTTTACATATACAACGAAATTGTAAGCAGTACTAAATTGCATTTAACTAGAATTAAACAGTGATGTTTAAAAAACAAGTTTTACACGATACAACATTTTTTGTTATTACTACCGGATTTTAGTAGGTATAACTATATTTTTAATTACTATACGTTCTGGTAGTATTGTAGAAAATTATTTTTTTCGGTGTAGTGGTGACATCACGATGTTCTTAAATAAGTTAAATCTATTGTTAAATTTTATTGCTATTCAAAATAATAATGTAATCATAGTAGGCGACATTAATATTGACATATTAACTAATTGTAACATTACTAAACAGTTGTTAGATACTATTAAAATCTGTGGGTTTAGAAATCTTATAAATAAACCGACTAGGATTACAGAGACATCTAAAAAATGTATTGATCATGCATATTCCAATATAATTAAGTCTGACATAAATAAAATAATGTGTAATGAAATGTATTTGTCTGGTCATTTGTCTTTAATTATTAGTATTAATATTAATAACCGAACCCAATCGAATTGCCATGTATTAAAGCGAAAGTTTTCACATTGTAACAAACATGACTTCATGCGAAGTCTTGATTTCCAAAATTGGGATGACATCCTAAGTAAGAATACCTGCCCAGGTGAAAAGATAAAATCTATTATAAATGTTTTGAAGCATTATTTCGATGTTCATTTCCCAATTAAGTATCATCCGGTTAAAAAAACCAACGAGGTCTGGGTCAATGACACCGTAAAAATACAAAGAAATAACATTCATAAACTTAAGGTAAAACTAAGTTTTAACCCCTATGATACTGAGGCACTTTCTAGCCTTCAAAGACTAGAATGCTCGTACTGGTCCCTTATAAAAAATATACGTAGGAGTTACATAAACAGACAAATTTCAAACTGCGATCGTGATATGTCACGTAGTGTTTGGCGCATAATATCGAATGAAACGTGCGGGGGTTCCAGGAGCGGGAACAGAGCAATCGACATACTTGTTAGCAAGTCTGCAGGCGACTGCCAGGACGCGCGTGCCGTCAACTCCGCCACGCTGCTAAACAGGTACTATCTAGATGCGAACGTAAATAATACGAGACCGTGCACTCCCACTGCCCTAGAATATCTCCACAGCTATTTAGACAACCCACCCCCGCCTCTGGTTTTTACTCCATTCACCCTTCATGAGATGATTAATGCCTGCAAACATATAAAACGTAAAACTTCTAAAGATATAAATGACATGACAACGTATATTCTGGATTGTTTGCCGCCTATTGTTATATCCCTATTTTTGTCCGTATTTAATGACTGCGTTAAATTTGGTGTATATCCAGATATCTTAAAATTGATAAAGGTACAGCCGGTGTACAAGGGTAAGGGCGAACTGCACTCGCCCAAGTCTTACAGACCAATATCACTGGTACCGGTCATCTCTAAAGTATTTGAGCGGTTGCTTAGCAACAAACTTATGCAACATATTACTGGTAACAGGTTATTAAATCGTCAGCAGTACGCCTATCAGCCCGGTCGGTCGACAATAGATGCCGCTAGAGACGTTGTGATGCGAGTGTTGGGGCATCTGGAAGACGCGCGGCAGGTTGCTGCGATCTTCTGCGATCTGTCGCGCGCCTTCGAGATGATAGACCATTCCCTTCTTATCAGAAAGCTTGCCGTTTATGGTGTTACTGGTAACTTTCTGGATACAATCTCATCCTTTTTAAATAATCGAAAGCAATGTACTTACGTCCTGAACGCGAAGTCAGAAATGGAGTCGATTGGTAACTGTGCAGTCCCTCAGGGATCGGTCGCCGGGAATAACCTATTCTTGATCCTCGTCAACGACATCACGACCGCTTGCCCAGGTCAGGAGTATGTCATGTTTGCCGACGACACTTGTATTATTGTCAATGCTAACGATTTTGAGAGCTTAAAATCTAAACTTTGCAATGTCATAAGTCAAATGGTAAGATGGTTCTCCGCCAATGGCATGCTATTAAATTTAGAGAAAACTAGTATAGTGCATTTCCAATTAAAAAAAACTAACAAACCTAATCTCAATATTGTGCTAAATAACACCGAAATTCCGCAAGTTGATTCCGCGAGGTACCTAGGATTCCAAATTGACTCCGGACTGACTTGGGCCCCACATATACAGACAACATGTGACAAATTAGCCTCCGCGTGTTACGCATTGTCCAGAATAGCACCCAGTCTGTCTGCTGAAAACCTAAAAACGGCATACTACGGGTATTTCCACTCGATTTTATTGCAGGGTGTGGATCTTTGGGGCATGGCTGCTGAGCGCGACCGAATATTCAGGATGCAAAAACGCGCCCTGCGTATAATCGATGGAAAGCCTGTAGACTACCCAGCACAGAGTTTGTTTAAAAAACATAAGATACTCACTGTACCGTTCATATATATACTCACGGCATGCATGCATGTAAGATTGAATATAGATATGTATAAATCTAACACTCATGCCAGTGGGTCTCAAATGCGCAGGCGACCCAGGTTAATTACTCCTAGACGCCGACTCGCCAAATCGCGACGGTCACTCAGTATCATGGGGCCAAATCTATATAATGCAGTACCGAATGAGATACAAGACTCAAAAACAGATTTAATATTTAAAAATAAACTTAAGATGTTACTTTTAGATGAAGCTTATTACAGCATCGATGAATTTACTAAGTAGTATACGGTAAGATCATTGACCCAGCGCTGTACCAAATATTATATTAACTATATTGTAAATTGTATACACATATGTACCTATAATAAGTAAAATGTAAATAGTAATTAAGTAACAAAATGACGTGTAAATGTATATATTTCTTTTACCAATAAAGTACTGTATCACTGTATCACTTTATCACTGTAATGAGCGCAAGTTGGGGTGGAATGATTTTCAGTGATAATGGGTATTCTGTACTCTAGTGGGATAACTTCTTTCCAATTATACTCTGATTGGAGTAACGAAGGGGTTTTTGAGTATCGGTATAATTTATTATTATGTATTATGTAATCTGGAGTGGTGTTGGGGTTAGAACTGCATTTAGCGTAGATATTATTATACCAGTCGTCGTTGGTATTAGAACTACTGTAGTTAATAACGTCTACTGATGGTAAGCGTGATAAAGCGTCAGGGATTAGATGATCTTTACCACGTTTATGTTTAATTTCGAAGTTAAATGTAGATAGACGAATACTCCAGCGGGCTAGACGTCCGGTTGGATTATCTAGGTGGAGAAACCATTGTAATGCGGAATGGTCCGTGTAGATTGTGAACTTTAGGCCGTTGTCAAGATAGCAACGCCAATGTTCTAAGGCCAGTAAGACACTTAAGAGTTCTCTTTCTGTAATTGAGTAATTTCTTTGGGGACCAGTGAGGGAAATGCTCATGTAAGCAATGGGTTTCTCAACGCCATCAAATTGTTGGGTCAGCATAGCACCGATGCCGAAGCTGGATGCATCACAGTGGACTGCGAAGGGTTTTGAGAAGTCTGGGCAAGCAAGAACAGGGGTAGAGACTAGAGCTTCTTTAATGGATTTGAAGGCATTGTCTTCTAGTGATGTCCATTAATGGTGGTGCTTTTTTTGGAAGTGGAGGTAAGTTTTGTTAGTGGTGCAACTTTTGTGCTAAAATCTGGTATAAAGCGTCTATACCAACTTGCTGTGCCTAGGAACTTTTTGACTTCTCGAGGGGTTGTGGGGGGTGGGATGTTAAGTATTGCCTTAACCTTGTCGGGATCTGTTTGAAAGCCGTGTTCATTAACTATGTAACCAAGATATTTAAGTTCTTTTTTGAAAAATGAACATTTGGGGAAGTTTATAGTAATGTTGGCTTGTAGTAGCCTTTGGTAAACTTTATTAAGTAAGGTGATGTGTTCATCGAAAGTGTTACTTATGATGATAATATCATCTAAGTAGGTAAATACTGAATTATCGAGGTTTTCAGAAGGGAATAACGCATCCATAAAGCGTTGTTGGGTAGCAGGGGCATTAGTCAATCCAAAAGGCACTACGCGAAACATGTACATGCCTTTTGAGGGGACGTGGAAACTAGTTTTAGGTCTATCAGAGGGGCGTAGGGGTATTTCCCAAAATGCTTTTGCTATGTCTATCGATGATAGATATTTAGCATTTTTTAAATTATCTAAAATGTCTGAAATGAGTGGGAGTTTGTAGGCATCTTTGCGCGTAATCGAATTTAGTTTACGACTGTCGATGCAAAAACGCCACGTTTCATCTTTTTTAGGAGTTATTATGACAGGGTTTAGCCATGGGCTTTCACAGGGTTCGATAACATTAAGCTTTAGCATTTCATCAACTTCTTTGCATAAAGCTTTTTGTTTCTCTGGAGAAAGCCTATAGCATCGCTGTTTGATTGGTGGATGGTCACCGGTATCTATGTGATGTTCAATGAGGTGGGTTCGTCCTAAGGGTTTGGTTTCTGTTGAAATATTTTTAAATTTTTCAATAATAGTATCTGAAATTAACTGTTGGGTTTCAGAAAGGTTGTCATAATTAGTGATGTGTTGGTCACAGGTGGAAATAACTAGGGTATCTATATGTTTATCAGAATATGACGTTATGTCAGGTAATATATGGGGAGCTATATTGAATTTTCTCCAGAAATGTGTGCGTAGAATCAAGGGTTGCTTTACAGTAGGGATAACATGAGCGGTAATAATAGCCACAATATTTTTGTACGAAATTGGTAGTTGAATTGTACCAATAGAGTATATAGGGTAGCCGTCGGCTACAGAGCCTACGACTTTATGGTCGTAATTTATGGTAAAATTGTGGGATAAGAGAATTTTATGGGAATTATTTCCGAAAATAGTTAAAGCACTGCCACTGTCTAAGAGGCCACATAAAGTTAAATTATTTGTCCGGATGTTGACATACGGTCGTTCATCGTATGGATCTTGAGTGAAAAGTGCTGATGTAGTATTGTATGATGACATAAATAATTTAATTGGTTCCATTCTGTAGCAGTAGTTTTATTTAAGTTACTTTTCTCCTTTATGCGTTTTTTGGAAATTTATGGCAAACTGTACATTTTGAAAATGTGACATTTTGTTTGCCACAGCGGAAGCAAACTATATTTTTACTTGTACAAATATCTAATGAGTGGTCGTTTGTTCTGCAACGCGGACAGGAGTAACGTAACGCAGAAGGTGGTGCTGTTACAGTATGGACCGGTTTATTAAATGGGAATGGTGGTATATACGGTTGGGAAGGGGGGTTATGGTTAGAATCTTGTTGAATGTTGGTATAGTTATTGGAGCTATAAGTAAAGGTAGTATTACAGCTTTCGTACCATTTACACGATTGAAATAATGTTTCTATAGACGTAACATCTGTAGGAACTAATCTGGAACTGTAATAAGGGCTCATGTTTCTACGGAGGATATCCATTTTTTGTTTTTCTGAAAGGGGTTCATGTAATTTGGAATAGAGGGCTTCCATGGCTGAAAAATACATTATTATTCGTTCATGTTGTTTTTGTTTACGGGAATGTATATTTTGTAGTAAGTTATGGTCATGGTCATGCAATTCGAAATCTTTTAATAAGTGGGTTTTAAATGTTTTCCAATCTGTAAGGGTTGTTTTCTTTGACCTATACCAATCTAAAGGAGTGCCTGATAAAAAATCGTATATATATTTGTGTAAGCGTTTGTCGTCAATGTTACGCGCAATTGCAAACTCTTCGATGTTTAGAATAAAATCATAAGGGCAACTATCGCCTTTATAGTGGAATTTTTTAAAATCGCTTGGCTTTGCTTCGGAGAGGTTGGTTAATTTTCGAACAAGTAGGTCTAAATTTGTGGAATCATCTATCAAAGAGGTTGCTGACGCGTAAGTTGACGTTGTTGTTGACGGTTGTGACATGTTAAATTTTGTTTGACATTTTGACAATAATTCGCATATTTTCGAATATTTGTCGATAATTTCTGGAGATAAGTCAGTGGGTCAGTGGTAATAGTGAGACGTTCTATTCTGTTATGTAAATGAAATAAGAAAACCGCTATTCTATCGTGCTTTGCTTGGTTGGTAGTCGCAAGCTGCAGCTGAGAAGAAACTATTGTTAGGCATCTGCTAATTTCGGTGATGTCCTGTTCAAGATCATATGGACTGGAGAGATTCGAACACGGGTCCGCGAACAAATCTGGAGTGAGGAGCTGTCTTAGATCATCAGCCTGCGCGGTGGCTGGGAACTGAACGTTCCTGAGTTTGAGCTCATAGATGAGTTCTGGTTTATTTAATAGTGCTGGATTCATTGTTTATTAAAGTGGATACCTATCACGAAGAGAATAACTGATGTTGTTATCAATATAAATAAAATATGTAGTTATTAAATTTTATTTTTTATTGAATCGAAAGGAGAAATAAGAATATAGAAGTTTATTGTGATATTAGGCTTAAGTGTATATTTATTTAATCGGGTGAAGGATAAGCTATCGGATTATCTCCAACAGTACTGCCGTAAGTCAGGATTGCCTCGCACTTCAGTGACTCCAAGGAGTTTTACAAACACTTAGGATTGAAACCAATTTGTGAGATTCCAGTGGAAATCTTGGATTGTGTAATTGTATGAGATACATATATGTTTTGTGTAATCACTATGTTAAGTGTTTTGTAACGTGGCGCGACAAAATGCGTTGGACGCTGGCATAAGGGAATACAAAATAAGATTATGTAGATAGATTTGATTAAGATGATGATAGGTGGGTGATTATGTATTTGGTTATTTAAGGTTGGGTTGGATTTTTAGTTAAACGGTCGAGGGTTAGATAAAAGGTTGGTTGCAAAATAGAAAATTAAAAAAAATGATGTTAGGCCGAGAGATATTGCGAAAATTTGAGTTGGGTCGACTATAACCTTTTAGAATTTTGAAAAGATCTTATGCTAACTATTACAAGATATATAAAATTAATAAAAAAAAAAGAAATGTCGTAAAATAGCAGCAGGCGTCGGTGTGGAGTAGGAGCACGAGCGTAGCGCAGGAGGCACGAAGAGAAGGGCTGCTCTGCGTCGTAGGGCGGGTGGGTAGGTTCGTCGTAGGGGTGTTGTTCTGGATTCGATCACGTTGGTGGCGCCAGTGTGAGGGGGCAGATGGAGGGCCTCACAGGGATGACGGGAATCAAAGACAGGATCCAGGACGAGTGGGTATTTATTTTATTTAAATATAAAGGCACCTGTAACAATACAGGTTACGTGTTAACAGATATGTATAAAAACACTTTCGTAATACACTTAGAAGGTTAGAAATCAAATAACTTACAATATGTGCCTTGGTGATGATGTAGATATATATCTGGAAGGTGTGCAAGGGCACAAAACGAGCACTATACTGTACTGCACGCACTTATGTATTATGTTTACGTTTCACTAATAAAAAATCACACTTTAACGGTCGTGTTTAAGAACTTGGGAAGTACAGTCTGTTAGATTAAAATGATGTTTATCGATCGGAGTGTGTGATCGAACTGAAAATAAAAATCATTGAATGGAATTTGGAATAGGATTTGAATTTGAAAAGGGAATTTAGAATTTGTATGGTGCCAGAAATAGTATGAAGGTTGATAGTGTAACGTTTCGTTACACGCACCGTTACAAACACTGCTTCTACTTGGATGTTTCGTAGTTTTTATCGTTGAGTTGATCAATTCTAACAGTAGTACTACTCATTTCCGCTGAAAAATTATTTCTAATATCGTTAACACTATTCTCGATCACTGATCGTGCGTAGGCTACATAACCATTGTGGGGAAAGACCTATCACTTGTTGGCAAAGATTTACAACGCAGTTAAACCAATATTACAAATTTATTCAGACTTTATTTGAGTACTGTTATTGATCGACTGACAAATCTAAAGGTAAACAAACATTTCATGGAACGGTTGCTATCCAAATACAAAATTTGACTAGGTTCTAGCTATGGCCAGTACTGTGGAACCTTAAAGTAGGCGCAACTGCAAATATCACATTAGCCTAATATTTCAATATAACGTGCCCGTAATAGTGGCTCCATGCTCGTGATACTCAATCATTACAACCCCTTTACCATCCCAAAAAACAGAGCCCATGACCTTACCGGCAGATGGGCCCACCTTGAATTTCTTCGGAGTTGGAGATGATGGCCTTTTCCATGTCATAGACTGCAGTTTCGTTTCAGGGTCGTAATGATGGAGCCATGCTTCGTCCATTGTTATAAATCGCGCCAAAAAAAGTTCCCGGTCTTGCTGTATCAGGTCCAAAGCTTCTTGACAAATCTCGACTCTAGTTTGTTTTTGCGTGTCAGTAAGCATTCTGGGCACCCAACGCGCTGATACCTTTTTCATACCCAAGCGTTCATGTAAAATATTATGCACGCTCCCCGTTGAAATTGAAATCTTTACATTTTCAGTAATAAAACGAACCGTGACACGACGATCCGCCAAAACTAAGTTTTCGACTTTTTTCACAATTTCTTCAGTTACTGCCTGTAGTAGGGCGTCCGGAGCGGGGGTCATCCATGGTCGATGTTCTTCCACGTCTAAATTCGGCGCACCAACGTGCGACTGTCGAATACGGACGAGCTTTTAGGTCTAATAAAAGTGTCCCGTAAATCTAAATTGACTTGGTCCGTAGAATTTTTTTTAAAACAGAAGTATTTGATAACGGCGCGCAGTTCAATTTTCTCCATTTTTGCTAACGTACTCAATAGCATCGCAAAGAAATCGCCGTATATTTTTTAAAACAAAAAACAGTTGGTTTTATTTTCATGGCAATCAGCTAGGTAGATTAGCTTTACCGGCCAGTATTTACTTTCCTAATATTTAAAGAGTTTGCATCTCATTCTCATTATATATTGAACGCCCCTCGTACAGTTAATAATTATTGATTACATACTGACCAAGCATATTTTCCTTCGAAGGTAGTTATATAGCTGCCTGGTGAGATAATTGATAGTTATGTTTACGCCATAATGGGAATTTATTGTTGTAAGTATTTTCTGTTTCACTTGAGACCGAAGGAAGTTGTTACGGTAATTGAAGTGAGTAGGGTCCCAGAGTACCGGATTTTCGGAAAAATAGTGATCAAAATCAATGGAATCCATTTTCTTATTGTTAGTTAAAACAGTAAGTTTTAATATAATCTAGATATTAACTAAACTAAACAACAGAAACTCTGAATTAAAAGTTATGACAGATGAAAATAAATTCTTGCTATAAAAAAAAAGGAGAGAGGTGTAGTAGATTGAGAGATAGAAACTATAAGCTGATCAATCTGCTGTCAACTATTCTAGGTAAGGAAGGTAATAATAAAAAAAGGGGGAGATGAAAATTAAAATCAATTTATATTTTGACAAGAGTAGTATTAAAAAAATTGTTAAATCACAAGCTGGGTACTTTGATGAGCTGTGTAGGGCACTAGAACAAAATAAAACACCAATAAGAAAAAAAAAGGGGTTAACATATAGTGTAAGGAAGGAAACATGTATTAAGAAAATTGAACTCAATTATAAATTTGTATATAAAGGCTTTTATAAAAAAAAAGGAGAGAGATCTTAGAGGTAGGGAGTTAAGAAGCATGGCAACATTAAATCAAAACAGGCAAAACGGTCCGTTTGAAATGGTGGGAAAATACTAATCGCGGATTGGCTAATGGAAAAGGCGTGATGTTAAACGGCCCAATTTTACATTTGAATAAAAGGCGGGAAAATCACATTAAGAACGTTAAAACTGTAAGGTGGGAAAAAAAAGTAATGGTAATAATAATAGTAAAATTTGGACCCCATCGCCCGCTGGTTTTACCAGTGCAATCAGTCAACGCAGGGCAGCTTGTGGCGAGCTGTTGGGGATTAGCGACCTCACGTACCCGAGTGCTCCTGGAGAGTTCTGTTACCCGCAAGGAGGGTGGGTGGGATAGGATTCTCTGCCTCTGGCTTGCCTTAGCCGGCCGGCCAGAGTGGAGTCGTTAGAGCTATAAGCTCCAGGAGTGGAAGTGAAATATGCATAAGACGCGAGTTGGCACAGTGGCTGTTAACAGCCACTGGGTAGAAAGCGGCGCACACCTCTCGACACCCCTGAGCCGCTCACACCGGTGTTGCCCTTGAGCCATCCTAGATGTCGCTTTTTGTGGGGGCCCATCTTGTGAGGGCGAGTCACCGTCTGCCGGAAATAAAATTGCATACCGTTTTATTAGGCAGGCGTCCGGTTTTTTACCCCATAGCTCAGTTCTTAGTCCATCGCTTTCACCCAATAACCTAGTTCATTTTAGATTCCATCAACTCTCAATAGTCCTTACACCCTGGCGGGTGCTGCCTCTGCGTGCGTCCCATGACACGGGCAAGGGCACCCTCCGCTCGGTGTACCCCTTACATTTCATTAAAGTGTCAAAAGGGCCTCTACGTGTTGGCTTCGGCTCCGCGCACGCCTCCCAAAGGTCCGAAACACCATTGTTCCGTGATGGGAAAGACATAGTAAAATTTAATAAAGAAATTATAACTTACCAAATTAATAAGACTCTTCAGATGAGTTGAGTACATATATGGGGGACTGGAAAAGAAACGGAAAATATATTAGAAACAAAAACAAATAGGTACATAAGTTTGTCAGTTTTTCGTCAAAAGCCATTAACCTTGAATCAATATTGGTTACACACTTATCTAGGGATTTGTAATATGGTTAAGTAACGTTAATTTATGGTTATGAATGTACTTGAGAGGCAATATAAAATACAAATTGAAAAAATATATATATATATATATATATTTAAAAGAAAAGGGATTATAAGAGGTACTTACAGAAGTCAAATCTGGAGTGGAACAGCACATCGGGCTGTATGCTGATGGTCCTGGTGATGAGACGGAGCTGAAGGTGGGGGAAGCAGGGGGGCATGGGTAATATAAGGCCACGGGGGTGGAAACATGGGGTCGGTCTGAGTCTCGGCCTCAAAATGGGGCTGGGGTTGCAGTTCTACACCCGGTTTGTGTTGAGAAGGCTATAAAAAAAGGAGGAGATGAATAAGTAAAAACAAGGAAGAGTAAAAGATCGTAAGTATCAACAATGAAACAAAAAATCAAGTAATTCACCTTTAATTCGGGATCCGTTTGTACTGCGATGGCTATCAAGATTTTTGGGGTCTGTGTGCCCACATCGTTTGCTCCAACAGTTTGCGTAGACGCCTCTTTATAGCGTAAGGTTGACTGGAAAAAGAAAGGTAAAATACAGAAGAAAATCAAGAGAAAAGGGAGAGAAAAGAAAACATAACAAAATAAGTAAGGAACTCACCATATTGAGTCAAATACAATCCACACAGAAGTTGAAGTCAAATTGAGCGGCATTAGTTTTGAAATAGACAGTTGGGCGCAGCAGGGAGAGAGGGAAGGAAACATACGTTCAGGAATTATTAATAAAAGTAAACCGCAGGAAATCACAAAATATAAAATAGTGTAATTAATATTTGTATTTTCAAAGGAAAAAGGGGAGGGAAAATACATATAGTTAAATTTTTCTACATTGGGCAAGTTTTAAGTTATTATCTCATTAATAGGAGTAACTTCATTAAAGAAAACTTGATTAATTTCTGAACGTATCCTTGTTATCAATTTCACTTCACAGTCAACTAAGGTATGCTAAAAACGTCAAAGAGCCGATATTAAGTAAAATAAGGCGTAGAGAAAAATATTCAATAATATGTGGTCATTATTCCTTGTAGTTAGTCTGTGTTATCTCCTGATCACCAAAACAGTTTAAAAATTGGGATATTTGGATGACAACGTGATAAAGAAATGTTGAATCAGAATCAGAATCAGAATTATTTTATTTGCTAGAATACTTAAAACAACATGTAGTACAGGATGTTAAGGTACAGTAGGTGATAAAGTATTCAGTCGATGAACGACATGCAAAAATTATGTAAACTAATAAGAAAATGTTATCAACAAGATAACGTTTTCATAGATACACACACTGAATTTAAAATAAATACAATACGATAAAATTACGATTCAAATAAAATTAAATAAATGTAGTCAAAAATAATTTTATATAAAAGTAGTAATGTCAGTTATGAGTTATACAATTTAAAATCCATAAATTCCCGGATGCTATAAAAACAATTTTCACTGAGCCACTTAGTGATCACTGTTGCAAATTTATTATATTCCATTTGCCTCATGTCTTCAGGAAGGTTGTTATCTTCGAGCAACACGGAAGGGAGGCGGCATTCGCACTATTTCCCCTCTGCCGAGGTACAAGATTAGCGCGTCAATCTAATCTAGCGCGGGTAATAAAACTAGTTGCACTTGGATTTTTCACTAGACCGAGTCCAGACGCGCGCGTGAACACTGCTGCACAAAAATGCCTGTTTGCTCGGTTTTTTGTTATAAAAAGAGGTCGGGGACATCAAATTTACAAAAAGAAAGTGTTACATTTCACATGTAATATTTTTTTTTACATATCATACGTTTAATTACATTCAAACACAATTATTATATTTTAGTCTCATGTAATTGTTGGATTTATCGATTTTCCTCGCTCAGTACAAATTGCGGATCGGTCGAGCGACAAATCCGACTTCTCATCTCTCAGAATACAATAACATACTTCAACGAAAATGTGTTAGTGTGCGTGTTGTGACACTTGTCACTCGTCCGTACACAAAAAGAGATCGAGGTTTGCAAGATTTGTCTTTGACGTGTGTCATTTTCTATGTATTTGTGTCGTCATTACAGATTGAATTCTGTATGTAAGTGTGTGAGAAGTGCGACTGTGTGCACCTTTCCCCCCCGCGAAAAATGGCAGAAAGATTTGTACGGTGAGATATCGCTTGGGCCCCTCCCTTCCGATGTGTCGGAAGCCGGTGTTGCTCGAAGGTTGTTATATAAAACAATGCACATATTATACGCATTTTTACGATAGATCGCAGTACGACAAGGAGGTTGGTACAGAAGGTCCAAGTATTGAGCTCTTTGGTTACCCGCAAAAACATCAGACCTGCGCCTAAAGAGTTCAGGATGTTTTTTTAACAAATAGGCATGCTTTTTTTATGTACATACATGGTAGTGGTAAAATATTTAGTTTTTTAAAGACTGGCCCGCAGCTTTCCATGATCGAAATATTAGCTAAGTATAGCACGAATGCACTTTTTTTGTTTAATAAGGGCCCTAATTACGACTACTGAATTCCCCCAGAGCAAGAGGCCATAGTTCAACAATGACGATACATAACCATGATATGCCGTGATAGCAGCTTCAGCTGAAACGGTCATCCTAAGTTTTTTTATGGCAAATACAAAACTGTCCAATTTCTTACACACAAAATCCACATGATTTTTCCAGTTTAAATTTTTGTCTATATGTAAACCTAAAAATTTAATGTCATCACAATTGTCTATTCCCATATTATTAAAATTAACATTTAATTGTATTGTTTCAGCATTATATGATTGAAATTGAATGAAATGAGTTTTACTTAAGTTAATATTGAGATTATTGTTACTAGTCCATTGGCATATTTCAGCTAAAGCATTATTTATGTTTTCTTCATATGAAGAAATTTCATCGCCTTTTACCATCACAGTCGTATCATCGGCAAATAGGATACACTCTGGGGTGGTTGCTTGAGGGAGATCATTGATATAAATTATAAAAAGCAGCGGACCCAAATTGCTCCCCTGTGGTACTCCCCACAGATTTTCACGATAACCGGAAAGAAAATTTTGTCTTATAAGTTTGTTCCCAACTTTGACTATTTTTGAAATCTCAGTGCGCTGTTTTCTACCTTCCAGATAACTTTTAAACCATGCAAGCGCAGGACCCCTGATGCCATAAGTTTCAAATTTCCTTAAAAGAATTTTATGACTAACACTATCAAATGCCTTACTTAGATCTAAAAATATTGACATAATGGGTACTTTATTATTAAGAGCTTCAGTTACATATTTGATAAAGTTATAACATGCCAATTCAGTTGAGCGACCCTTTCTAAAGCCGAATTGATTAGGATGAAATATATTTTGTTTGTCAAAAAAATCCGTTAATCTGACGCACATGGCCTTTTCCATTATCTTCGATAACACAGGAACTAAAGTAATTGGCCTGTAATTATTGATATTGCTGCGATCACCTTTTTTGTAAAGAGACTTAATATTTGATAATTTAAGTTGGTCTGGAAAGATACCTTGTTGAAATGAAAGGTTTATGATATGGGACAATGGATAACTTAGGTAAGCAGCATTCAACTTTAGTAAGTCTGTTGTGATATTGTCATAGCCACATGATTTACTATTGTTCAATGACATAATTATTTTGTAGACCTCACTTTCGTCTACAGGTCTTAAAAATATAGAACTTGGATTATAATAACTGCAAGTAACATTAGAAAGTGTGTTATTGCTTTTTCCATTGTCATGTATACTGTCAATAAAATAATCATTAAATAAGTTACAAATGTCCTGTGGATTATTAAATCATATTGTTATATTGTATATAGTCAAAAGCACTATGTGTATTATCATTACAAGTCATTGAAGACATAATATGCCAAGTAGCTTTACATTTATTTTTATTCGTTAAAATGTATCTATTATTAACAATTTTTTGTGAAGCATGAATGCAGTTCCTTAGAAGCTTATTATATACTTTAAATAAATGTCTGTTCTGATTCCTATTTAACATTGTCAGTCTCGTTTCATATATAATTTACGTTTAGTTTTGCAAGAGTTTTTTATTCCCTTAGTTAGCCACTTGAGTTTAGACTGGCGATTGCTTACTTTTACCTTTACTAAAGGGAAACACAATTCATAGAAAAGGCACAATGAATCATAAAATGAAGTAAAAGCATCTTTGAAATCTTGAGTAGTCAGTATATCAGAATAGGAATGAACTGAAATGCATTCACAGAACTTGGCAGTGTTTTCTTTACAATAATCTCTTTTAAATTCAAACCAATGAAAACGTTCTCTAGTATTTCTTATTCTTATGTCTATAGTTTGTCCTTTGTCGTGATCTGACAGACAAAGATTGTGGGTGTTTGCTTTAACTCTCTTTATATTACTAGCTATTTGATCTAGACATGCATTACCTCTGGTTGGGGTGTTAATATGCGTCACAAAATCATAATTCATGAGTACACCTTTATGATCTTTTGAGAACAAGTTATCCTTTAAAATGTCGATGTTCCAATCTCCACAAATAACAATCTTCTTTTTCTTATATTGTGAAGTTAAATTTGAAAGTAACATATTTAGTTTATGTAAAAAGATATTTACATGTGATTTCGTTTGTACAGGTACTCTATATATAACTACAACTATAACATCTAATCCTAAAATTTCAGTTCCACAACATTCGAAGTAATAGTCACTTGCTAACTTGGGCTCAAATTTTAGTGGCCTCGTATGTATTCCTAACCAGAATTGCAGTGCCACCTCTACTATAATCCCTAGAGTAGTAAGCTGCTACTTTATAATTACAAAGCTTTATATTATTAATATTTTCGCATTTTACAAAAGTTTCACTTAGACATACTATATCAATCCCACTATTCAACTCTTGTAAAGCAACTTGTAAGAGATCAAGTTTCACTAATAAACCACATATATTTTGGTGTAGAATAGTTATATTACTTAATTTACTCCTACCTATATAATGAACAGCCTGCCTTGAGTCATCAACATATATTTCAGTATCCTGCACTTGGTTGCTTAAGTCACATACATTTTGATAAAATATACTACTAGTTTTTGGTATAGGGTTACAGGATAAGAGAGACTCATTACACGACAACGGAAGAGCAGACTCGAAAAAACTCCTCTGGACTAGTCTGGGTATACTTGTCTCTTT
This sequence comes from Cydia splendana, assembly GCF_910591565.1. Taxonomy (NCBI): domain Eukaryota; kingdom Metazoa; phylum Arthropoda; class Insecta; order Lepidoptera; family Tortricidae; genus Cydia; species Cydia splendana. The sequence goes on from NC_085987.1 coordinate 20,032,170, forward strand.
TGGAGTAGGTATTTAATTGACCTATATTGTAATCTAGATTTTCGATTATAGTCTTCATACCCGAATTTTTCAAACGACCTGACCACACTGAAAACATCTCCTTGGAATCATCAGTCTTAATGTTAGAGTCATAAGCAAAGAAGTTTTCATTATGGTTATCCGGCGTTGTACAGCTGTTTGCCACATATGTACGTTGGACATGTTACAATTACATTAGTATATGTGATGTCTTTCAGAGAGGTTCTAATAAATTGGACAAGCGTCTCAAGGTCGTTCGAATAATTGAAATCGTCTTCACCTACAAGGATTACACAATAATCATTCTTCGTCATACCAGCTACTTTGGAATGTATATTTTGTAGAAGAACTTTTATTCCTACTCTAGGTATAACATGATGGCAGAAGGAAAAGTTGACAAGAGATGTTGTGAAATTTTTCTGATAATGCAGTTTGAAGAAGTAAACTTCCAAGAATGAGAACATAAAGGGAGGGCATAAATATATTGTACATATACATTTAATTATATTATATATATTTAATTCACTAAACTATTGAATTTCACTATATAAAATTAAAAAATACTAGGTTATATACAAATTCTATTACAGCCTAATATTTTACAATTATTTATGTTGCGAGGTTTGCATAGTATTTTAAAAAAGCAGCTTTAAGCGTAGCAAGTTACTTGCAGCATTTGGCGTAAATATTGTTTATATAAAAATGTGTAGTTATAAGGGAGGTTAACGTTAATTGCTATATTTTTATCTTTGTGTTAAAGGGGTTGCATGTAAGTTAGACATTTACATTTGGTGAAAATAATGATTAAGTTTTATGATTGTCATATTCAAAATGGACTAGCAATTATGACTAAAACAGTATAGTAGCCCTCGTCAAACCCTGAATTTACCAATGTTGAAAATGCAATGGATCTTCAACTGCAGGCGGAGGATTTAATCGTGAATATAGAGACATCCATGACAGTTGTAGCTGATTCGCATGATACAACAACAACAACAACGGAACGACAAATGAATATCAAACTTCCAAAACTGCAACTACCTAAATTTGATGGAGATCAGCTGATCGATCAAAATTCCGACCACCGTAGCTACGGTGGTCGGAATTTTGAGACCGGTTTGTGTCCAATATAGACAACCAGCGCATGGCCGAGGCTGATAAACTTAATTATTTGTTAAGTAGTCTGGAGGACAAGGCAATGGAAGCTGTAGCGGGCATCAGTCGTATAACTAATCACAATTATGCCATTGCCGTGGAGGCTCTCAAGTCAAGGTATGGGTCGAACGATGCTTTGATAGACGTGCACTACACTGCGCTTACCAACTTGGGTCGAGCAGAATATTCGGCTTCCAGTTGTAGGCATACTCTGGACGAGATCGAGCGCCATTTGCGAGTTCTGGAGAAGTTAGGTGAAAACACAGCGGGCAACCACCTACGGGCTACCATACTTGCAAAGTTTCCGGAGCAAGTGTTACACCAATACCACCTTATGCCCCAGCAATCGAAGAGTAATTCAACCTCCACACTAAGACAGACTTTACTAGACATTGTGATCGCCATGGAAAAGGCCCAGACACAACCAATACCGAAAGGGTTGGAAACATTCATTCATTCATTCATTCATTCATTCATTTCTTTATTGATAAAATATTACATTTTACATGTCAATTAAGTATTTACATTTCAATATTATGGTATATAAAGATAATTACATTTTACATTTCAATATTTTAACATAATTATATTCTTATATTTAATTAGGTACTTATTTGGTAGTTTTGCCTTAGGTCATTTGAAGTGTTTGTTTTGGGTCAGCAATCGCTGTCGACGAATTCATCAGTATTATAACACGCCAGGTCTGTTAATAATATTTTAAGTTTGTTTGCAAACAATCTATCGCACTGTACTTCCGTTATTTCTAGCGGTAGTGCGTTGTATAGTTTGGCCCCCATGACACCGAAAGACTTCCGTGATTTGGCGAGTCTACATCTGGGAATTAATAAAAGATTACGCCTGCGAGTGCTCCTGCTGTGTGCGTGAGTCGTGTCGAAGTTGTGTAAGTTGGCTCGAACGTACTTACATGCATTCAAGATGTAAACTCCCGGCAGTGTAAGTATTTTTGAGTCCTTGAACAGGTCTTTCGCGGGGTGGTCGTAAGGTTTACGTGTTATTATTCTTATGGCGCGCTTCTGCATTTTGAATGCTTTATCACGGTCAGCTGCTGTGCCCCATAGATCTACCGCTTGGGTGAGTAGGGAATGAAAATACCCATAATAGGCTTTTTTTATGTTATCAAATGATAGGGTTTTGGCAAGTCTAGAGAGTGCAAAGCACGCTGATGCCAACCTATCACACAACGACTGAATGTGGGGGGACCACGTGAGCCCGGAGTCAATGGTGCAGCCTAGGTATTGAACCTGGTCTACTTGCGGAACGTTGATCCCGTCAAGTGATATACTTAAATTATTTTTGTTTGCTTTTAATTTAAAGTGCATAACGTTCGACTTTTCTATGTTTAATTGCATGCCGTTAACAGAGAACCACTTTGACAAAAGGTACATTGCGTTGTTTATTTTATATTGTAAGGTTTCACAGTTATCGGCGTCCACCAATACACACGTATCATCAGCGAAAGTTATGAATTCAAGGTCGGGACATGCTGTAGGGATGTCATTGATTAAAATTAAAAATAAGTTAACAAAACCGGATGTTATAACTACGGAAGTCCTTCAAACTAAATCTGATTCAGTACAAAATGTATCAAAATATAGACCACGACGGAGCTTAAAACGAAAGGCAGAAAATTATGCTAAAAATAACATACCTCAAAAGAAGAGCCGGATGCCTTGCGTTTTTTGTAAGCTGCAAAATCATAATAGTGTGGACTGCAGGAAGTACAGTGACATTGAATCTAGGAAAAAGCAGCTATCTGGCAGATGTCACAAGTGTTTGAAACGGAACCATAATACAGACCAGTGCTATAGAAAAATAAAATGCTACCGATGTGGTGATGGACACCTCCAGCTTCTGTGTCCAAAGCCAAAGGGTAAGGAAGATTTACCTGTCAGTTGGCCTGCAATGGTAAAGTGTTATATAGCAAATATAAATAAATACAATTTTTTACAGACAGCAGTGGCACAAATCAGCAACCCCAACAACAACAAAATAAGCAAACATAAGTGCAGACTTGTATTGGACTGTGGCTCACAGAGGAGTTACATAACTGCACGGGCTGCTGCCAAACTACAGCTATTACCAGATAATGAAGACCGACTCTTAGTGTTCACGTATGGAGAAACTATTCCAAAGGAAATGCCGAGCCCTTCAGTGGACATTGTGTTAGAAACCAAACGTGGCACCAAAAAACAAGTAAGAGTAAATATTGTTCCACATATTACTGAGAAGTTGCCAAAAGCTAAATTTGATCACTCAGTGGTGGATTTAGCGGCCGATGATGACTCTATTGGTGAAAATGTAAACCTTTTAATAGGGAACAATTATTATGAAGGTTTCAGACGTCAAGAGAAGATACAACTTAATGAAAATCTGTATTTGATCAATACTGACTTTGGTTGGCTGTACTCTGGAGATGAAAATCTTAAACGCACTGCTGTCCCAGAAAATATTTTAACTGTGACTACTTACTGCCACTGTCATAATTCAAGCTGCCCTTATTTTACCGAACCGGACTTACCCCTCAGGAACATTGACATTAAATTTCTATGGTCTCTTGAGTGTATTGGCATAAATGACTCTCCAAAAGCCACTAGACAAGATGAAGCTGTAAAGCATTTCAATGATACCATACAATACAACAATGGACGTTATGAAGTAACGTGGCCATGGATTGAATATCCACCTCAGCTTCCTGTAAATTTCGGCATGGCGTTAGGAAGACTGAAGAGCTTGGTCAATAGATTGGATTCAGCAACGCTGCAAGAATATGATGATATTCTGAAGGAGCAACTAAACGGAAATGTCATTGAAGTAGTCGAACCACATAGGAATGACACAGAACACCCTGTGCACTATCTTGCCCACCACATTGTAAAAAAATGAAGGAAAACGTGGGAGGATTGTTTACGATGCTTCAATGAGAAGTATGGACAAGAAAAGCCTGAACGAATGCCTGTATAGTGGGCCCTCCATGCTTGAGGATCTCACAGCCCTTCTTCTGAAGTTTAGGACGAAAAAAATAGCAATCGTCGCCGATGTAGAAAAGGCATTCTTGCAGGTAGGACTTCAAGAGAAGGACCGTGATGTGACAAGATTTCTGTGGGCTAAAGACATTACAAAGGACCTAACGGATGACAACCTGCTATATCTTCGGTTTTGTCGAGTCCCATTCGGCATAATTTCAAGTCCATTTCTCCTGACAGCGACCATTAGATATCACATGTCACAGACAGATGGAAGCTTACTGAAGGATGTAGCTAACAACTGCTATGTAGACAATCTAGTAACTGGAGCGAACTCTGTGAAAGAAGCGCAAGAAATTTATGAAAAGACGAGAAGATCCTTTGGGCAAATATCTATGAACATCAGAGATTGGTTATCGAATAATAATGAATTTCTTGATCTTGTACCTTGAGAACAGCAAGCAAAACATGAAGATACAGTAAAAATTCTTGAATTGTCGTGGAATGTGAAAAAGGACACCTTGCAACTGAAAATTACTGATGAACACTTTGACAAAGATGCACCAGTCAACACTAAGAGGAAGGTACTTCGTACTTTAGCCCGAATCTATGACCCATGTGGTTTCATTTGTCCACTAACCTTACCATTGAAGGTGTTGTTTCGGAGCATCTGCGAACAAAAACATAAATGGGACACCAACCTACCGGATGACTTGGTGCGGTCCATGCAGGAAATATTGAAGGTAATAAAAACAACAGTAAATCTGGAATTGCCAAGATCTGTAACAAATGTCAATCCAGTACTAGCGACAACATACCAGTTACATGGATTTTCTGATGCCTCAAAGGTTGGATATGCTGCTGTTATTTATCTAACAACAAGAAGTGACCAAGGCACATCAATCTCATTCTTAATGGGAAAGTCTAGGATAGCCAAAGGTGAAGACAAAAGTGAACTCTATATCCCGAAATTAGAGCTACTGGGTTTACTCATAGCAAGTAGACTCTTGAAATATGTAAGGGAGAACCTATCTCTTCCAATAAGTAAGGAAATGTTGTGGACCGATAGTTTGGTCGTATACATGGATGGATGCGGTCAGACAAATTGTTACCGCCCTTTGTCTCAAACAGGGTAGAAGAGATCAGAAAAAACCAAATGGGAGCAGAGTTGTACTATATTAACACCAAAATGAACCCAGCTGATGTTGCCACAGGGCCCGACAGATGGAGTCAATCCAAGGAACTTTGGTTCAATGGTCCCACATTCTTAAAAGAGGATGAGACAATGTGGCCCACAGATAGACACTATATGAACCATATGACGGTCCTTTCTGTTGGGGAGGGCCTGGACCAGAGTGGACACAGTAGCATACCGGAAACTAATGATGGTCCAGGAAATCAACCAAGAACTGTTGAAGCAGGTGATAACCAACAGATGGAAATTGAAGACCAGATCGACCAGTTGACAAACAATAATTTAAGTAATGACATACCAGAGATTTACTCAGTACAGGACACACCACCTTCATTGAACTCTGCAGATAACACTATAGCAGAAATAAAGAAACTGCAAAAACTTCATTTCGCCAACGAGATTGCAGGAAAGGTAACACATCTGACTAGAAATCTTGGACTGCTTCTAGATGTGGATGGTGTACTGAGATGCCAGGGACGAATGGTCAACACCACGTGGAATTATGATATGAAACATCCTATATTGCTTCCCAGAGACTGAATTTACAAAAAAGATAATCAAGGAAACTCACGAAAACAATTATCATGTTGGCACTACACATACCCTTAGTCTCATTAGAGAGAAGTACTGGATACCACAAGGTAAACGTCAGGTGGAACGAGTGATCTCGAGATGTCAGCGGTGTGTCAAACACGGCGGTGGTCCTTATCGCTTGCCAACTGCGCCTGATCTACCTACTGAAAGAGTGAACTATAGCACGTCATTCACGTACTGTGGCGTAGATTATTTTGGACCACTTTATGTGAACACAGAAACTGGCAAACAAAAGAGATGGGTTGCCCTATTCACTTGTTTAGCTGTTCGAGCCATTCACCTTGAGATTGTTAACAACTTGACAGCAGAAGAATGTCTCTTGGCACTTAGAAGATTTGCTGCTACTAGAAACACACCACAAAGACTGTATTCAGACAATGCCACATGTTTTAAACTAACATCGGAAGTCGTTAGTAAGCCATATTGCATTGAAAGAGGAATTGAATGGAGGTTTATACCTCAGCTGGCGCCGTGGCATGGTGGATTCTATGAACGACTAATAGGTGTAGTGAAGCATTCTCTAAAGCGCACTCTCGAAAAGCACCTTCTTGGAGACAGCAAGCTGTTAACCGTGCTAAAATAGGTAGAAGCTGTGGTCAACTCAAGACCGCTTACTAAAATTGGAACCGAAGTGATCCACATATTAAGATCAGCCGATTTCCTAAGTCTTGGGAAGTGTTTAACTTTGACCCCAGCAACGAACAGTGTATGTACGGTGGACAGTTCCAAACTTCAAGTTTACCTAATAGAAAGCTGGAAAAAGGGTCTGATAATCCTGGAAGAATTTAAGAAAATATTCTTAGCACAGTACCTGACGAGTCTGAGGGAAAGATACCAAAACTCTCCTAAACAACCTAGAATTGTCTCTGATTGCGATCCTAAACTGGGGGACATCGTTCAAATAAAATCAGATATTAAAAACCGAGAGTTATGGAAAGTCGGGAAGGTAGCGGAGCTTATAAAGAGTGCAGATGGCAAACATAGGGTCGCTAAGGTTAAGGTTGGAGACTCCATGATGACTCGATCTGTAGGTCATCTCTACCCGCTGGAGACTGAAGCAACTGACTCTCCACAACCTGGAGCGACAGAGGAGGAACAAACTGCACCACCTCTGGACACGCCGATTGAATATTTGGACCTGGATGCTACCCCAAGTGGAAGCGAGAGCATACAGCCACCACAAACCAATCCAGTATCTGAGAATCGTGACGAGGTAGTTGCTTCTGAGGAAGTTACTTCCAACCCTGACAGTATGCTACCGGAAACTAGAACTAAGAGAGACGCCGCTATTCGAGCCAGAGAGAAAATCCTGGAGTGGACGCGTCACCTGCTCACACTACTGCAATAAGACTCCCTTTGTTTGGGGGAGTGTCGCGCACTGCGCGATTCGCCATGTAAAAGTCGGTATGTATCAACATTAGTACTGTCAATCTATATTTTGTTGTGTGGTAACACCATTCGTTTTGACTAACTATTGCTTGTTGGTATGATGTAAAAGATGGCGGGAAAGTAGTGTCACGAACAAGAGGCAAAAGTTGTGAGCCGAGATCGTGGTAGTAAGACGAGTTAGGAGTCATGAGCTTCTAGGAGGCCCAATGCCCCATCAGAAACACATCAGGTGAGTGTTTGCTTTGCCATATTGTTATGTCGACCTAAACGTGCATCATAAGATGGAAAGATGAGGAGACGGTTATAGCATATCGTTCTTTCCGTTAGTAGTAGTCCAATCTTGCAGTGCACAGCACACTTGGTAGTCAAGGAAATTGGACATGCATTTGAGGTGTGTCCGGAAACACACAGGCACGGTCGACTAAGTTGGAGCAACCGTGGCGAGACTATGGGGAAGGTGGAGGTCTCCGGGGGGGCATAGCCCCCCCGTCCGGCTAAGTGACTACTGTGCAAATCTGATAAGAGTCACCATCCACCGATGCCCAACTTGAGGTGCATAGCCATTTAGTAGCATGAGAATTCCTCATGCAGTGAATGTGGATTAGCTACCACACAGAGCTAAAGGACATGGAAGGGCACCAGGTAAAACTGATTCATGCATGTGAGTGGCATATCCACATGAGAGAGGCAAGACCTCATTTTATCAGTATACACACAATTGAGTAGAGTGGAATAAAGTTGGTCGACTCATCTTTCCATTCTAATGATATAAATGTGTAAATTATATATATTCATGCCGTCCATATGTATATGTGAACCCAGCAATTAGTATTTCATACATATATTGTAGAGGAGGGACGACAGCTACTGTAAGTGCAAAGATGTGAGGGGAGGGAACGAACGTCCAAAAATTATTAATAAAAGTAAACTGGTGAATTCACAAAACATAAAACAGAGTAATTAATGTTTTACAAAGAGAAAAAAAAGGTGGGGGGGAATACACATAGTTTAAAAATATTTTACTTTGGGAAAGTTTTGAGCTATTAGTTCAATTTTAGGATTAACTTCATTGAGGAAAACTTATTTATCATTTTCACTTCAACAACTTTCGGCGTGCTCTCTTAGAGTTTATTTGCTAGCTCTGTATCAGTATTCAAATCAACATACATAATCATTAACATAACAGTAATCGACTGTGTATGGATGAGTCACCTTTACTCATTGACCGGCCACTCCATCACGTACCCACTCGGCTAGATGGAAATTTCGAGCGACTGCAGTTGACAACTCGTCAGAAGCGATGCTTGATGAAGTTAACGCTGACGATATGCGACAGTTTAATCAATCCGGCACGGCTGCAATATTCTGGGTTCTGCGCATGAAATTATTATCAGAGCAAAAATAAGATATAAGGTAAAGGTATAAGCTGTAAGGAATAGTTAATTAAACATAAATATTTTGTTTTATGAATGAAATTCATGCAAAAAGTGGGTACTTTTGCAGCTGGGTGTAGCTACATTTCCCGCAGTACTCTCGTCCATTAAACTTGCGACTGAATTAGCCGTACCTACGGGCCGGCGCACATACCCACGATACGATATCGTATCGTGGAACGACGCGGCGTCGTCTCACGTTGCGACGCCGTGTAACGATGCGACGTCGTGTCGTAGAAATCTACGACGTGGTATCGTGGGCACTATACGACGCCGTATCACGTTGCGACGTCGTGTCGTAGAAACCTACCACGTCGTATCGTGAGCACTATACGACGCCGTATAACGTTGCGGCGTCGTGTCGTAAAAACCTACGGCGTAAACAGTAAGTAAACTTTCTGCGACTTCTCAGAGGTAATGGCAGCAATACAAGAACATGTTTGTTGCAATCCTTATATCTTGATTAACTGCGATGATTTTTTTACATTTTCAACGTCATGGTAGTAACATGCCGTGAATGTTACAATGGTTACCAGTATAATTTGACACTGGGTTAGTAGTTTAACCGCTTAACCTCGGGTTAGTGGGATGGTGCAAGTGGCCCTTAATGGTAGAGTGTGCAGATAAATGAAAATACGTAGGTACTTATGTACTTCTGTATGAAGAAGATTTAAAGCTTCGAAAACTAGAAAATACAGTTGTCTATTACACAATTATTGAATTACTTGTATTAAACGATTTTATACAAATAATTCAATATTTGTGGAAAATTCTTAATCAATAATTTTCCACGATTCATATTTTATTGACAGATATGGCGATTCATATGTTATGATGTTATGAAAGACGTGACAGATAGACGGACGGACAGAGTCATAAGGCTTTTTTGTACGGAACCACCTTTTTGGTACGCAACCCTAAAAAGCATAATATGTATTAAGAATAGTGCTAAAATATATGCATGTAGTGACTGCTACCGTCATTGCCATTATCTACTAGCTAGAGCCTTTGCGAGTTGTCTTGTAGCCCAACGGTCACGCCATTATGAAAAAAAAGTGCATGGACTTGTAGTATGAAGGCATATGACAAATGAGTATAATTATTAATTTTTTGTGCTAACGGTACTTTCGAATCGTAGTCTGATTGTGGTCGACTAAAACTACGATACGATATCGTGTCGTGAATCAATCAATGCACATCGTAGATTTCCACGTTACGGCGCCGCAACGTGACACGACGTCGTAAAATGTCCAGACACGACGTCGTACTGTGCCGCGACACGACGTCGTACTGTGCCGCGACACGACGTCGTATCGCGCCACGATACGACGTCGTAACGTTACACGAAGTCGCAACGTGAGACGATGTCGCGTCGTCTCACGATACGACGTCGTATCGTGGGTATGTGTGCCGGCCCTATCTCAAGCATGCTAATGATACATCCACATTTGACAGGCTAATGATACATCCTGGTAAATTCCAAAGTTTTCAGGAATATTTAGTACCCGCCTCTTAACGGCCTTATTTGTAGTACCTCTCGTAACGTACTATGTATCAAAAACGGAATTCAATCAGTCTGATTCACAATATTCATCTAGGACTATCGTCATTGTTTTATAAAATAGTTTTTAAACATCCAATGAGACCATTATGCTAGTAGTGACCTTCATTGGTAAGATTTAGGTACATACTTGTATATCTCTTTAAGTTTTAAGAGTTCTTTCGTCTAAAGGAACTGGGTATAAAGTACTACATATTTTAGTATTTAAAATTATATCTTAGTGCCAGGTGTAGCCTATTGTGTCATATTTCTTATTATAACTAATCAGTAGTGTTACCTATTTTTACCTTTGCGCGAGGGAATGAAAATGTTTCAACATTGCTACTAGGTAGGTAGGTACACCCCTTTGTGTCAGTATTTAGACTTAACATTGCATGACACTCGAAGACAGTAAAATTTTAATAACGCCTAATGACTCGTAATTAGGTCGCCCTTCTGTAAGCTTTTAACACAGTAGGATTAAATGCAAATGCTGAAACGTAGCTAGGCTAATGGGTTATTAACTGCAATTAGAGCGAATAACGGACTAAGCTGTACGTACAGGCACAGCGAGGACCCTTACTAACATCCTTAAGTAGGTACCTACTCGTATCTCAACATCAATGCGAGTAGCTTACTGTCAAAACAAAAATGAAGAGATTTGTTTGTCTTTGTAGAGATATGTTATAGGTAGGTATACTTACATTACTTAAACTTTATATTTCATTGCAAGATACGTGTGATAACATTGAATCGAAATGCGTAGGCTTGCGTTTTGTTGCTCAAAAAAACACAAATCACAGTAACAAAATATCATCTTAGGTGGGTAAACTTACCGTATTTCGTGGTTAAAACTGGTATAATTAGGTAACAAAAAATATGTTTATAATGACTGATTGAATAAATTTAGTACATATTAGGTAAGTACTAAAATTACTAAAATCCCAAGTAACACACAAGCAGGATAATAGAGTAAAATTATCATCTTATTCAAATTAAGATTGTATAAATTTTATGTATAAGCGGTGGAAATTACTAAATTCGGAATAAGAAAATATGTGGGCCTAGTGGGGCCATAAATGCTGAATAAATTTTGCATAGTATTGATTTTGTATATTAAAGATGAATAATACTTATTTCTTACACAGTTAGTCAGACATTATTCAGCTTTAAGCATTTGTGGTTACTAAAAGCTGCATAATAGCAGCATTAGCAGTAATTAGCTGTATATATTCTGTGTTGTGAGATATTAAGCAGACAATATTAAGAAAAATGTGATAGTGGCTACTAAATGCTGAAAGAAAGCGTCGGTGGAGACTTTGAACTGTATAAAAGCGGTTGCAGTTTCTGTTTTAATGCTAGTTTTTGAATAAAGGTGGACGCTATTACTGGAAGCTGTAATGAAATCCACATATTATTTGTTATCCAGCAGCTGCATATATGGGTTAATATGGCCTTTTATAGACATAAGACATTATTCAGAATAAAGCATTTGTGGTTACTAAAAGCTGCATAATAGCAGCATTAGCAGCAATTAGCTGTATATATTCTGTGTTGTGAGATATTAAGCAGACAATATTAAGAAAAATGTGATAGTGGCTACTAAATGCTGAAAAGAAGCGTCGGTGGAGACTTTCAACTGTATAAAATCGGTTGCAGTTTCTGTTTTAATGCTAGTTTTTGAATAAAAGGTGGACGCTATTACTGGAAGCTGTAATGAAATCCACATATTATTTGTTATCCAGCAGCTGCATATATGGGTTAATATGGCTTTTTATAGACATAACGTCTGAATAATAAATACTAGAACAACACTTATACCTAAGTTATAGCGATTTTAGTACACATGTACTATCTTTTCTTGCTGAAACCTGAAAAATGAACGCATTGAGAAGGTTATTCAAACTACTGCTTAACAACAAGTGCGCGGTGGTCATTTATTTCATTTATAACCAAAAAGCGTGATCAAAAACTGTGTCGTACAGACTTGTGTGATTTAAAATGAATATAAAATGAATCCTTTAAAATGGCAAAATAAAAGAAGAACAGGAGGAATACGACGAAAATGCTTAAAAGAATATAATAAAATAATGACAACTTCAGTAGTACACACAAGTAGCCTAGCACAAGGTCAAGGTAGTTCTACTACAAGTGTCGAAGAGGGTTCCGTAGTTTTTTATAAAAAATGTGTTGACGGCAAGTGTGAAGCAAGTAGATGTGATTGTGAAAAGATTTGTCCGACTATGAGTGAAGCGCCATCATGCAGTGTTGAAGAGGGTTCCCTGATTTCAGAAAATGGATGTTGTATTGACGGCGAAAGTGTTTCTAGTAGTTATGATGACTGTCAAGACAATATAACAGAATGGACGAAAAATACCATTTTATGCGATGATCTCCGACAATGGGCATTGAGCAAAAATATATCACATGTTGCTCTAAAGGACTTGTTATGTATCGTCAACAAAAGACTTCCCGGGGCTATCCCAAAAAATCCCAGAACTTTATTGCAAACGCCTCGAAAAATCGCCATTAAGAGTATAGAAGATGGAGAGTACTGGCATAATGGGCTCACAGAATCTTTAAAAAAATATGTTTGTTCACTGGCAGAAGTTCCAGAGGTCATTCAAATAAATTTAAATTTTGACGGCTTACCGATCTTTAAGAGTTCAAAAAATGAATTTTGGCCAATCCTGTGCAACATATATGATAAACCAGAAATAGAACCTTTTGTAATTGGCCTTTATTACGGCCCCGGAAAGCCCAAGTGCTTAAATGAATATTTGGAGGATTTTGTGTCAGAGATGAATAATTTAATCCAAAATGGTGTTGAAATTCGTCAAAATGGCCGGGAGCATGTGGTACTTATAAAAATTAGATGCTTCATCTGTGACTCACCTGCAAGAGCTTTCATAAAAGGTAAGTACAATTTTAGGGTTATTCCCACTAATTACCACCAAGTTCTTACCAGTGGTAACTACTGGGAATTTTTTTCCCACCTTTTACTGGTAAAAGGTGGGAATTTTTATTCCCAGTAGTTACCACCAAAATATTGTTAGAATTCAATACTAATAAAAACATATTCAAATCAAAAATATTAAAACAGTTTTACCGGTATAAATGTCAATACCCACCCACATACATACTGGTCAAAATCATAACCCTCCGCGTTGCCGTAGTCGGGTAAAAAACTAAAATAGAAGAGTCTCATTCTAGTTAAGTAGAAATTAACTTATTATCCGGACTAAATTTATCTTATTAACTGTAAATTTAATTACATATTTATACAAACGAACAAACAAATCAGTCAAAAACCGACAGAACTGATTTTGTTTTATTATTTACCGCTACTTCATTTCGTTCTATTATAACACGACGCAACCTGGAATATGTAGGTATTCATAATTTGTACTCAGGCTAAATAACTAAAGGGCTTGGTGTTTATTAAAACCGCTTAGGGCGCGCTTCGGATGGGCTAATTGCTTGGACTAACCAGCATAGGCTCGCATTCCAATTACGCTCGGGTAGTACATCGCTCGGTCATGTTACGCTGGTTGGCTCGAATGCTTAACACCCTCGCTAGCGGGATGGTAATAACACTCTACCAGAGGGGCATCAGGTACTATTCGTAGACTTCTTTTTTTGTATTTAACTTTTATTCTTTTGGAAAATACATATTCCAGGTTTGCGTCGTGTAATAATAGAACGAAATGAAGTAGCGGTAAATAATAAAACGAAATCAGTTCTGTCGGATATTGACTGATTTGTTTGTTCGTTTGTATAAATATGTAATTCAATTTACAGTTAATAAGATAAATTTAGTCCGGATAATAAGTTAATTTCTACTTAACTAGAATGAGACTCTTCTATTTTAGTTTTTACACTTATACCGGTAAAACTGTTTTAATATTTCTGATCACTTTTATTACAGCACGCTACATTTATACTATACTATTTTTACTGTTTTTATTAGTATTGAATTCTAACAATATTTTGGTGGTAACTACTGGGAATAAAAATTCCCAGTAGTTACCACGAAGCCGAGTTGGCGGTGGTTGGTTTTTTCCCAGTAGTTACCAGTGGTAAAAGAGGGAAAAAAAATCCCAGTAGTTACCACTGGTAAGAACTTGGTGGTAACTAGTGGGAATAACCCCAATTTTATTAGGAAGATCGTAGGTAGGTACTAAAGGTAAAAAATACAACATATTTTTCTAATTCCTTGAGGCTCCGTCCATTGACGCGGATTAATTGCGCGCGGTAACGCGCAACTCGGAATGCACAGAACGTTATGATTATGAGTTGTGCCTAGGGAGAATGCTCCCGGTACTGAGTTTGTGGCGAGAACCAGCTTAGGAATTCCCGGTTCCGGTACTGTATTTGTATAGAAAGCAAGGGTTATTCCCACTAGTTACCACCAAGTTCTTACCAGTGATAACTACTGGGATTTTTTTTACCACTGGTAACTACTGGGAAAAAAAATCCCATCACTAGTTACCACCAACTCGGCTTGGTGGTACCTACTGGGAATTTTTATTCCCAGTAGTTACCACTGGTAAAAGGTGGTAACACCAAGTCGAGTACTGGTAACTAGTGTGATTTTTTTTCCCAGTAGTTACCACTGGTAAGAACTTCGTGGTAACTAGTGGGAATAATCCCAATTTTATTAGGAAGATCGTAGGTAGGTACTAAAGGTAAAAAATACAACATATTTTTTTAATTCCTTGAGGCTCCGTCCATTGACGCGGATTAATTGCGCGCGGTAACGCGCCACTCGGAATGCACAGAACGTTATGATTATGAGTTGTGCCTAGGGAATGCTCCCAGGACTGAGTTTGTGACGAGAACCAGCTTAGGAATTCTCGGTTCCGGTACTGTATTTGTATAGAAAGCAAGGGTTATTCCCACTAGTTACCACCAAGTTCTTACCAGTGGTAACTACTGGGATTTTTTTTACCACTGGTAACTACTGGGAAAAAAAATCCCATCACTAGTTACCACCAACTCGGCTTGGTGGTACCTACTGGGAATTTTTATTCCCAGTAGTTACCACTGGTAAAATGTGGGAATTTTTATTCCCAGTAGCTACCACTGGTTAAAGGTGGGAATTTGTAGTCCCAGTAGTTACCACTGGTAAAAGGTGGTAACACCAAGACGAGTACTGGTAACTAGTGTGATTTTCTTTCCCAGTAGTTACCACTGGTAAGAACTTGGTGGTAACTAGTGGGAATAACCCAAAAGCAAGTACCGGGAGCACTCCCTTATGCCACATTGCCGAAGCGCGGCACCGCGTTCAATCCGCCGACCGGCCACTCGCCCGTCACACTTTATTTCACTTGTTCGTTATAAATGATGATAGTGTTTCCTTTACAGGTGTGTGCAATTTCAATGGTAAACACGGTTGTTTAAAGTGTACGACTATTGGAGAGTATTCGTACCAATCACACACTGTGATATTCACAGACAACATGTGCAATAAAAGAACAGACAAGGACTTTCGGCTGAAAAAATATGGCCAACACCATAAAATGGACTCACCTCTTTTAATGTTGCCGGTAGACATGGTCGAGGATTTTCCGGTATCGGATTCCCTTCACCTGATTGACTTGGGCGTAATGAAAAGACTACTTATTGGATGGACTGAAGGGAATTTTGGCAAGCTTTTGACAAAATGGAGAGCTGCTGACACAAAAAAAGTTTCTGATTTTTTACGGAGTTGTAAATTGACTTCGGAAATCCACCGATCAGTTAGAGGGTTAGATGAACTCCGTCATTGGAAGGCATCTGAATTTCGGTCCTTTTTGCATTATCTTAGCATCGTTATTCTACCAGATATACTGACAGAAGACTCTTATAATCATTTTTTATTACTTTTTTGCTCTATAACTATTTGCTCATGTTCTAAACATAGCTTGTTGCTGGATCTCTCACAGGAGTTACTATTGAACTTTGTGGAAAATTTTAAATTTTTTTATGGCGAGTATATGACTAGCAATATTTATAATTTAACACACCTTACCGATGAGGTCCGAAAATTTGGTCCTCTCAATACTTTCAATTCGTACCCGTTTGAGAACAAACTCTACACAACAAAAAAAATGTTACGAGATGGAAATAAGCCACTATCGCAAATAGCAAACAGACTTACCGAAAACTGTGTATATGATACTGACAAATATGCAAGGAAAGCGGAAAATAAACCGAAATATCCTGTAGTCGCTAAATGTAAAAATGAAAATTATATTGATTTCGGAAAGTTCAAAGTTACAACCAAAAACTGCGATAAATGGATCGTATCTACTCAAGGAGATATTATAGAAGTGACAGACATTACTGAAACACATATCAAAGGGTACAAAATTGAAGATTTGTCGGACATTTTTGATTTACCTATTAAGTCATCTTACCTTCTTATGTTCAAGTCTAGCGCATATGGCAATCGCATTCCAGTAACTATACATTTTGATGGTGTAAGTAACAAATTGGTGTGCATCTCACATAATAATAATCTGTATTTTATTCCTCTTTTGCATACATTGACAACTTAACACTAATTCTGTAATTATTCTTTGTCTGGTTATTACGCATGGCAAGGTTTAAAATAAACAAGGGTTAATAATCTGTCCGTCTCATTTATTTTAAATAAGTATTACACGAATACGAATAGGAAAATAAACAACATAAATCAATCGTAATCTTCTTACCATGTAATAAAATAACCATTTTAAATGATATCATTTATCAATCTTTAAAACATAAAACAGATATAATATATGTTTTTTAATATTTAAAGATTGATAAATTGATAAATGATAGCAGGTTTACACAGTTAACCAACGAAAAGTAACATATTCCACACCTGAACGGGTTATTCCTACTAGTTACCACCAAGTTCTTACCAGTGGTAACTACTGGGAATTTTTTTCCCACCTTTTACCACTGGTGGGGAAAAAAATTCCCACTAGTTACCACCAACTCGGCTTGGTGGTAACTGGTGGTAACTAGTGGGAATATGGTGGTAACTAGTGGGAATAACCCACCTGAACTGAATTTAGATATGAATTGATATAGCTATTATATATTTTATGAATCCGTGGCCAAGTAACCTCTGTCTTTTCTACCTGAATCTAATTCAGTGTGGCTACCACCAGTTTGGCCCTAACATAAACGCTATCGAGAACGTAACTTACTTTCTATGCATATCGCTCGTACTCGCAAATTAGTGCGAGCGAGATATATAGAAAGTAAATTACGCAGACGTTAGCGTATGTCAGTTTTGACACCGTCAGTGACTCATTGTTCGGGTACTGGTGTGTGATGTAGACCTATATCTGTAGCAGACAATACATTTAAGAAATGCCAGAAACAGACAACAAATGGAGGAAAGTCATGATTTAGTACTTAGGCTAGAACATAACAAAACTTTAATTAAAAAAGTTTCAGTTTGATTAAAAATATTTTATCAAGAATAATTACTGGTAACAAATTAAAATAAAATTATTCTGATAAATAAGAAGTTAAGGGTTATTCCCACTAGTTACCACCAAGTTCTTACCAGTGGTAACTACTGGGATTTTTTTCCCCACCTTTTACCACTGGTAACTACTGGGAAAAAAAAATCCCACTAGTTACCACCAACTCAGCTTGGTGGTAACTACTGGGAAATTTTATTCCCAGTAGTTACCACTGGTAAAAGGTGGGAATTTTTATTCCCAGTAGTTACCACCAAAATATTGTTAGAATTCAATACTAATAAAATCAGTATAAATAGTATAGTATAAATGTAGCGTGCTGTAATAAATAATTATGTGTCAGTTAGTGATTCAGTAAACTGCTTTAAAAGTGATTAAAAAATATTAAAACAGTTTTACCGGTATAAGTGTAAAAACTAAAATAGAAGTGTCTCATTCTAGTTAAGTAGAAATTAACTTAAATATTATCCGGACTAAATGTATCTTATTAACTGTAAATTGAATTACATATTTATACAAACGAACAAACAAACCAGTCAAAAACCGACAGAACTGCGGGCTCAGCACGGTTCCATTTTTATCGACTATCACTATGCGCGTCCCTTTCGCACTTACATACTTGTTAGAACGTGACAGGCATGGTGACAAGGGATAAAAACGCGACCGTGCTAAGCCGCCTGATTTCGTTTTATTATTTACCGCTACTTCATTTCGTTCTATTATAACACGACGCAAACCTGGAATATGTAGGTATTCATAAATTGTACTCAGGCAAAATAACTAAAGGGCATGGTTGTTATTAAAACCGCTTAGGGCGCGCTTCGGATGGGCTAATTGCTCGGACTAACCAGCATAGGCTCGCATTCCAATTACGCTCGGGTAGTACATCGCTCGGTCATGTTACGGTGTGTTACGTGTTTTGGAAAATATGTTTATTGGAAGAACGTGTAAATAATTATATATTTTCCAAAAGAATAAAAGTTCAATGCAAAAAAAGAAGTGTACGAATAGTACCTGATGCCCCTCTGGTAGAGTGTTATTACCATCCCGCTAGCGTGGGTGTTTTAGCAAGCGAGCCAACCAGCGTAACATGACCGAGCGATGTACTACCCGAGCGTAATTGGAATGCGAGCCTATGCTGGTTAGTCCGAGCAATTAGCCCATCCGAAGCGCGCCCTAAGCGGTTTTAATAACAACCAAGCCCTTTAGTTATTTAGCCTGAGTACAAATTATGAATACCTACATATTCCAGGTTTGCGTCGTGTTATAATAGAACGAAATGAAGTAGCGGTAAATAATAAAACGAAATCAGTTCTGTCGGTTTTTGACTGATTTGTTTGTTCGTTTGAATAAATATGTAATTCAATTTACAGTTAATAAGATAAATTTAGTCCGGATGATAAGTTAATTTCTACTTAACTAGAAGGGTTATTCCCACTAGTTACCACCAAGTTGTTACCAGTGGTAACTACTGGGAATTTTTATTCCCAGTAGTTACCACCAAAATTTTGTTAGAGTTAAATACTAATAAAAACACTATAAATAGTGTAGTATACATATATAGAGTAATTTAATTAATAATTATAAGTCGATTAGTGTTTAGTAAACTCCCTTAAAAGTGACCAAAAATATTGAAACAGTTTAACCGGTACTAGTACAAAAACTATGATATATGTACTTAAAGATAAATTTAATAATCCATTTAGATGATTATTCAAGTGATTTTATTAGGTAATTCAAAATAACTCTATACTATTCATACCTACTGTTTTTATTAGTGTTTAACACTAACAAAGTTTTGGTGGTAACTACTGGGAATTTTTATTCCCAGTAGTTACCAGTGGTAAAAGGTGGGAATTTTTATTCCCAGTAGTTACCACCAAAATATTGTTAGAATTCAATACTAATAAAAACAGTATAAATAGTATAGTATAAATGTAGCGTGCTGTAATAAATAATTATGTGTCAGTTAGTGATTCAGTAAACTGCTTTAAAAGTGATCAAAAATATTAAAACAGTTTTACCGGTATAAGTGTAAAAACTAAAATAGAAGAGTCTCATTCTAGTTGGGTTATTCCCACTAGTTACCACCAAGTTTTTACCAGTGTTAACTACTGGGAATTTTTTTCCCACCTTTTACCACTGGTAACTACTGGGAATAAAAATTCCCAGTAGTTACCACCAAAACTTTGTTAGTGTTAAACACTAATAAAAACAGTAGGTATGAATAGTATAAATAGAGTTATTTTGAATTACCTAATAAAATCACTTGAAAAATCATCTAAATGGATTATTAAATTTATCCTTAAGTACATATATCATAGTTTTTGTACTAGTACCGGTTAAACTGTTTCAATATTTTTGGTCACTTTTAAGGGAGTTTACTAAACACTAATCGACTTATAATTATTAATTAAATTACTCTATATATGTATACTACACTATTTATAGTGTTTTTATTAGTATTTAACTCTAACAAAATTTTGGTGGTAACTACTGGGAATAAAAATTCCCAGTAGTTACCACTAACTCGGTTTAGTGGTAACTACTGGGAATTTTTACTATCATAGTTTTTGTACTAGTACCGGTTAAACTGTTTCAATATTTTTGGTTACTTTTAAGGGAGTTTACTAAACACTAATCGACTTATAATTATTAATTAAATTACTCTATATTATACTACACTATTTAGTGTTTTTATTAGTATTTAGCTCTAACAAAATTTTGGTGGTAACTACTGGGAATAAAAATTCCCAGTAGTTACCACTAACTCGGTTTAGTGGTAACTACTGGGAATTTTTATTCCCAGTAGTTACCAGTGGTAAAAGGTGGGAAAAAATTCCCAGTAGTTACCACTGGTAACAACTTGGTGGTAACTAGTGGGAATAACCCGAAGTTAAGAACCTATTATTAGAAAACTAAAACTTCAGCGTAGGAAGTAACTCAATTTAGTATTGTTTTCAATCTGACTCCACAAGACAGGCGTAGCCTAGTGTGGCAGTCATAGGTTAAGAATATCTTGTAAACTTTTTGGCAAATAAAACTATTTTTATTTTATATTTTATTTATTTATTATCAAATTAAAAAAAAAACAACATGTAGGCCAAGCAATAAGAAGGTATAGAGGGAAATGCTAGGAACACAATTTATAACTCCGTAACTTTGTTTGGACTATGTAGTTAGGCGGTGAACATAATATCAAAGTCCAAAAAAAATTACGATGTCAAAAATTGTGTTCTTAGCATTTCCCTAAATAAAGGCCTGGCCAAACAGCCAGCGCGACGCAGCGCCGCGTCCGCGCCGCGTGATGGCGACGCGATGCCTGTTCAAACAGGACGCGCGCGGATCGCGCCGGCCTCACGCTCTCAACACGCCCTCAACGCGCGCGCGAACGACGCGGCCGCGCGGGAACGCGGCGCACCGCTCGCTGCCTAACGTCCGATCCGACTGATGTGACCTTGCGCGACGCGGCGGGCCGCCGCGTCCGCACGGCGCAGCGCTGCGCATGCGCCGCGTGGACGCAAGGGGCCGCGCGGCGCGGGGCGCGACAGAAGCGGGGCGTGATACCGGCGGGACGCAGTCTGTTTGACGTCGGTAACCTGTTAGCATGTGCCGCAGTCGCGCGGCGCGGACGCGGCGCTGCGTCGCGCCGGCTGTTTGGCCAGGCCTTAACATTTTTTGGGCGTTCGTTGCCTGACCTATAAATAAGCATCAATCATAATCTTATACCTATTTAAATAGGTGTATTAAGTGTACTTAAAATTACAGACCTATTTCAAATAGGCGTACTTATTTATCAAGTGAGATCTTTGTTTCTTGCTTTTAAGATATCAGTGATATCATAGTCTATCAACATAGGAACCTATTGTTTTATAGCTAATATGCTAATACAAGTAAGTAATAAGGTTTACAAAATAAAAAAGAGTAATCAAAGAATCACAATATCAGACTTTACCAGAGACTATGAGTAGGTAGTAATAAGATTTTCTGGGTTATTCCCACTAGTTACCACCAAGTTGTTATCTGTGGTAATTACTGGGAATAAATTTTCCCAGTAGTTACCAATGCTAAAAGGTGGGAAAAAAATTCTAAGTAGTTACCACTGGACTTGGTGCTAACTAGTGGGAACAACCCGTTACCACCAAGCTGTTACCAGTGGTAACTACTGGGAATTTTTTCCCACCTTTTACCTCTGGTAACAACTTGGTGGTAACTATAGTGGGAATAACCCTATTTTCTCACTTAACACAGTGATTCTAGTTCTTCCGACGGTGCTGGACTTTTGTCGGTAACTCCTTCTTCCGACGGTGCTGGATTTTCGTCGGTAACTCCTTCTTCCGACTGTGCTGGATTTTCGTCGTTAACTCCTTCCGACGGTGCTGGATTTTCGTTTTCTTTATTTACCGTAGATGTCTTAGTTTTATTTTTATTTCTTCTTGTTATTTTTGCAGAGTTGCGCACGTTTTTCGAGCCCATTCGTTTTAATGAGTTTCTCAGCACATTTTTAAAAAAATCTTCGTTTTGTTGAATTGTATACCGCTCGTCCCAGTGACGGACCATTTCGAAAAAAGTTGTTACAACATTTTTATACCGTTTGAACGCAAATTTTACGCCCTCTCCGCGACTAAATCCTGTCCAAGAGCATTGGCACATGAACTCCTTGGAAAAAAGAGTATCGCACAGTCTGTATGCGTTTGTTGGCCCACTCCCCGGTTCCGGACTACATAAGATTGCGTATGTTTCTATGAAACTTGTCACATTTTCTCGGTCAGAAAAATTTCGATCCATTTCGTTTAAATCTTCAATAGTATTTATTGGTTTCATCAAGAATCTTTTAGATTCCGCCGCTTTGGATCGCGATGGGCTTAAAGTTGCCACACTTACAGTACTGTCTTTTGTTTTCGCTTCATCGAAAATAGAAAATAAAATTAATGTAATGTAAAGCGTTTTACAATACATATTTTACTAATATCATGTAACTTAAATATGATACCTATCGCGTTTAGGTGTAATATAAGTAGGAAGTAGGATTTAATATCGCCCGTGTTACATACCTACAATGTTTCTCATCAAACTAAGTGAGGATCGATGGTTTTTACTATTTGTATATAGAACCCTAATAGGCGTTAAGATCGAGAAAACAATTACTATTATACTGATGCTATTCAAAACTTGTTGTTCTAAAACCATTGTTATCTAAAATGTAGCTTAGTAACGCGTCTAATGTGAATGCTTTTTCAGAAATTTAGCACATAATAGCTGTGGCAGCAGCTTATATTCAGCACGGTCGGACGCCATTACGGTTGCTCATATTCTAACCTCTAAAATTAAATAGGAATTTAAAATGAACTGAAAAACCCATTTATATTCATTTATAAAACTAGTTTTATCGTAGCATAACTTGTTAAAGTACATTTTCTATCAGTAAAACATCTAAACACCGCAAAAAAATTACAAATTTAAAAGTGGAGTACTACATTTTCTATATTTACTTTCTAAACAGTGCATTGTTTACGCGGCGCTTTAAAATTTTAAATAAAATGTATATATATATTAACAGTAAAGTCGCATGCGCAATGAAATTGATGTTATCTAAACATTAAATCTGTGTATACTTACCAAATCAGTCACTAATTTTGTATTCACTACAGAAACACTTTGACACCACGAGTTCACAAACTAAAATGGAGGACAAATCATTGATTTAAATACACATTTTCTGTATTTTAGCGCTAATATCTGAATATATTTTCTATAAAAATGCACTTGTGAACCAAAAGCTGAATAACGTCTGAATAACTGATTCATTCTGTACAAAGCTGGATAACTTTGGTTTAAAAGCGGTATAGAAGCTTTTGACAGCCTCTATACAAGTGTTATTCAGCAATTCAATGTGTGGGCACACACTTATACAGCTATAACATTACTGTTATTCAGTAATAAGCGGCGTGGGCTAGCCCACTTTGCGCCCAAACCTTCTGTATAACGTCTGTATAAGCGCTTATACAGACGTTATACAGCTACCTTGTTCAGCATTCAGTACGGCATGCTCTATTATTCAAACAATATTCAGCTACTTCTGTGTTACTTGGGATAAGCATTGTATTTAATTTATTCACACAATTCAAGTACACCAAATAATATTAGTTCTGAAAATTTACTTGGATCGTAGGTAGGTACTCCTAAATCAGGCTCATACGTCTCTCGTGTAATATTGTTTCCACCTGCATAAACTTCAAACCAAGACGGAGATCCCCTCTCACCGAAGCTTTTTATTGCCGTATTAAAGAACATATTCTCAACTAATCCAATTTCCTTCAGTATTTTCGTCCTTGTCACTCGAATCCAAGCCGTATTTGGAGAGTTGTGTGTCACTGTTCAGGAGTTTAGGGCTTAAATTTTTTTGGTATGTGTAAAAGCTTTGTAAAAGGCTGCAAATCTGCTAGGCACATTGAATCGAATGTGTCGTCCCGTGGTCGACTAGTATAATGATCTATTCGAATATATCTGTAGATAGAGGATTTAAACCTTGCAGCACCTGTTGCCTTTACAAAATAAGTATACACTTCGTAACTGGTTGGTCTCGCTCTCCAAATCTGGCAACTCTCTTTGATTTTGATCTGCCGGGGAATTCGCCAATCTTGCTGTTTCATTTTTTGCTGTTGTTTGCCTCTTTAATAATAATAATAAATAAGCTTGGGCAGCTTATGGCGAGCTGTTGGGAAGTAACGACCCCACGAACCCGAGTGCTCCCGAGAGTCGGTCAGGGTCTCCGTCTCCGGCGTGTCTTCGTCGGTCGGAGTGGACCCCAAGGGGACCCGCAGGACTCTCAGCTCTGGCTTGCCTTAATTGGCCGTCCAGAGAGGAGTCGTTAGAGCTATATGCTCCAGGGGTGGAAGTGAAAGATGCATAAGACGCGAGTTGGCACAGTGGCTGCTAACAGCCGCTGGGTAGAAAGCGGCGCACACCTCTCGACACCCCTGAGCCGCTTACACCGATGTTGCTCCTGGTCGTCTTCGCGACGGCAGTTTCAGGGGCCCATCTAGTGCGCGGCAAGTCACCACCTGCCTCGATAACTTGTGTGAACATTGTTATGGCAGGTGTCCGTACGTCTTTGTAATAACCCAGTCTCATAGTCCACCCAAACTTCAATCCATAGACCGGTATACTGTTCTCTTTTTCTACAATAGTCCCAATGCCTGCTGAGACCGGTTCATGGGTGTCTATTGTAGCACCTGTGAACGGGTTCCAGCAGGCGTTCTACATGACATCTAAGCTCTCCAAGGGGCCTCTACGTGTTGCATCTGTGTCCCCACGCAAGCCTATCAAAAAGCCAGGATTATAGGCCCGTGATATCCAAGGAGATACAAATAATAATAAATAAATAATAATAATGACGCTGTCAACTTCAAACGTGTTTTTTAATTTCTCTTAAATTATTTTCTATATTTTGTATTTACGTGTTGAAGTTTAAGTTACTTTTATGGGAAAGAGTACCCTAAACATGTCTACATACGATAAAGTATATATCGGGTATAAACTACCATAAAAAACATGTTCGACATGTACTACAAGATACTGTCAAATAAATGATAACGAGAAGTAAAACACGCAGTCAATCAGCGTCTCTACAAAGCGCACGTCCACTACCCTCGCCCGCCTCGTCCGTCTCCTCGTCAGCGTCGTCGGGCCATGAATTCACCACCGCGCCCGACACCAGCGAGTCGAGCGACGAGTGCGGGCCGCCGCCGCCGCCGCCACGACCACCAGCGCGACGAGGGCGACCACCGCTGCCGGCACGCTTGGGGCCTGCGGGACATCTTGCTCCGCCTACGGCTCCCGCTGCCGGTGGTGTAGTGCGTCGCATGCGATGGTCTCAAGCCATAAATGAGAACGTCATGCGCGCCTACTATGGGGCTACAGAGGGGGGAACCGACTTATGCGCGTACCGTGTCCGAATGCTTCCACTATTTCAGGCCCTCGAACCAACCATCGACGTGACTGCGCAACGGCTATCGGATCAGGTGCGAGTCATCCAGCGGTCTAAAGCGGTTGGATGACTCGACACTTGATCGGCTTCGCCTGGAGGCTCTCTCTGCTCGCGCAGCCTCCACCTCGGTGCGGGACCCGCCCGCCACGTCGCCGGATCCGGTGCCGGCACCCGACCAGGCACCGTGGGTGCTGCGAGTAGATCTCTGTGCCGACGAGGAGTTCGCGCAGAGTGTGAGTAGTACTACAGCCAATGAGCAACTGAGGAGGACTCTGGATGAGGCGATTACGCAGTATAGCTCCACACCCAATACTAGGCCACGATTACCACGTTTGCCTATGAATAGACACAATCTAGCGCTAATGGGAGCCCTAAACGCTTTACTAGGGCCATATTTGCGGACTAGTAACGATTTAGATGATACGCACGCGATCATGTAATTGAGGAGCCATCGCGATGTGCCGTGTTACACGAGTCAAGTTTCCGGACTCTGAACGTGCACCTAGGACCGCCGGAGATGGCCCCGCATGGCAAATACGGATCAAGCGACGTATCAGCTCTTTTAGGACTCTTATCGCAAAGCTGATCTGCTTTGGGGGGGGGGGGGGGGCAACAATCACCCCCGAGTAATGAGCTTTGTAAACCAGGCATTCGCGGGGAGCGCATCGACTTTCTAAAGCAGAAAGTCTATGCATGGGCAAATCGTATTCGCCGCTACAGAGAGCGTGTGGCCCGATTCCAGCAGAATCGTCTTTTCCAGAGTGACCAAAGGAAGATGTACCAAAAGTGGGAGGAAACCAACCTTCGTGCGTCCCGACACGCAGCCACCGGATGCTACTGTCATGAATGACTTCTGGCGTAGCATCTGGTCGGTGCCTATCGGACACACCGAGGGGAGTTGGATGAGAGCTGTCGAGCGTGAGTGCGAGTCCATTGAACCTATGGGGGCAGTCACCATTAGCCCCGATGACGTAAGTTGTGCCATTCGCACGGCCCAGAACTGGAAAAGTCCTGGGCCGGATGGATTGCACAACTTCTGGCTAAAATGGTTCCGATGCTCGCACTCCTGCTTGGCAGCACAATTCCAACAAGCCCTCGAGCTTGGTTCTCTCCCACCTTCCTTGACAACTGATGTCACCTTCCTGCTCTATAAGTCCGGTAGTACCACGGAAGCGAAGAACTACAGACCCATCACATGCTTGCCTACACTCTACAAGCTGCTTACATCCATTTTGAGAGCAAAAATCAACGCGCACATTGTCGTAAACAATATTTTGGCCTGTGCTCAAAATGGATGTAGGGTTGGGTTCCGTGGTACTAAAGAGCTCCTCCTCATAGACATGACCATCTGCTAACAAATCCGACGCAACAAGGGGGCCCTCTCAGCCGCTTGGATTGACTACAAGAAGGCCTATGATTCGGTGCCTCATTCATGGCTGGGGAGGGTCTTAGAGCTGTATAAAGTTGATGCAGCTTTGAGAACCTTCCTAAGCGCGTGTATGGGGCAGTGGACCACAGTCATTCGTCAACCAGGAGGCGGGGATGACCGACCTGGCCCGCAGGATTTTATAAGGATTGAGCGAGGAATCTTTCAGGGTGACAGTCTGAGTCCCCTGTGGTTCTGCCTAGCTCTGAATCCCCTCAGCACCCTGCTGAAGGATTTGGGACTAGGTTGATGGCTTCGGAGAGAGGGTGAAGTTATTTCTCACCTTCTATACATGGATGACCTCAAATTATTTGCACCAAATACCCAAGGCTTGTTGGAGCTACTGAAAACTACCGAAGTCTTGCCATCAGTATTGCCATCAACATGGAGTTTGAGTCATGGAGTTATTATATTTCAACATAGCCATATTAATTACTCCGAGTAGCCATACCATTTGTATTCAGAATGCCAAATATACTGTAAATAATCTTAAAATACTCTAATAGTGCGTTTGAAAAATACACCAACAGCAATGGCTGACTATCAATACAAATAAAGAAATAAAATAATTACAAGAGGATACACATACCATTATTTGATCAGGCGCATGAAGTTTGAAGTGGAAAACAGGGTCTACTTTACAGTAAATAATATTTTCCCACGTGAATACTTATCGTGAAACATAAACACACAGCACGATGATAACGAGCACGTTATTATATTTAAACAATTCATAAATAGTTTGATAATATACTTACAATAATATTTTTTTAACACGCTGCAAAATTTCACTCGTACACGCACTTCACTTCACATGTACGAGGTGCGGTCTAAAAGTTTCCGGCCTTACACAGAAAATAAGAGCATACATTTACAAAACTATTTTTATTATGCGATATATTTCCCTTCTATTTCAACACACTTTTTAAATCTGTAAATTAGCTTTTCTATACCCTTGTAAAAGTACTCTGAAAGTTTGTCCTCAAAATGGGCGTAAACCGCATGGGTCACTTCACCATCTGAAGAAAATCGTCTTCCCCTTAAGTCTGCCCTAAGTTTCCAAAAGAAATAGTAGTCACTAGGGACCAGGTCGTGACTATACGGTGGGTGGCGAATTTCCTCAAAGCCACACTTTGCAACAGCAGCCTTGGTAATTAAAGCAGTGTGAATGGGCGCATCGTAGTAGAGAAGGCGCACACCTCTGCTAAGTTTTCCCCGAAGTGTGTGCTTGGTCACCTCTCGTAACTATTATTTAAGGGTAGCGTAGGAGCTGCCAGTCACCGTGGTATTACTTTATTTTATGTCCATCAACAGTATTCCTTGACAATCCCAGAACATGGTAGCCATGGTCTTTTTAGTGGATTGCGTTACCTTCGCCTTCCGAGGCCGCTGTTCACCATGACGACGCCACTCCTTCGATTCTCTTTTATAGAGGGAATCATAGTACAAAACCATTGTTTCGTCCCCAGTAACAATTGACTCCAGAAAACTCTTTCCATGTTTTTTATAGGCATCCAAAACTTCCTGAGAGCACGCTTTTCGTTCACTTCGCTGTAAGCTTGAAAAAAAGTTTCCATTTCCTGTTGTTCTAATCGCCGTGAAATAAAAACCGCAAACAATAGAAACCCAAAATGTATGTCCAAAAGAACAGGATAAATGACAATTAAAATGACATATTTTTTTCTTTTTTTAAAACGGCCGAACCATTCCAGCCAGAAATATTTGGACCGCACCTCGTACATAGAATGTTTCAAGTCTGTGTGAAACAAAAAACAAAATAAGCTTTTTTAGGCTCACAAGATTCTAACGCTTGACCAATAAAAGCCTTTGTAGGCTTACAAGATACTTACGTAAAAGCGATATTAGTCTAAGGCAGCTTAAATTAGTTTTGAAAAAGATTACTGTGAATGCAAACAGCATTCAATTAGACTGGTATTAGAACGATATTAAAATAAATACGCTTATAATTTGTGCCCAAATCCGGGCTTACCTATACGATGATATAAAATCAATATTTCATTACTATCCAACACGTAGTTTTAAAATAAAATGAGAATGATACTCCGTTTGTATGGGAAGGTGAAATTCGGCCGAGCTTGCTGCGGACTTGGAACAATAGTATATTTTTTATTAGTTTATTGTAAAAATATACTTAAACTCGCAACAAAACTGTTCGAACAATGTAGGTATTTGGAATATTAGCCCTGGGACAGCAAAATATGCTCATTTGAAAATTGACCCATAAGCTGTTTGAGAATGACACATACTTTTAAATTGAACCACGAGCGTAGCGCGTGGTCCTAAAAATGGAATCTTGAGCATTGAGAGGGTTTCAAGGCACAAGGGTAAAACAAATTTTGCAACCGAGTGAAACACAAAATTTTTCACCACACCAACACAAGGAAAATGCTAATGTGAAATATCAAACGAAATCAAAGCAAATCGATTCAAAATTAATGTTATTAATTATTTATCATTCAAAATCATCAATTCTACCAGCCAACATAAGGAAACAACTCAAAATTTCCATTTGATTACTTTGCCCCACATGTGGAATTGTGGATAATATGAACCTCTCTAATATGCATATCTCATTCGTTTTTGAACAATCAAGCGAGCCTTTACCAGCTGGTGTGGTGAAAAAACAATTATTCATGTTGTGTGTCATTTTCATTTACGGTAATGATTGTGTTGTTTTTGTGGGATAATCGCGCATGAACGTGATCGCGTGAGATAATACCCTATTGCCATATTGACCTAGGTTTAAAAATCGATAAGAGAAAAATTACAGTGTCTTTGTGTTTGGCTATTAGGTAGTTAGCCTCGCAAGCAGGCTCGATCGCTTGATAGCGCGACACTAACAGCTTCATTTATACCTATCCATCATAAAATCGATGAATATAAACTGTTTATTATGTACTTAAAGTCAATTAAGATCGCTACCAAAGATATGAACCGTAATGTACGGTTACTTAAATATATTTTTCGATGACTCACTCACGATGGCAGGTACGTATATATTCCATGAAATAAACATTTCGAACCTCAATGCGGTGTTAATGATGTTCTTGTGCAGGCACTGAAAGCGTAAAACGGTACCTATTCGTAGTGGTCGCAATCAGAACATCAAAATTGTACGAGTTGGTAAGTATTACTAATATATTAGTAATGAAATATTTTAATTTAATGTCGATTTAGGACGTACCTATGCTATTTTATTTTCAGTCATTATGAAACAAAGAAAACGACTTCATGACCAAAAAAAAAAGAACTTGCCTTATGAATGCTTCCATGATGTAAGTGATTACATATTATAGTCAGTATCAAAAGTAGCGGATCAGACTACGCGTCAAAAGTATTTGTC
Source organism: Cydia splendana (assembly GCF_910591565.1). NCBI lineage: Eukaryota > Metazoa > Arthropoda > Insecta > Lepidoptera > Tortricidae > Cydia > Cydia splendana. The sequence goes on from NC_085987.1 coordinate 20,062,724, forward strand.
TTTCTCAAACAGCTTATGAGTCAATTTTCAAATGAACATATTTCGCTGTCCCAGGGCTAATATTCCAAATACCTACATTACCTACATTGATCGAACAGTTTTGTTATAAGTATATTTTTATTAGAAACTAATAAAAACTATACTATGGTTCCAAGTCCCCGCAGCAAGCTCGGCCGAATTTCACCTTCCCATGCGGATAGGGTTGCCATACGTCCGGATTTGTCCGGACATGTCCGGATTTTTGACCCTTTGTCCGGATTGCGGCCGGACTTGGCAAGTGTCCGGATTTTTAGGAATGACCTTATAAAAAAATATGTTTACTTAATATACTGCGTAAAGAATGCGATGCGGGTCGGACGGAGGGAAAGGGAAAGGTAGATCCACGATACAGTACACCGCATAAAGCAGCGCGCCGCCGCCGGGGCGTCGTTAACGCTACGCCAAATCTCTGTTACAAGAAATGTCCGGATTTTTAGGGTGATCTCCGGATTTTTATCAGGACATTTAATTCTTCCATATGGCAACCCTACATGCGGATAAACGGAGTTTCGTTCTCATTTTAATTAAAACTACGTGTTGGATTGTAATGAAACATTGCACATACAATGACATGAGATATATCTATGCCTTTTTCGACGCATAGTACCAAATTCGCAAAGTGCCAAAGCACGCAATACGTGGGCCATACTGAAAGTTTCTGGATTCTGATAAATGAGACGACTTATAATCCTTATGACATATTTATTGTTTATCGAAGTATATCACTATTTACACACTTTTGCATTCGCCGGAACCATTGTGAAAAGCAGCGGGTCCAGGCTTCCTTAGGGACCTCTTCGATGGCTTCGTGGAAAACATTCACTGGCACTTCCGGGCTTGTAAATCGTAAACCTCTGAGTTAATCTTAAATTTTTGGAAATAAAAAGAAATCACACGGTGCGAGATCGGGGCTATATGGCGGATGAGTCATTAATTCCACATTTGAGGCCTTCAAATACGCATTGGTTGCCTTGGCGGAATTTTTGTCGTGGTATTTTCATTTTAGTTTTGACATGCTATAATTTCAATTTTAAGTTATTTGTATAATAAAGTTACATACTGTTAAGTTCTTTGTATATTCTGTAAATAACTATGTTTTTTGTAAATATGTTTCTGATTTGCATGCCTCCTGGCTGAATGCGCTGATACTTACATTATGTGTATGATAACATCTATTATGTACGTGCATTTTTGGCAAATAGAATTTTGAAGTTTGAAGGTGCAAATGCAGTATCTTTTGCACCTGGCTCATTCCAATGCCTAAGGTAGTACGAATTTGCTGACAGGTAATTTTTTTATCAGTTTCAATTAGTTGTCGTACAGTATCAATATTACAATCGGTAACCGCTGTCGCCGGCCAGCCTTCACGTTCATCGTCATGGAGAAGGTCACGTCCTCGTCTAAACTCACTAAACCACGAATAAACAGAGCTACGAGATGGGGCTTCATCGCCAAATGCTAATTGAAGTCTTTGACAACTTTCTTGCTGAGTTAAACCACATCGAAAATCGTAAAAAATCATGCTTCGAAAATATTCACGACTTACCTAAATTCATTGCAACAACGACACGAATTTCAACGATGAAAAAACAAATGACAGTCTTACAAATTAAAAAGTAAAATACTGCCAGAGAATTCCTTTTTCAAACCCTATAATTGTTTTATTAATTTTCGTTTTCTAAGTAACTATATACTGCAAAGCGTACCTAAATCAAGACCAAAAAAAGTAAGAAAATGTTGCCACTTATTACTAGCGCGTCTTGTATTTATGTAAAACTAAGTAAATAAAAGTAGTTTTTTAAATCGTAGGAGTAAAATTACTAATAAATAAATTATCTTAGCGTGATTAATTATCAAAAGAAAATTACTATTTTACAAACAAATTATTGCAGTGGCAACATTGTCTTACTTTTTTTGGTCTTGAATTACGTTTTGCAGTTTAGTTCCAGGAATTATCAGTATGCCCTAAGTATATACTGTCCAATTACGCAAAACTACAATTTGGCAAAGTACCTACCAAGTTTATAAAGTGGCAAACTCGCAAGACACCAACTACGTTAGTTACCAACCTGTATTACGCATAGTACCAACTTCTCTATTTACCAAAACTTAACACTCAAAGTACCAACTGCGCTAGTTGCCAAAACTGTGCATCAGATCGAGTTGAGCATCCTCTTATTTATAGGTCCTCCTCCTGAAACCTCCCAAAAAACCGTGGATATTTTCACAGCCTAGCAAGTCGTATTTTCCATAGACATTTATGTACAGTCGACGTCAAAGATATATTTACACTTATCGCCTTATTACATTGGGATAAGGTGCAAAAATGTAAACATATTTTTGACGTCGACTGTACTTACTAGCTGTCCCCTTCGTACCTCCGCAGAAAATAATTTTAATTCGCTCCTCCATCCTTCATATCATCTCTATCCCTCTCGCACACTACCGCTATCCGTCTTGCACACCATTCATCTCGCTCGCACACTGTATCCATCTCGCTCGCATGCTATAATAATAAGTGTTTACCCGCTTCGGAGAGAAGTAATCCGTATTGTTATAAAGACCGTATTGTTAAGTATAGGGACAGATTAAACCTGGTCTAACTGTTGGCATGTGTATTATTTTGTATTACTATGTTCTAAGAGTTTGATCTGAGGGTATTTTTAAGCTATATCTGATTCAAGAAAGTTTGAATTTTTTTTTATTTTAGGGACTTTATGATGCTTTTAATACCGTATAGCAAATACAGTCCGGACAAGCCTATCGAGCTGAATTTGAGACTATTTCACCGACTCTTTGGTACGATTTAAAGTAACAACAGGTTAATAGTTTGCTAAAACATGTTATATAAGTGTCCTCTTCATGACTGTTCAATTGAGCAGCTGTGGAATAAATGTGGTGAATTTTTATTTTTACATAAAAACGATTTTTCACCCCAAGTTTTGGAATCCCTTCAATTTCTGATGCAAGCGTAATGACGGAGGCAGCTAGAAGAATAAGCTTAAAACCAAAGCCTAACGAACATTCATGGCGTTGATCCATCGCTAGAGCGGGTCGATAGAAACACTCCATGATAGTTATATTAGATGTCAAAGCCATAGTTGTCGTAAGTAGCATGCCATATTCTCTAAAAGGCCACCATGCACAGATCCTAAACTTTTTTTTTACGAAAAGAAATGCTTAGACTATGTCTAGACCAGCGGTGGAACAAAAATGGGTTTTGATAACATTAAAGTTTTTTCTTTTTTTATATGTTATTGCATGCATGTTAAATAACATTTATGTAAAATATTAGAAAATTATAGGTGGAGCGTTCGGCCATATTTAAATATTTCAATTTTGCTAAATAACTATGTAAATATAAAATTAAAGTTACAAAAAACTGTAACATGTTCAATAACACTTTAATTTATTCACAATATTCGGTTTTTAGAAATCTGGAACAGCTGCTTTCTGGTGAACGTAAAAACACGAATTACTTTGTCAATAAAGAATTAAAGTAGCTGATATTGTAAAATTACGATATTATCTATCAACTTAGTATACTTGTAAAAAATTAGAAATGTAGACAATGTGCTTGTCTAGATATTGATTTCTGGTTAAGCAGTATAGCCAATATTGAATTAAAGTTTGTAGAGTTAATATTACACGGTCATAATAAAGATCTTAGTTCCCACACAAAATATTAGAAATATAAAATCACGGCGACACTAAATACTGATACGTAAGTATGCATTCCGCGCTTATATTGAGTTACATTTCAAACGCGCGGCGTTTTCGCGCGCCGCGCTGTGCGCCGTGGCAGGAGGCAGCGATCGACGGTGGCGGGCTAGCGATTAGCGCGGTGCCCGTAAAAAATACGCAAAACGTTTATAAAATTATTATCAATGGTAAATAGTTATATTGTTAATAGTAGGTACACTAATGGAAACTTACCTACACTTATTTATTTCTATATGTACTAGGGATTGCCCGCGGTTTGGTTTACGTAGAATTCGTTATCGTGTTAAGTATAGAAATAATAGATACATTTGAAAATTATTTTAGGTGCATTGTCATACAGATAACCACCCTTGTTAAAGTATTCTTCAAATTCAATAGACAGGTGTCATTTCAATATAATTTTGCGTAATTTGGCGCTTTTAGGTTATAAATGACTAGCGACATATATTTTTTGTTTAAGAGCGATATCCGATATATATATCTCCGATAATATTTACTTTATCATTTAAATCAATTTCAAACTAACGTTATTCAATATTTATCATTTTAAAGTCAATTTTACCAACCAACAGAGCTTTACGAGTATACCTACGGAAACAACTCAAAATTTGCATCAAATTAAATGCCACTCTTCTTATCCGTTTCGAACAATCAAGAGGGCCTTTACGAGCTGATGTAGTGAAAATTTTATTTAACCCTCGTCCCTTGAAACCTCCACTACGCTCGAGATTCAACTTTACGAACCACTCGCTACGCTTGTGGTTCAATTTTAGAATGTTTCGCTTGTTTGGGTATCAATATTAGCACGATTAATCAACAAATTTTCCCCTTGTAAAACAAATAAATAAGGTAGGTGAGGTGCAGGCATATGAGGCCCGGCGGGTAACAAGGCCCAGCATTCAAAAATAGCAGTTGCTCCCTATTATTCTGAATTTGTACTTGTTGCTAAGAAGATCCACTGTCAGTGCAGGTAAAAAGGTCCAGTCCCGGGCCTTATTGAACGTATGAGATGAAATAATAGATTAAAATATTTTTAGATAATTTTGAATATTTTTAATCTCTCATTAATAAGGCCGATTTGAAGAAACTTCTATGAAATTATGACTTATAAATAACACCTTCACTGCGTGGGCTGTCCAAATCGCTGCAGACTTTTCTTGGTCTAACTCTAATAATTTTTCACTTGCTTTATTGACCTTAAGACGTTTTAAAGAATCAAAAAGTCTAATAACATTTAGACACTTATACTTTTTAAAGGCAGTAACTACTTACTTATATAGGTAACTTTTTTTATTAATACATAGGTAGTTATTTACGATAGAAGTGCGAAAAATTGAAATTTTGCAACGAATGACGAATTTTAAAACACGGCCAAAGGGAGTGTTTTAATGTGCTTATAGCACCGGTGTCGTAATGTAGCACCAGGGCCCTATTTCACCAACGTGACATTGTTGCTGACGTCACAGGCATCCATGGGCTACGGTTATAGCTTACCATCGGACGGGCCTTATTCCTGTTTGTCACTATCATTGTATTATTAAAAAAAAACTTTATTATATCGGCAAAAAACAGGTAATTTTCTTGTGATGTTTATGATGATAATGATGACAATTGACACAAGATTTCAAAGAACTTTCGGTAATTCTTGACAGTAAATGAGTTCTGTGTCGGAATTTCGTGACAACTGTCGTATTTCTTGTGACAATTGTCCAAGTCCCAGCCCCCCCTTTGCTACAGTCCAACCCGAAAGGCACCTTAGGTCGGCGCTTACATCATTATTACCGGCGCCCCAATACTAATGAAATGAAAAATATTTATTTCGAGCAACTATGGACTCATACAGATTTGTTAGTAGACTTACGTTCCTAATGTTAGTACCTAATTAACTATTACAATATATATACACTGCTGGAAACATGCATTTCGCAGCAGTGTCTCATATACGGGCAGTCAAGTCTGTCCGCTATCACACACAGGATAGGGTTGGGGCTGGCCCGCACCCGGCGCACCAGGGATGTGCATCGTGCAAACTAATGCGGTGCTACGCGACGTAAGCGCCGACCGCCATATTCAACGTGGTTTGTCACATAGTAGCCTGTAAAGGTATGATTCCAGGGATAAAAAAATATGTTATAACGTTATCCAGCGTATAATGGAATTCATAAAAGTTTTTCTTTATAATTACTACAAGTAAATTTGTTCATATTTGCATATTATTAAAAAGGTAAATGAAAAGTAATTGAGTAATTTAATTACTAATTAATGTAATCACAATTGCAAATTACACAGAAAAATTAATTACATGTAATTAAATTTTATGTAATTAAATTACAAATATTTTAATTACATGTAATTAAATTAGTAATTAAATTACACGAGTAATTAATTACGCCCAACACTGGTTGGTGGCAAACAACCACACCGCTCGTGATGGTAAGCGGTTACCGTAGCCTATAAAGGCCTGTGACGTCAGTAACAGTGATGTCGACAAATGTCGCACCTGTCACGTTGGTGAAATAGGGCCCAGATGTACAGTAAAAATCATGTTAAAAGATAATACTAACTGTTACGAATAAATATTTATACTGTAAAAAATTATCCCACCAAAAACATTTTCATGTAAAATGTTGCTAAGACGAAACCATAAGCCTAAGACTCGCACTGTTAAAAAGTTATCAGATCTCTTGTCGAGCCAAGCTTCAAACTCTACAAGCCCCTTCACTAACTCTACACCTTAGTCAAAATATGTGGCTTGGCTGTTTTGCTACCGCCACATGGGCATAAGGTGAAAAACTTATTATAATCATTATTTTTAGGGTTCCGTACCTCAAAAGGAATAAAACTGAACCCTTATAGGATCACTCGTGTGTCTGGCTGTCCGTCTGTCACAGCCTATTTGCTCCGAAACTACTGGACTAATAAGTTGAAATTTGTCTATAACCCAAAGACATATGTACATGTAAAGTAAATATGTAATAGAAATTTAAATAAAGGGTCACTTTTGAGATGAATGATAAATAGAAGAAAAAAAACTATATCTTTGTTATATATCAAATGAAGGGGCTCATTTTAGAATTAGAATCTCAAATATATTTTTTTCATAATTTTAAAATAAATAGTTTAGAAGTTATTTAAGAAAACAGGCAAAAAATTAACATTACCCTTATCTCCGAAACTACTGGGTCTTTTTATTATGAAAAAAATACACATATTAGCTTTTTACCTATAGATGACAGGAAAACCTATTAGAAATGTGGAGCTAAGCGTGAGCAGGCCTATGGAACTCTCTGCGCGAGCTCGGATTAATACCTACGAATCTGCTCCCGTTCACGGTAGAAAAGCAAGCCAGTTGGTTCCCACACGCGCTCACGTACGCACGTCACCGCGCGCCGCACTGTCAATTTTTACGATAGTTACACGTACGGCGGGATTCGGGAAATGAATTAGAGATGCACTAGATAAGAAATAGTAAAGATATGTGACGTTCCACGGCAAAAGGTACCATTGCCCCGACTGAATATTGGAGTGGCGATAATAATAAGCGTAAGCGCCAGCCGCCATAAGGTACCTTTTGCCGTGGAACGTCACATATCTTTACTATTTCATATCTAGTGAATGTCTAACGGCGCGATATCTTAAAGTTCGAATCGCGCGGGTAGTAGGTACCTACCTACTATTGAATTTCTTTAATTAAACATGTAATGTTTAATATGTGTGACAAATGTATAGATTTAGATATCTATCTATTTGAAATAGGTAGTAAATTTTTAATTTATTTTGGTAAATGTTTATTTTAACGACAGTAAGTTTACACCGGAAAGTGCCTACTCATTTTTGCTCTGGTTAACTTATAATTATTCATGGGGTTTCTATTATTTTTCTTTACTATGTAACATTAATCTCTATCTGGTTTTAAATTACACGAAGTTTTAAAACTAATTCTTGCTGGGATTATTGCGCGGTTTATAAAACGGCGTAAACACTGCGGTTACTGCAGGGACATATGACCTTTTAAAATGACTATTTCGCAAACACTAAAGCATAATCGGAATATTAGGTATAATTTAAGATTTAGCTTTCCTTTTATTTCACTCCTCTGTTTAAGTGGGTATTTATTTATCATTTCTAAGCGTCAGCAACCCTAGCGTTGTGCCGGTGCGCGCGGTGCGGGGAGCGGCGCGTTGAAGGTCACTCCATTGTATTTTTGTGTAGGTATCAAAACGGTAGGTATTTGCGTTTTGTTTGAGAGATAAGTATCTGTTCGTAAGAACTATTGTATAATCTGTGGCGTGAGTCGGACTTAAGTACTTAGTTTTTGATCCGATCCCTACGGGTTTTTAAAAGACATTTAACTCACTTTTCACTAAAAAAACTTATTGTTAAAAATTGTGTAATGTACGGAACCCTTGAAACGCGAGTCCGACTTGCACTTGGGCGGTTTTTTTATTATACATACAATAAATAGTTCTTGTAGAAACGAAACGGCCGAGCCACATACTTTGACTAAGGTGTAGAGCTAGTGAAGTTAGGGCTTGTAGAGTTAGAAGCTTGGCAAGAGATCTGATAACTTTTTGACAGTGCGAGCCTTATGGTTTCGTCTGGGCAACATTTTACATCAAAATGTTTTTGGTGGGATTTCACTTCTTTTTGTAAGTTGCTTATGACAATCTTCCATCCCCTAATTTAAAGGGTTGGGGGTGATTTACTATTAAAAATCCTGAAATAAGTATCTGGGGGCATCTGTTACACAATGTACTTCTTACTGATTCCCCATATAAACCCTTCACCCCGTAAGGGTAAACTTTGGGGTTGAAATCTGCCTTCACCCCGTAAGGGTAAACTTTGAGGTTGAAATCTATTCTATATCCTTCCCCATAACAATACCTATCTACATACCAAATTTCAACTAAATCGGTTCAGCGATTATTGATTCCCCATACAAGATTAAACCCCCTCATCATCCCCTTAGGGATTAAAAAATTCAAGTTTTTGAATTTATTTGTTGTTTGTGTACTAAAACTATCTTACATATCAAATTTCAACTTCTTAGAGGACTTCAGGAAGTACCCTAAAGGTATTGATAATCATCAAGTGAGTGAGTCAGTGACGAAATCGAAGTTTTTAGATATGAATAAAATCTAAAGTATAAGAGCTATGCAATTGATATGCTTAATAAGTCCGAGAACTTTGTTTATCTAGTATAATCCAACCCCAAGTTATGAGGGTTCCAAAAAACGACGAAGCGCTTCGAGAAAAGGTAGATAGTGCCCTTGCGCTTTGCTCGTCTTGGCGGGGGTACTGCCGTGCCCCCAGATGTTAAAACATAATAATAATAAAGATTTATGTTTAGTGACTTTAGTTACCTACTATTTTTGCGTAAACTAGACAATTTTTATATCTTTAGTTAATAAGGCCCAAAAGAATTATTTTTAACTTATTATAAATATCCTCTTGGTGGTAAGTACCAAATATTGTTATTTGTATATGTATAACTCTTAAGTTAAAAACAATAAAATCTGTTATTGTCTACTGTCAAAATGATTATTTTTTGCGGGATTACCTTGCTAGTGTTCAATAAGGCCCACAATAGGACTTTTATAAAAGGTATATTTTCCAAGAGTATCGTAATATTTTTATAACTATTTTGGTATAATGAAGAAACTTCAATAAATAAGATACCTATTTGAGTGAGTTTTTCATACTTAATATCCTGTTTATTAAAAAAAAACATTTTAATTTAAGGTGGGCCGTATATAGGCATATACGGCCGACACGGAATATACAATAAGGTGAGGTCACTTACCTTATTGTATATTCAATATGTATACGTGTAATATTGAGCAGTTGGTTTATAATATACATAATATGATATTGACGTTGAATAGGACAGGACATGACAATAGGAACCAGATATAGGTATAGTCGGTCAAACCAATTTGTCAGTAAATAAAAACAAAAAACTATATTCATCCTTTTCTTTTGGGTGCTAGTACTAGTGTAAGTCAAAGATAGTATGATGATTCTCTCTATGTTTGAAATGAGACAGTCCTTTGACAAACTATGGTAAAAAATAGTTGTGAATATCATGTACATTTTTATTACAATTTCGTAATTCAAATGTTCTTCCTAATCAACTCGGCCACTAAACTAACTGATAACTTGGTATCCGATCCGCTAACTCGGCGAATGAATCGCCAATTCGCCAACTCTCCGACTTCTCCGAGCCGAGTCAACGCTATCACACTGCTACTAAGGCCATTCAAAAATAAACCTTAATTCGAGAGCCCGAAGGTTCTTATATGACAAACAATACATTATGACTTAAAACTTTATGGGAAACAAAGGGACCCCTTTAATTTCACGTAATGTCCGCATCTAATTTATATATGTCCACAGTAAACAAACAAATGGATGATAAGAAAAGACAGACAGTGCTGTGAGCGGCAGGTGGGGCGAGGCGAGGGGCGAGGTATAGGTAGGCTATGATAGGCTCTCGGGCGCCGCGCCGGCGACACTGACGGACCAGCGCGGCGTATGTATGAATTTCGCGCCTTTTTAAATATATTTTACTATTACAATGCAAGCTACACACCAAAATTTCTTATTTTCCATAATATGGCTGCGTATATTATTTTATAGTAATAGACTTATTTTTACAGACTCTAATTCAATATTAGATATTATAGGACAAAAAACGCATATTAATTCTAAAGCATATATCTTATTCTTCTAAATTTTTAGCTTGCCTATTAACTTAAGAATTTAGATATGTTGTTGTGGATTTATTAAACTTTAATTCAATATCGACAAAATAATAAGCTAATTTGTAGTTTGACTAAGAAGCACGTTAAAAAAATTTCTAATAATTTTACATTATAAAGCGTCATACATATTATAAACGATGGAACTTAAACATTGCACTTTAATTCAATATTAAAAAATCATTACTAAAAATATATAAATACCTAATTTATATCTAACGCTCGTTCTAACTTTTCGTCATATTTTACAAATATGCTTAAAAATATGTCCCATGTCAGATAAGTATCACTTTTTCATCTTTAGAATTATCAAAACTTTTAGTGCAAAAATCCGGTCCCACTATTGGTCTAGTCCAGATGTTTAACTATACGAATCATGTGTAATTGCTGTTTACATAGTACGATTTTTTTTGTGTGATAAGGTAAAGGGCCCCTGTTTCGGCAGGTTAAGGCTCTTGAGAGTGAGTTGAGAGTTTGTATATTTTTTTAAATATTACTAAGCATATCATTACCTTGAAAGCTTTTGAATAAGTTATATTAGTTCTTTGTTGATAATTTAATGCATAAACTGTAGGGTTTTAGTTGAAACTTTATTTTATATGAATTTTGTCGTGAACCTCTTATTTGGCTCCCATTTCGTGATACAAATTTAGGTCAGCTCCTAAGTTCGTGAATTCGTGTCCCCTGTTTCGGCATACAGTTTTCTTAGAGTAATTGGTGATAATTTGCTGATAATCATTTATATTTAACGGTCTTACCTACTTACGAATGATTATATGGTCAAATTAAAAATAATATTTAAAAAATAATAATTTGAGAGCTAGCTTAAAGTTTTTTGTACTCGTCGTCTTTAATGGTTGAATTAAGACTTTGTAAACCATATGGGTACTTTAATACGTGATTAAGAGCCAAACTATTTAAATAATTAAATAAAAATTAAAATAAATTAAAAAATAAAAATTATTTACAAAAAATAATTTACTATCTTATACGTTAAATATAAACATACACAAAAATAAATCAAATAAATTGAATAATAAATAAAATTGTGCTAGTAGTTAATATGAGAATATACGTGGAATATACCTTAAAAAATTTAACTCGGGTCACATTCAAACTCGTTTTATGAGAATTCTAGTGAAAAAAACATATACCGAATTTCGTTCATACGAAACTTCATGAAATACATTAATTGTTTACTAATTTATTTTTTTAATTATCTTCGTTAATATATATAAAAACAAGCACTCAAAATGTATCTAGAAAATCCTTGATTCGTTAGTGGCACGAAATAGGAGACACACGAAAAATAAAATGACCGCTATTTCGTGAGTCGATTTATTGCAAATTTAAGTTATTTCTATGCATATATTCAATCTTTTTTCTTATCAAATCAATTACTAAGGAACCCACAGAAACACTCCCAAAAACTTTTATTCGAATGGGTTTAGCTTTTCCTTCCTATAAGCTTAACAAGTGAGAGCGCGCACCTTACGCCTAAAAAAAGTGCACGCATACAACACAGCTGTTCGCGGCCCTCTGACAGTTTCGACCGTCGTATTACTCTCAGTTTAATTACTAAAATATTGGTTATTACTTTATTGAAGAGATTAAATAATACAGATTTTTTTCATATGTATAATTAGAATAAAAAATAATTGAATTCCTTATTATTTGCGCCAGAAACAAAACTAACGAAATAACGTACTAACACGAACTTGGGGCCGTTTACCTTATTGTCTTGTTCGCAAACCGCAAATTTTCTTGTAGTATTTGTCAGCAGTCGTAATTGTTACTCGAGAGGATTGGGTAAATTTTGTCCAAACTGTATGCTTTACGTCGAGGTCCCAGGACGAAATGTGTTCCTTATTAAAGCACTAACTAAACACATGTGTAATTTTGAAATAAAAATATAATACAAAAAAAACGGCTAAGTAAATAAAAGTTGTCCCTAGAATTAACGATACAGTCTTTATACATTGTACAGAAACTGTCAATGTATAATGGCGATTAGAAAATTTGAGACCCCTTAATTAGTACATATGTATATATCCTCTACGTAATGGAAGAGTGTTACTCACTTGTTACCTACTGGCCACTTCATTAGACATTTGCTTTGAATTCGCAATACAAAATACGATTGTCAATTATGGCGGACCCAAATAAGGTATCATTTACGACAAATCAATTAAATACACCGTGTATAATATACAACAATTACTGGTATAATCAGCAATATTCGAATAATGATAGTACTACCTGGAGGTGTGTGAACCGTCGAAAAAACTGTAACGATTCAATAACGTTGGACTCGGAAGAAAATGTTCTAAGAGTAAGTCAGTATATGTGCCTCCCGGAGCCCGACAAATTAAAAGTATTTCCTGCTTTTAATAAATGCAAAAAAGAGGTGTGCGAAGATTGTCCTCGGTTCTGCATATTCTTGAATCGACAATCAATGACCTTCGAAAACAGAAATGTTCTGTGGTCAATTTGCCTACAATTAAACAGAAGCAGCACGCTATGTATAGAGCTAGAAAGACATTTTTGGAAAATAATAGCACCACATTTAGTACTGTGGAGCAAATCAAAATTCCTGAGGTATATTATCTAAAGACTTTTTGCTCTGCGAAGACGGAGTATATCAGACAAGATTTTAATATTTTGCTCAAATATTGCAAAGCGATTCATGAAACATTTCAGTCATGGGACATTATTTGGCGATGGTACTTTTAAGTCAGCACCCAAACCATTTGCTCAACTATACTCCATCCGCATAGACCTGATTCAGATGCATATGTTACTAATGTGGTCCCGGTAATATTTGCATTATTACCGAACAAACAATTACAAACATATATTCGTTTGTTTGAAATCCTGAAATCAAAGCTGGGCATTACAATTCATGAGTATAAATGCGACTATGAACAAGCCGCTATAAAGGCTGGTCAAACAGTATTCCCAGGAGCCGATGTATCAGGATGTTTTTACCACTACAGCAAAGCAGTATGGGATAAGGCAGAAGATATCCACTGTATTGGTACTAAAAAATACCGAAGAATGGTTCGATTTACTGCTAATATGCCGTTATTGCCACCGGACCGTATAAGAGAGACTTGGAAGTTAATCCTGGAAATGTCACTGGATCAATGGCTAAGCAGACGTTCCATTAGAAGTATTGAGTGTGGCACACAAGCGTCATCGTACCAATAATGCTATTGAAGGCTGGAACCACCGAAAAAATACAAGGATTACAAGACACCCTTGTGTATATGACTTTATTGTTAAAATGAAGAGAGAAGCAAAGGTCTGGGATCAAGTGATCATACAATTAATAAACAACGTTTCTAAAAATCCGCAAATACGAAGTGTTGACATCGGATTTGACAAATTGAAACAGAAGTACTTGAAAAAAATTGAAAAGAAGAACATTTCATGTATAAATTACCTCTGGAAGCTAATTTTGCTGAAATTACTAAAGTAATGTCACCTAATAGATATTTTGTCAGATTAAGTCACAGGAGTACGTAAATACATGGTGTAAGTGACAGCCTTCCAAAACTGAAATCATGGTTTCAATATTCGGAAGGCTTACACTTACACCTTGTATAAAATTGTCTTAAAAGAATTTATATTTAAGTTATATTTTTGTTTTAAGTTTCATAAATATACATATGTATAAAATATATGTATAGATGAACTAAATAAAACTTATTCCTATTTAATGCCACATTTATTTTGTCCTACTACTACTTAATTAAAAACTTGTTATAATCGAATGTATGTATGTACAGCAACGAGTTAAATAAAGTCTGAAGACTAAAATTTATAACCATCAAGGGTTCCCATTCGCACGATATCTGCTGCATATTCTTGGGTAAAATATTGGGAATTTTCTCCGTAATCTACTGGTTGCGACCAAATTCCACGCTGCTCCAAATGTTCAGAGCAGGCACGACTTCTTGGTGGAATGTAATAGTTGTACACAATAAGAAGATTAGCTTTAATCATGATTTAGTAGGTCCAGAATATTGCTATTATGAATATTCAGAAATATTATGAAATTATTTACTTTTAAATTAAAAAACACTAGATAAACAATCTTTTATAAATGCACGTAAAAACCAAAAATAAATTATGGATCGTTCAAGTTGTTTCTATTTCTGGGCTGAAGTGTAAACTATGTGCTTTTAATTATAATATTTGATTGTAAAAGCGGGGGGCGCTGGAACAGGAAAGACTTTCTTGTAAACAGATACTAATACTAACTTCCTGGCGGAAGCTTCATGAGGTCGCACAAGAGCATAACGTTTATGCCGCCAAAGGGTTACCAAAGGGAACCAAAGATATCTCGTCCACGAACAAGAACTCTACATTTTGCCACTGTTGACGCATTACCCTTATGTACCTACTTAATTGCCGGAAAGAAGAGGCGTTCAAAATGTCGGTGAATGTCGTGTCTCCTCGCTGCTGGCGCATGGTTTGTCTGAGTTCGACAAATTGGTACTTTGAACTTTGTTTAATGTAGAGCCACCTACTAGTCGTGCTGCAACTCCAGTTAGAGCGCCGGTCTCTGTAACCTGCTTTCCGTAACATCGCTTAACTTGATTTCTCAGCAAGTTATACAAAAAGTCTTTCCTGTTCCAGCGCCCCACGCTTTTACAATCAAATATTATAATTAAAAGCATATAGTTTACATTTCAGCCCAGAAATAGAGACAACTTGAACGATCCATAATATATTTTTGGTTATTACGTGCATTTATAAAAGCGTGTTTTTCTAGTGTTTTTTAAACTATTAATTTATTTTATAATTTTTAGTCTTTGATAACGACATATTTTTAACATTTATACATTTATTTCAAGTAGGCGAATGAGCCCGCATCCTCTCCATCTCCGCCAGTGCGTCTGTATTGCATGGTGTTTTCACCTTGGGTTGGGTGGGATCTTTAACAACCTACTACCCTATTTACACGTCAATATACATCGTATATAGATATATCAATATTATCCTATTTACACTCTCCATGTACAGGTCCATATACATTTTATACAAGCACCTATGTCAATATTTACATTTTACACTATTTACACTCAAGTTGCCCAGTGCCTATCTTCCGGCTTCATCATCAGACCTTGAAACCTAATCGTGGTCAAAGTTCATTACAAGACTTTTCTAACAAATCCAAACACAGCTAGGATACGATGTTCCATCATGAAATTCCAGTTCATATCTTCCGGCTCCATCATCAGATCAGTTCGACAGTACCATATTACTACATACAGCTGCCAATTTTCATGATGCTACGATCCTTGGAAGATGGTTAAATTAGTTACCTTAGATTCCATTACATAGTTACATACAGGTCGACCTAATAAAAGCGTGTTAATAAAACAACAACAAAAACTACATTGCTTATATTTCTACGTGCTATCTTATAATTATGTGGCATTAAATAGTAGATATGTCATATCGGAGCTATACTCTATCCCTCTACCGCAAGATGTGGCATAACGTGAAATTGGTACTATGCCTCGAAAGGTGTGTTTGTTTGGTATTCTAAGGTTATGTGATAGGTACTTCGCAAAAAATATTTCGCAAAACGCCAAATGGCACTTTGCGAATTTGGCGCTATGCTTAATGGCACTAAGCGTTTTTGGTAGTCTGAGAATCTGGTGCTTCGTGTTAAAAAAAACATTTCGCGGAACGCCAAATGACACTTTGCGAATTAGGTACAATGCGTCGAAAGGATCTATGCCTGTAATTAGTTTATATAGCTCCAGTTTATACTACAAACAAAATAGAGCAATAACAAGTTTTGTATGAAAAAATTAAATTAGCTGTATTTTTTCAACTATATATATAAACTAATTACAGGCATAAATATACCTTATCCTATTGTAAGTACAACGTTTCAGAGCAATCTAGCTAGTCGTTTTTAAACGAGCAAAAAGCAGGACTTTGTAAGGGCGTTTGTAAAATACGTTTGTATTGAAAACCGAGCTTGCTGCGGACTCTTAAGCATGTTTTGTTGGTCGGTCCTGTAGCTTAGCCCTAGGAATGCCACACAAATAAATTGACGCTTTTATAAAATCAATGAACGTATTTTTTTAATGGTTGTGGTCATCTCTAACAGACAGATATAGTGGTCTCCCTCGATGTAACTCACTAGGCACCTTTTTTTGAGGGGAAATGGCGTCATTTAACATCTTTAAAATCAGGTCACAATTCGCCAACTATGTAGACTAATAGACATTTTGACCAACCACCTTAACCCTTAAATGCATGATTTTTTCTTTTTGCCCGAAATTAATATATGTATCACATAATTGTATGCCGATTCTAGGAAACTTTGTAAAAAAAAATATAACTTCGATTTTCACTGCGAAATCAGTGTTAGAAGTTGAATTGGCTAAATCATATTTATGTAAATAATTAATAATTTATATATCTATTACTGAAAATTATATAATTAATAATTATGTAATTTTCAGTAATAGATATATAATTTTTTTTACTACCATTAGAAAGGTACACTATTTGTGATATACCTATGATAAAGTTTTTAAATATAAAATAATTACAAACCCCGAAAACACCGTTCAAAATCACATACCAAAAATTATCAACTTCTGGATTTTTCCAAGCTTTCCGACTTTTCGTCTTAAAACAAATGTAATTTTTATAAATTAAAAATATTGCATAAATTTAACCCTTAAATCATCACCCTACTACTTGACGTTTGGTTTAAAGGTGCGTTCAAGAACGTAAGCCTTTTTTTTAAATCTGTGAGCTGTCTAATGCTTTGTAGACATTTGGCAACACTTTGCATTTAAGGGTTAAAACGCCAATGTAATCTTCCGAGCTTACTACGTTTTGTTCTATTCGTTTTGAAGTTAAAAACTAGTTTAAGTAGACATATTTTTGCTTCTTTAAGTTTCCGAAATTCGTGTTCCTCGTGTCCCACCTTAGTGTGTATGTTTCCAGAAAAATTGTGCGCATGCGGCGCAGGCCTAGAGTACAACCGGCAGTTAAAAGTGTTCTCTAACATTTTTTTTCTGTAGGATTTTTTACAGATAATGGCAAAAATATTCCGCTTCTCACGTTGGTTTGGTGTAGCTGGCTCTGGAAATGTTTTGTGGAAAACATTTGGGCTTTGCATTTTGCTTTTGCTCGGAGTCATAGAAGGCGTCGCTATTTGGCGTGTTGTTAGAGCACTTGCTGGATTATCTATTGATATTGAAGGTCATAGTGAGTACTAAGAAATTTTTAATTATTGTAGCCAAAGAAATCTTGATATATGCAAGCCAGCTTATCATCAACCCTCGTGCCGAGGTTGTCCCCTTTTTTCGGCTTAAGGTAACTGAGTTATGATTTATAAACCTACTGACTTGGTTATGCCTACATAAGCGAACGACTTGCGTTCTTGTACGTATTACTAAATTGATAGTAATTCTGGCACAACACACCCACTTTGTTGGTAGAAAAAGGCTACAAATTTAAATAATATATGCGCGTAGAGTTGACTTCTCATATAAAATTTATATTTCGCGCCTTTTTCTACTGACAAAGTGTGTGTGTTTGAGTATATATCAGTTGTATATTTCCAGGGAGTGTGACTGCGCGGCTAGCGGGAGCAACTTTCTATGCTTCCTCGATAACTACACTTATTCTTTCTTGGAAGTTGTCCTCGTCATGGGAAACAATAGCTTTGTATTGGGTTTCAATTGATCGAAGTGTAGCAATTAACGTTTCGTCTGATAAAAATATAAAAACCCGGATGATCACAGTAACGTCTGTGATGGTAACTTGTGTTGTTGGTAAGTGGATATTCGTCCCACGCTTCTGAGCTGATGAGAGCACTTGTTAACGGTAAAGCTAAAAAATAAAAATGTGATTTGTATTCTAAACCTGTCATTATAATTTTGTTTCGAATAAAGAGAAATGTCGTAGTAAAGAGATAGTAAAATGTCTATACGTTTTGGTGCCATGAAAAGTTAAGTTTGCCTTTCCAACATTAAATTGCCCATTGCAAGAAATCATTTAAAGTACACTTTCTTTGTGATCTGTGTGTGTTGAATTTTATCATATATTTGTGATTGATTTACACGTAAACCATAGTTCATTTAGAACTGGCACGCGGTTGTCACAAAATGAAAAATATTAGATGACAAAAATAAAAAACATTACAATCGCAATCCAAAGTCAATATTCTGATGTCTGTGTTGAAAATTTGTTTTGGATAGTGAACGCTATATCGTGCCGTCGATGGTGAATGAAAAACACGCGTGTGTATTATCGCATTATGCGATCTATAATTATATACCTAATTCATCATCATCAGAATTTAAGAGCTATGCTCTTGTCGGTGGAGTAATCGCGTGTAATATACCTAATTACACGAAAAAAAAAACAGAAAATATCTACAAATAAAGGCTATTTGGCCGAGATTTGCAAAACTAAACATTTTGTCGGACAGAACTGAACTGGAAAAAATCTATGAACATGTAATCAAAAGACGCGCGCTGGCAGCGACTTCCTTACAGGCCAGGCTGCCAGCACGCCAGTTTCTCCCTCCACCGAGTACGTGTTTCCATTGCTCCACACTCTTAAGGGGGCCGATTTACGCCAACAACCCCTGCAGTTTCGCCCACTCAGCGTCCATTTTTTGGCCGCCGAGCAGGCAGGTATATTCGCCTACGGCGAATAATGGGTTCGCGGCCATGTAATTCACCAGACCTTTTAATTGAACGTTAGTGCTCCGAACTCTACAATAGCATTCATAAGATTCAATTAAGGTCTAATATTACGAAACTACGAAATTCTCTTTAAAATGAAACGATGGGTTTAACACTATTACGACTAAAATATTAAGTTTGAGATTAGACTTACACTTTTCGCTTGGTGGAAGTGGAACTCGCCATTGTAATAAAATTTAAATGCTCGTAATATTTAAAATTCCTCGCCGCCAAATGCTTATTTAAATTGACATTTCCAACTTTAAAAAAAATTGCCCCCCCATTCACACTCCTACATTGCAGTCCGGCTCGCAGGACTGCGGAGTAGGATATAGCTCACACACCTCCTACATTGCAGTTCGCCTTGCAGAACTGCGGAGCAAGATATAGCTCACACACGGTACTGCTTTGCCGTCCATCATCAGTACTGCTTCGTTTCTCACTAGTGTCGGTACCTACTGTTGAAAATGTTACGTGCTATCTAAAAAAAAAAAGAAAATAGCTCTTCTGCATTATGTATTTTCTTGTTATTGGATAAAAATAAAAAAAGAGTGGGGGAAGAAACTGCAAAAAAATCGCCAGAGAGCGTTATATTTCTTAAGTATTGTTAATAATTGTTGCAATGCCGCACTCCTCTATTGTGTTTGTTGGAGTAATTGGGGATTTTTGGTCCCACTAACAGCGATTTTCTTTATAAAATTTTGATAAATTCCCCTAAGCCTGTGTTGTCCATTGTTAAACAAGATAGCATACGTTATAATTTACGCTGAAAAAGAAATTTGTAATTTAAAGGTAAAAATAGAAAAAGAGGGAATGATGAACCTATAATTGTTCTCAGTTGACTACTGAGCCTAAAAAATACCTAACAAATATTGTGACTTCAATAGTTATTTGTACAACAAGAGATCAAAGTTTGATATTTCTTCGAGTGCTTATTTTGAGTCCCGTGCAAGCGAAAGATTCTATAATAGATTCACGAGCGTAGCGAGTGAATCTAATTTAGAATCTTGAGCGTAGTAAGGGATTCAAAAGCGCACGAGATGTAAATAACTTTGATCTCGTGTAGTACACAAAATTTTTCACCCTAAGCAGTGAGAACATACCTAGAGGGACAGAGATAATAGAACCCAAGTATATCGAACTTGTATTAGACCCCGCATGTTGAAATGACTATAAAGGTCACTTGAATGTCATTTTGTCTCACTCGGTGAGCAAAATCGCATTTTGCTCACTGCGTGAGACACAATCAGTGAGCAAAATGCGATTTTGCTCACTGAGTGAGACAAAATGACTCAGTGAGCAAAATCGCATTTTGCTCACTGTTTTTAAGAAGCAATGTACCCTTGTTCGAGCTGCTGAGGTGAAAAAATCATTTCACGAATCGTCTCCTGCGGATTCGCGCAGAAATAACATTTAGGTAACAATTTCCTTGTACATTTCCGGGATTTTCACGTTCGATTTATTTAAAACTTTATTAAGTATGGGATCTTGCAGGTACCGTCACTAGGTATATTGATTGTCCTCTGATGTGCAAAATGAGTCAGAGGACCAAATCACTTTCGTATATTTATTATTAGTAACTAACATGTAGATTAAGTTAAAAACTAACAATATGTGAACCTAATATTCTGCAATAAATAAATTCATTCAATACAATATTTAGGCCCCGTTCGCACGAGAGCTTTTTCAACGCGCGTTATAAAAGCGTTTAAATGTATTCACACGAAGGCGGTTTTTAAGCGCAGCGCCTTTTATCGAGCTCTGTTCGATTTTCGGCGTTGAGCGTTGGCCGTTAATTGAATTGAGCATACGGAACTCCGTGTATCTGTTCTCACAAGCGTTAAAAAAGCGCCGGCGCTGCTGTCAGTTGGCTGTCAAGTGTCAATCGTCACGGGGTGCTGTGATGCGTTTGAATGCATAACGTATATCGTACTTACATTTCGTAATAAATAACTATGTGGGAGAGCGATCCCGAATTGTTAATTCTAGAAGTCGAGTACTCTATGTTAAATCTGTACTGGAATATGGAAATACTACTTAAAAATGAACCATGTTGTTATTATTACACGTTCAAAAGGCAGAGAGTACGACTCATAAGTGATTTTTAAGCGTTCATATGAACACAAATATTAGAAACGGTAGAAAAGCGCCAACGTCGGGTTTTAACGCGACGCTTTTGAAGCTCTCATGCGAATGGGGCCTTAGAACTGAACTCTCGTACCATGAAGCAAAAAAAAAATAGTTAAGTTCACCTAACCATATATCTACTATACTACCCGTTATGTTTTTATTATTATTACCCATAAAACAACGTAGGTATAATTTATTTTTTTAGCTGACTGATTAGGACTATGAGAGCTCATAGTTCTAAACGGTCAGCTTAAAAAATTTCGACTAAGCATACCTACTTTTTTTTAAAGCGATTAAACGCGTTATGGTTAATGATTATAAAGAATAACATACTGATGTTGATATTTCATTACATTGTAAAAATTGTGTGATGGTACGGTATCCTCGGGGCGAGGCTGACTCCAACTTGGTCGGTGTTTGTTTTTATATGTACTTCAGTATCTCCGTCAATTTGAGCCCCAGTCCTTCCTCACGAATCGCACTGGTCCATTTCGTCATTTTCTGCAGCGGAACACACCATGAGCATGATGTCACAAGTTGGGTTTGACTGCCCGCCTTCACTTATACTAAAGCGGTACACACTGATATCTCATGGATTTTTGTTACTCAGAAGTAAGATCACAATACTAATAATTATGTGTCTTTAAATTTATATTATGAGTACAATAAATTCCATTTTGGGATTTGGCATTTCAGTGCTTATTATAATAAAATAGTTACGGAATATTTCCTTCAAGAGTGACTAAACGATACTGCAAAAATCAAGAATGCTGAATCCCAAAAACTAAACATATTGCTTGTGTAGATATTTAGGCATTCTCCACCTTACTAGAATTCAATTTTAAATGAATGTTTCGTGGCCTTCAGGTACCTAAACACCATTCGAGTGGAAGCACGGGATTTGGTGGCTGTTCTGACCCATTTAGTAATTCCAACCTGTAGTTTTTTGATGTATGTTAAACGAGCCTTATTCGTACTTCTTGAAAATTTTATGGAAAACTAATATTTATTATGATTACTGATTTATGAAATTTATCTGACTTCATTTCATGATTTACCCTATAACCTATAAGAAAATAATAGTTGGGGTCCATGCGTTTGTTAATTTAACACTTTTATACAATAAACTACTAATTTATGTAAGTTGGCTAGGATGCAGAGGTGATGCGGAGTTGCACATGGTGTAATATAAGGGACTATTCCATTTTTATTCCCTGGCATCGCTACTACTATTTCTAGTTAAGAGAATCGAATATGGTAGTGCGACTTAGGCAAGTTTATCAGACATCGGATTTTGGTGGCACGAATAAAATTTAGCTAGGGACTTCCACACGATATTATTTCATCGATAAATTGTACTTTCTTATGACAGTAGTTATATTATGACTATGAGATAACGTATATTTATGAATATGCAACTTGCATAGGTACCTATTATACAGTATGAAGTCCGTATATAGGTAGATTAAGGAAGGTAACTAACTGTTTTCATACCTTAGATAAAATATCTGGGAGACCGAGCGTTGCTCGGAAAACGTATAAAAACTCAAAAATGGGTTTTTTCCCAGGGATAAGACCTATCTAGATCGATTTATCGCCCCTAAAAACCCCCATATACCAAATATCATCGAAATCGTTAGAGCCGTTTCCGAGATCCCCGAAATATATATATAAACAAATAAACATATATATAAATAAATAAACAAAAATTGCTCGTTTAAAGGTATTAGATAAATGTACACTGTTAAGGTACCAAATTTTAGTTAATTTCTATTTTATCCGGTGAACTTAATAGTTAGCTAATAATATGAAATGTCATTTCGAAATAAGTACCTATTCAGTTATCGATAAATTGAAGGAAGGAAGTCCCTAGTTAATTGACGTTATTGCCACCAAAACTTCTTGTTTGTTTATCATAGTTAGTTGTCTAGAATGTCTATTATAACAATGTAGTTATGTCTATGTCTATTGTAACAGTGTAAGTTTTAATAATAATATTGCCATGGAATTTGGGTAATTTGTGTAAGATTAAAAGTTGATAATGAGCTTGTTATAATAATGACATTTAATTTCAGCGGATTATTCGATATGGTTTGCCGTACCGCTTCTCTTTATGAGCAAAATAGCTACGATCCTCTGGAACTACCAAGATATACTTATAGTATTAATAAGCATGGGATTGACTTCTCGATACAACACCCTTAACCAATACGTTGCCAAGTTCTCTACACCCAACAAGGATTTTCCTTGGAACCCTGTAAGCATCTGGAAATGCGTTCAAATTCCACACCGGTGTCGTCACCGGTTTGTGACTACAGCTTACTGATGATACTTTCTGATGATGTAGTTTTCTTTTAGACATTAAAACCTTTTTTGTTTGTTAAACAGAGTTGATTGTGTTGTTGTTGTTGTTGAACCTGCTTAAATTCACGTAAGCAATTAATAATTACTTAATTACACAGTACAGTATAGCCTCGTAGATAATGGCCCCGCCTACGAAGCTGCAGATCTTATGTTCGTGTCCTGGTAAGGGCATTTATTCCGGACTTGAGAATGATTTTTTCTATATGATATGTATGTAGGTACCTAAATATATACATATCGTGTCTAATTTAGTGCGTAGGTATGCACTTGATATGTCGTGCAAATAGTGCTATCCGCTTTTTTAGTCGGACATATAAACCATTGTTTCCTTCAACATGGCTCGCGAGAAAGGAAATAGTCGCTTTGAGCCAGGTCCGAGCTGCAGGGTCGATGATTTATTCCAAGCAAGACATTTAAAACCTTTTTCTACTTTTAATTATGATAGGCCATCGAGAGCAGGGGTCCTATTTACAGCACCCTCGCTCTTTGTACAGTTTGTATTAATATATAATATATTAAAAACTTGCTTATAAGCATCAATTGTTGACAGGGTTCATATTACATTCATGTACCATACCCATGGATATAAATGTTATTTGTAGGCGGTAGGTTTGGTCAGTAAAGTTATTAGCTTGGCATCTCTACATACAAATATGTATGCAGGTGTGCTATGCGCATGGTTATACTGACTGTATGTATATTTTTAATATATTTGTAGCATGATGAGTGCAGTAAAGGACATACGTGGCGCAGAATACGTGAGGCGTATGTGAAGCAGGCCCAGCTCGTTCGCCGATTGGATAAGTCACTGGGCGGACTCATCCTGCTCTCAAACCTTGTCAACTTTTACTTCATTTGTCTACAGTTATTTCTAGGGATTACGTGAGTACCTATTTTATGGCCAATTGTAAGGTTTACATGTTTGTACAATTGATTATGCTTAACTTATTTTTGTACCTACTCTGTAACGAACTAGTGGAAGAGCGGTATTCTCTTAATACAAGTAGGTTTTTATTTACAATTCTTAAAAATCCCAATTACCGTAATAATGTATTATATATATTTATTTTTAATGGAAAGAAATACGACGAGTTATTTTGATTTACGCACATTAAATATGACCTTAACAAACACGCACAAACATTAATGCGCTATCAAACGAAACCGCACCAATTGCATGCGCTATCAATCGTACCAAATACGCAAATTATACAAAGCATATTTTGCTATAAGACTACCCCCTAAATAAATAAACTGGACTATAAAAAACTTTTAGAACTCCTAGTTAATGCAGAAGAGATATTTTTTTTTGCTGCAATTTAGACATGGATACGATTGTAAAGGTTGTTTAGTACAAACCTACAAATGATTTATGGAATTAACTAGAAAAATGCATGTTTACACTTTGCTCGTGGTCTAGCTTCTGTTGGCATATTGCCGGAAATGATGCCACAAATCATGCTATAGCCGGCATAATTCGAGAAATGGGAGGAACTCAAAAAGAACCCTATTCATTTTCATACTAGTTTCATCAAGTAGCAGATGCAAGAAAGAGGTTAACCCCCTTATTCATAAACGTTTACTAAAGTTGACAAGCCGATAATAATCGTTCGTCCCTTTCCATCATACATCAATACGTCGGAAAGGGACAAACGATTATTATCGGCTTGTCAACTTTAGTAAACGTTTATGAATAAGGGGGTAAGTGGATAGTGGAGAATGGCTCATCCATACTTTGCCATATACATATATGTTTTTTTGATTTTTATGTTATTATAAGTTAGGAACGAAAAACAAATTTCATACAATTATTAAAAGCTCCTACCTCTTAACAGTCGAACGATAGCTATTGTTAGTAGGTATACAATTTGTGTAAAATATTTTCTACACTGCTAATAACCAAACACAAAATAACGCGCGCTTTTTTGCGATCTAGATAGGACAATTCTAAGTATTGTTTCACCATGCTTGCCGCAGATGAGAACGGAGTTATTAGAGTGGTTGAATCAGATATTTTTTTTATCAAAAGCCCTTCAAATTTCATCTTCGGGCTCATTATTATTTGATGGTACACTATTGCTGCCTGGGCTAAGAGAAGGCTGCATGCGGAGGCTGCCCGTCAGGCCATATTTTGCTGCAATCACTATATCTCGGAGCTCAAGTATAACATTTTTTTGTTCAACGTCAGCATGAGACTCAAGACCGAAGCCTTTTTTCTTAAATCGAGGATCAAGAAACGTTGCTTTTCCTGCAGTTCTCTTGTACTTGTAAACACCTAACCGCTTTTTAATCACGTTAATTAGATTTCGTTGGAGATGACTGGCTTGCGCGGTACTGACAAGTGTTATCGGCAATTATTTTCTGTAAGCCAGGGGAATGACAACTAGAGGACAAAATCAAATCAGTTTACGACAGACAGCCGAGCAAGACAGACGACCAGACAGACTGTTCATGGTCCTTCAGCCTTGTAAAAAACTAGACTATGGAGACTCGAAGAAACTAAAGTCCTCGACCCGCCCGGGCCGCCCGCCCGGGAGCCGACACCGCGCGCCGTCCTCAGTTAAGTACCCGTGCGCCTTCGCCGCGACCGCGCACCGCGCGCAAGAGCCGCGCGCTATCGCCGCGCTCTGCGTAAAGCCCCCTCCACACTCGTGCGCGAATCGCGGCGCGAAGCCGCGAACGCGAGTGTGGAGTCGATTTCACGCATTCGCGAATTAGAGTCCACACTCGCGTTCGCGGCTTCACTCCGCGATTCGCGCACGAGTGTGGAGCGGGCTTAACAGCCGCGTGCCCTCGCAGCGTTCCGCGCGCAACAGCCGCGCACCATCGCCGCTCCCCGTACATGGTAGCCGCGTGCACTCGCTGCCCCTCGGGCGAAACAGTTCAATCGCATACTTCCACAGCCTCGTCCACCGTAAGTCACCGACGACGACAGACTGCGAGGGACGACGCCGCCGACCGCATGCAAGAACTCCGGCGCGAAGTGGAGCACCTGGAGCTCAAACAGATAAGACAAGACTCCGCGCCAACGACCACGATCGAGCGAACGCTAACTAAACTTCTAGCAAGACAATCTGCCAAAGAGCAGCCGTCCTTGTGTTGTGTTGTGTTGGAGACGCTTGCGGCTGTCTGTCGTGAACTCAATTACTTAATTAATTCGTGCCGTAAAATATGATAAGACACGACGTCGTAAACGGCCTTTCGTTACAACCTTCGTGCAAGCACCGTGGCAGCAACAATGACACTGACAGAAATTATTATTTGGGAAATTATTTAAAAATTACCGTCTATCCTACAAGTCTACGCCAGAAATTACGATCGCATGACAATGCAAACTCTGGCCGATTGGATCATGAAGACCGCGAACGCGGCCAAGCACATAGTTCCTATTCCTTCGAAGCCCGTAGAGGACCCGAGTCGTGCGTAGAGTGAACAGTGACGCATCAGTTTAGACTTAGACGGGTTATACGATTTTGCTTACAAAACTAATTTAAAATGAATGGGTTTAGCGGATCCCTTAGGCGTGCATATGACGATTCAAGTCAATGTGTTTTCCGTTGTTTATGTTAAACGAAAATTTAATTGATATACCTGACATGACAAAAGGGCAACTGCTATTGGAACCATAGATGTAAGTAAAATGAGGTAGATATGGTACCAAGCGCACGATCGTGAGCCATTAAATATAGGTTACAGAACCTATATTTAGTTAGTCGTATGGGTGACGCCAACCTGTCAAGTTTTCAAAATCGTTGGATCAAATTTTAGTTTTGTCAAATATGAACGTCACACGTCTACATAAATAAAAGGTCATTGATTGGAACATAACTTTTATCTTAGAAGAAATAGAAAGAAGAAAGAACCCTAGAAGTCGGGTATGTTTCCAACATTTAAAAGAAGGAATCTGGATTAATTTAGTGGAGGCTGCAGATAACCTTCACGGGTTTAATCAAGAGTATATCGATGTCTCCGCATTTTTCGATTTATTCTGCGAACTTTGAACTCTACGGTGCAATCATGGTGAATCAGTTACAAAATTTGTAACTGATTCAACAATGCTTTGTATACGGGACTGACAGTAGTGACAGTGACCATACAAAAAAAATGTACCTCTGATAAGCGGTTTAAAAAAAGTGCAATCTAGTGATAGTGAAAAGCTTCTGCTACCTACTACTACTTCTTTAAGCCGCTTTTCGAGGTACAGTTTTTTGTATGGACACTGTCAGTCCAGTATACAGGGTGGCCCATTTAGATCGGTCAGTATGGTAAAATCTGCAACTATAAGACATACGACGATCTCTTCTTAGGAACCATGTCATCGATTTTAGTAACAAGAAAAACTTCTTTAAAATATCTCTCCGAATTGTTTTCAATTAGGTACTTAATTACATTAAGAAAACATTGTATTCGTACTTTAAAATTGTTATTCTAATTAATTAGACTCTGACGTAAGCTAATCCTGGTAAGTTAAGTATTAATAAAACAAAACGTAGTTAATCTCACGGACGTAAGACACAACGGTCCGAACTATCCTTCCAAATTACTTTAAGTTATTAAAATACACTAGGAAAACATCGTATTTGTACATTATAATTCTTAAAACATAAAATCATTGTAAATAAATTACATTATTTTAATGATATGTTTAATTTCATTTGTAACAGAACTTATGGCTAGACTAGGTAGTTTTTTTTGTGACAGTTATTTTTAGAATATAATTTATAGAAAAAATATAGTTAAAATATAGTTTAATTCAATTCAAATTATTTATTTCATTTATAATTTACTTTCGGTATTAATTAAATGAATGAGTATGAATATGAGTTAAATTTTAGTTTTAATATCAACTCCATAGTGTTCTGTCATCTTACCATCAGATGAACAATCCGAGGCTTGTAAATGAGTAATTTAGTACTATTATTTAATATTAATTTTAAAACCCCGTGGACACTAGATTTTTTGGTGGCCGGAAAAATTTGCAAATTTCAACCTTCCTTACAAAATTTACACATACTCTATTGTTCATTCATTTTGGTTGTAATTAAGGCTGATAAAAAATAAATAAGTCGTCAATTGTTTCACATATTTCAATAAACATGAAATTTAACTTCCACACTTCTTAATTCCAGAGATTGTGCAGTTAGTAATCCGACTCTACTACTCGTCCCCTTTATTTTAATATAGGTATATTTAAAAAAATCACACTAAATGGCTACATAGGATTCAATATTAATCCTTATTAAATTAAATACGTAACGTGTACGTAAATACACGATGTCCGTTTTCACCGCCCCCTATACAAAGTCATCAACATCATCATCATCATCAGCATACTCTCGTCCACTGCTGGGCATAGGCCTCTTCTATTGCACGCCATTGAGCACGATTTGCGTTTGCGGTAACTCTGATCCAGATCTTGCCAGCCGCCTTGCGAAGGTCATCGATCCATCTAGTCTGAGGGCGTCCTACGCTACGTTTGCGGAGGCGCGGTCTCCACTCGAGAACTCGTCTACCCCAAAAGTTATCGGTTCTACGGCTAATATGACCGGCCCACTGCCACTTCAGCTTGCTAATCCGGTGGGCTATGTCAACGACTTTAGTTCTCTATACATAGTAGCAAAGTGTAAACGGCATAAGTATATACATAAAGACCGTATCGTTAAGTATGGGGACAACTTTACTTACCCGTTTTTTTTTTGGTATTATATTTTTATTTCAAAATTACACAGTCATATGTTTAATGAGTGCTTTAATAAGGTATACATTTCGTCCTGGGAGCTCGACGTAAAGCATATGGTTTGGACGAAATGTACCCAATCCTCTCGAGTAACAATAACGACTGTTGACAAATACTACAAGAAAATTTGCGGTTTGCGAACAAGACAATATCACTCAAAATAAAATATCGTACTATGTAAACAGCAATTACACATGATTCGTATAGCGAAACATCTGGACATAGTCTAATCATTTCTTTTCGTCAAAAAAAAAGTTTTGGATCTGTGCATGGTGGCCTTTTAGAGAATATGGCATGTTACTTACGACAACTCTGACTTTGACATCTAGTATAACTATCATGGAGCGTTTCTATCGACCCGCTCTAGCGATGGATCAACGCCATGGATGTCCGTTAGGATTTGGTTTTTAGCTTATTCTAGAAGAAGCTCTCTCCGTCATTTCGCTTGCATCAGAAATTGAAGGGATTCCAAAACGTGGGGGAAAAATCGTTTTTTTTATAAAAATAAAAATTCACCACATTTATTCCGCAGCTGCTCAATTGAGCAATCATGAAGCCTATTAACCTTTTCGTACTTTAAATCGTACCAAAGAGTCGGTGAAATAGTCTCAAATTCAGCTCGATAGGCTTGTCCGGACTATATTTGCTATACGGTATTAAAAGCATCATAAAGTCCCTAAAATAAAAATAAATGTCAAACCTTCTTAAATCAGATATAGCTTAAAATTACCCTCAGATCATACTCTAAGAACATAGTAATACAAAATAATACACATGATGCCAACAGTTAGACCAGGTTTTATCTGTCCCTATACCTACTTAACGATACGGTCTTTATATTATATAGGTATACCTATATGTTTTAGACAAGGACTTTCTGGAGATTTGATAAAACGTATGTACTACGTGGTGTCGTTGGTGTGGCTATGCGTCAGAGTGAGTTGCGTTGTGCTCGCGGCTGCCGATATAAACGTGCACTCCACGAAAGCTCTCCGGCACCTCCATGCTAGTGACAGACACTACTACAATGTTGAAGTAAGTTGCAGAGATGGATGTATTTAACGGCAGGTGATAACTGAAGAAAATGACAAATTTATTATAAATTGCTTGATAAATTTACGTTTTTGGCGTTTCGTGCATTAATGCAGTCGGCAGCATTACTGCTGCCGTATTGCAACGCAACATTACTATATATCTAGCCCCCACACAAGCGCAATGCGGGTTGGAACACCTACCTATATAAATTTCATCGCGAGTGTGCCTGCAATGCAGGCTTCCTCACAATCTTCTTCTTTACCAAAGAGCTCGTGTTAAATATCAAATGATATTCAGTACAAACTTAGTCTTATAACTGATAATAAAAATATATGTATTAATTCCCGGGGGCGTTACTGTTGTTTTGAACCTGATATTATATAGTAATGCACGGTAGATACAGGTATAAGTTAATGGAGGTGCTTAACTAGCGGCCAGCTTTATTACCGGTTTGTGTAGTACTATTATACACCGTGTTTTTTTTGATTTCCGTTAATTTCAAGGGTGCATTCCTGAGCTTAAATCAAGTAACTTTCTCAAAGACACCGATGTTCTAATTAAGTCCATTTCGGAGATAATCCATAATTTATTTTTTTCCTATAAGGCCTCTACAAGCGTGTACACTTGCCTTAGGGCCGGCTTACATATTGATTAGTGTTTAGAATGAGTTCATACATTTGCTACTAAACTTAAGTACAATCTCGGTCGATTGATGTACGAAATGACATTGATATGTCACAGATTTCAATTGTTTGGTTGAGTTAAATGTAATGCCCGTGTTACAACAACGCTATATGCTACATTTAATTACTTTTTAAACAAAAAAAAAACAAAAAAGAAAACAAAAAAAAATTTTTTTTTTTTTAATTAACTATGCCATTTAGTTCTTATAAACGTACTTAACTATACCCCGAAGTTAACGGAATTCAATAAAAACACGGTGTAGTATGTAGGTACAAAAAAATTGCGAAGTTACTATACTTAACTTTAAATCGTATATTATGCGTGTTAATTGTGTGCCGATTTGTATTTAAATATCTGTATTTATATTTTAGATAGTGAGATTACAAAATCAACTCAGTCAAGATTACGTCGCTTTAACGGGACTGGGATTTTTTTCTCTTAACAGAACAATTTTATTGCAAGTACGTATTTAGAATTCAATGTATCTATAGTAAGACTTTTTATATTATATACTTATAAACGTCTAAATGAAATTTCATAACACTGGCTCTAGTGCCTCTAGTGTTTATCCATTCAGGTGTACAGGTCTTTAGGAGGGAGCCTTATGTGACTTCTTATTATTACATTGCAAATGATCAAAATAAAAACTGTTGATAGCTTTTTCTGAATACGTACTTATTCTTTTTAAATTAATAACTTTTTCTATTTACAGATGGCGGGAGCAATAATCACGTATGAATTAGTACTAATACAATTCGATGATCATGGATTTACGGAACACAAGTCTGCTCTAAATTCCACAACGTTCTAAAGCGTCAAATACCTACATGCGGTGCGAGCACCGAAAAGAGATTATCTCATTAACAGTTTTACTGGTGTGGTACAGTCAGCATCAAATGTAACTTAGCATATGAAATTCTCAAATTAGTGTTACGGTTTAGATGACCAGAATTGTCTGACATAGCTGTTGAGTCAAAAGTATATGTCCATCACCAACGTCAAAATAAACTAACATATAAATTTCAAAAATAGATCATTACATACACATTACATAGATATCATAACTATTTGACCATGTATCATTTCATAATTATCAAAAAATATTTTATCATAAGTACCTCTCCTCCTCTCCAGAAAGATCTAATAACTCTTTGGAATGCATCGAAAGAAATCATTGTTCTAAAATTAAAAAAAAATTGTCAATTAAATTTTCTTCAGGTGACATTGTCATTACTCATTAGTCACTTCATAATTAATCTTGAAGCAATATTTCTATATTACTACTCAAGATATCTAATCAATTTAAAAGTAATACCTGACAAGAAATACTACTTACTCATGTCTCATCATCTAACAGTTCATGAGAGACATAGGATTGTAACATTGCACCAAGATGGTTTGCCAGTACCCGACATAGCTAGGCGTGTTGGTGTTGCTCGAAATACTGTTGAGCTCTGGGTTCATCGATGGGAAAGTGAAGGTCACCTAAATGTTTAAAAAAAACTGGAAGGCCTAAAGTCACATACATTGCCGTTCGTGATGAAATAGCCAAAAGAGTTGGACGAAATGGCTTTCAACCAGTCTCGGCAGTAGCTAACTACTCGGTACAATATCTCCCGGTCTACAGTGCGACGAATATTACACGAGGCCAATCTACACTGCCGTCAACCTGCTTTAACAGCTTTACATAAGGAAGAGAAGTTAAGATTTGCCCGCGAATATCTTAATTACAATTTTGAGAATGTGTTATTCACCGATGAAAAGACGTTTAGGTACATCTAATGAAAGTGGACGGTTAACTTTGTGGAGACTAAATAATACGAGATATCTTGACAACTAATACGAGACGACGAGTCTCTTGATCGAGTTATCTTGTCACTTGCAATTATCAATGTCACCGCAAGTGGACGACTGGACCTTGGGTTTTGGGGCTGGATGTCGGCAGCTGGTCCGGAGAATTAGTAGAGATCGGTGGACGTATGATTGCCCAGGGGTACATCAGCATATTGCAAGAATGTTTGTTGCCAACTGCAGCGATCTGCTACTCTAATAATGCTCCACTATATTTCGTACATGATAATTGTTCTGTACACACATCACGACTGACCAAAGCGTGGTTAAGAGACCATGATGATCAAATTATCGCCTTGCCTTTTCCACCAAAATCACCGGATATCAATCCGATTGAAAACTTATGGGCGCTAATGGTGCAGACATGGGATCCAACAACTCCTCGACGACTAAACGCT
This sequence comes from Cydia splendana, assembly GCF_910591565.1. Taxonomy (NCBI): domain Eukaryota; kingdom Metazoa; phylum Arthropoda; class Insecta; order Lepidoptera; family Tortricidae; genus Cydia; species Cydia splendana. The sequence continues at coordinate 20,096,181 of NC_085987.1, forward strand.
CTTCGTGACCACGTTTTTCAGTCATGGGAATACTACAGAGGAATAGAGACATGCAAAAATATGGTCGATTCTATGGGGGAACGTCTACAGTGTATAATTGACAATGCTGGAGGACGGTGCCCTATTGATATTCCGAAAAAAATTACGCCGATTTTTGTTTCGCCGAGAACGATTCGCAGACGGGTTGTTTGGCAGAGTAACGATTGGCCGAATCTCATTACGCATAATAGTCGTTTGCGAGAGTAGTCAATAAGCAGAACATTGATACGCGATTACTATTCGTGGAATAATCATTCCGTAACTGTCATAATTACCCGCGAAACCATTGGTCGAAACACAATACTGCCCTCCTAAGCTAAAAAGCGGTATTTGCATATAAATTTCTTTGAATATACGGCCTTTTAGCTTAGGAGGGCAGAATAGGTCGAATGTTCATTTGGCGGTGTACCCTTATTTTACCGCCAAATTTTTTGCAGAATTTTGGTATACAGAAAATTATTCATAGAATAATCTAATCACACATTTTTCTTACAATTAATTCTGTTTCTTCGATTATTCATTTCAAAGAAACATATTTTGTAACTTGATTAATATACAGAATATTTATTAAAAGATTTTTAAATAAAATAAAAGACTGACTGTAAAATTATTATTCATTGAATATTATTTGTGCGACACTACAGTTCACAGAATATTAATTTCAACAATTATTATTTTACAAAATTACCTTTCACATACTCGTAGTATTCATTGAAATTGCTAAAAAAGGAGTTTAGGTTACTTTAGAGCTGCAACCTCTAAGAAAACTAACCCTTGCTGGAAAAGTGGGTTAGGTTAGGTTAGAACTGCGACCCCCAAGAAAACGAACTGTTGCCAGAAAAGTGGGTTAGGTTAGGTTAGAACTGCGACCCCCAAGAAAACGAACTGTTGTCAGTAAAGTGGGTTAGATTAGAACGGCAACCCCTAAAAACGTATTCCTACCAGAGAAGCAGATTGCGTTAAATTAACGACTAAATGACTATTCTGTATATTAAATTTTGGTGAACCGTATTTATAAGAAGTGACTTTTCTACAGATCGATGATTCTGTGAAATGAAATTATATGAACAAATTGTTCTTGAAACAAAACTAATGTTTTAATTTTTGGTGAAACATAACTAATCAGAACTAAAATTATTTGAAGTAAATATTCTATGTAAAGATTATTTTTCAATTTGAAATTACTTGAAAAATTTTCTGTGAAACGAAAGTCTGCAGAAAAATTGACGGCAAAATAAAGGTAAACCTCATTTGGCATTAATATTGACTAGCAGAACTTCTCTCTTATTCATGACTAGACTAGGACATGACTAACCTACACAACAACTTATAGTTTGAGTCTTATAAACATGGTTTTAGATACATTTAATTATCTACTTAGGTAGGTAGGTACTTATTTTCACTTAGGTACACAAATGACCATAATTTTAAAATCGATGTTGCATAGAAACAATATACCTACCTACTTATGCTTTTGTTCATATTTAGGTAAAAATTGATTAAAACCCAATCCAGAAGCATTGCTTCTGGTTTGGGTTTAGTACCGGGGTTAGTACCGGTATAGAATACCGTAGAGTTTCGTATCTTCGCCTGGATTTTGACACTTTTCCTAAAAAATCTCTCAAATTCGAAAGCATTTTAATCCGTTAAGACGAAAAAATGTTTTTTAGTACTCCCAACTATCAGTATACACCACTAAAACTTAGAATTTCATTGGTTAAGTTGGTCATAAATGGCCCCAAAGGCAATAGGCGATGTTTGGGTATTTTTCCCAATCTTCGCCTATGGCATGCCTTGCCGCTAATACTTACTTTTCTGTGACTTACACATGTTAAGTCGTATCTCCTTGGAATGTGCTAATATACTATGAACCTTAACTACACCAGACTAGGCATATTTTTAAAAAACGGGGTAGTAGGCGAAGTTTGGTAACAGTCTGAAGTTGTTTCATACATTTTCTATAATGAAGCTAGGGCTGCCAAAAATTAACCAACATGTCAAATAAAGGGGAGTAATGGTTTATAAGTTAAAAAAAATATTATTTTTAACAGAATTGTATAATTGTTGTAAAATTGTTGTTATTATCGTAAGTGACAGCAAATCAACCTTATTTACACAAAGTGAGACATAAAAATACCTATTTGGTACCTACTCAACATCGGTAAGAGTAGAAATAAACATGTGCATATAGCGTTAACTAAAATAACCAAACATAAGATAATATTTAAATTTGGAAACAAGTAATGTCATCCACCAATGAATGTGGTACAAAAAATTTGTCAACCCTAGTGGTAGGCGAAATTTGGCAACAAGATGGACGCAAAGTACCCTCACCAATGTTTTATCCAATTGTGACTTCTAGACGTAAGCTAGCCGTTAAATAATAGTTTCATATTGAAAAGAAATAGTTATAGGATATAATCATGTAAAAAGTTTATCGTTACCGGGTCCAAATCACCGTTTAAAACTGAAGTTAAAACACTGGTTCAAAAAAACGTGTGGTCGGTGTCACGAAAAAACCCCACTAAAGTTCAACTGTGTGAAGTTAGCCGCAGATTGTTCGAAGAATGTTGATACCCGTGAAAAATACTTTGTATTTAGCAGTTTTATGTAAGGCTTACATTAGAAACATTTTGTTAATGGCAACTTATGTCAAACTAGGCGAAAATAGGTAGCGCAGGCAAAGATACGAAACTCTACTACCGTGATTGCACGGTATTCTATACCGGTACTAGTTTTTTTGTGACACAAACTAACAACGGCAGCAGGATGTACCTAAACTAGTATGTGATTCTTAGGTAATCAACTAACAAGAGGAAGAGGATACATATAAATATAGTAATTTATATAAATCATCATTTACTTAAAAAAGGATAATCTTTTATTTCATCCTTTTTGGACGTGGGTTTTCTTTATTTTTGAAAAAAGTTTTTGTTTCAAAATAACGACTTATATGTAAAATTTGAAACGTTATTCGACTAAACATTGCTTAAACAAAACGATTACTCTGTTCTGCTAATTTACACAGAAGCGAAATGACCGGTATGTGAACCAAGAGTCTACGTAACGTTAGTCGACTAAAAGTTACATTTACAAATAAATGACTCTGCGAAACGAATTGTATATTAAAAAAAATACAGGCTTTTGATTATGGAATGTGATAAATATTGGCGACAAATCGATCGTCTTTTGTTTTTAATGGCTTGTCAAAGTAAATCACTTGCGTTGAACGTGGCTTTAACGCGAAAAGATTTTAGAGCTATGATTTTGTATGATTTTAAAAGTTCGCTTATTCCGTAAAAGTGTAGTGCCTCGCCTTCAAAATGCTTTTGAGATTGAAGAACCATATCTGAGCATCGTGAGCCGTTGGTATGATGAATTTAGTAGAGACCGTATTATTCTAGATAATGATTTTCGTGAAGGTCGACTGTCGACCGCAGTCACTGAAGGAAACGTGGCTACTGTGAGACGACACATTGAAGAAAACCCACGAATCACCTATGACGAAATTTGAGGACAATTAGGGATAGGTATGAGACAAATACAAAAGATTTTACAAGAATATTTAAAAGTCGGAGAGCTTTGTTGTCGGTGGATTCCTCACAAATTAACTTCAGACCTAAAAACAGGTACTTGTTGACTGGTGCCGAGAAATGCTGCGTAAGTATAAGCAAGGAAGTTCAAATGCGGAATATAACATCGTTACAGGAGATGAAACCTGGATTTACTGCTACGATCCGGAAAAAAAGCAAAAATCCAGTGAATCGGTCCTTCGGAGGTGACAGGAGGCCCATAAAAGTTCAACAAACCAAAAGCGTTGCCAAACATTTTGATCGTCTGTTTTTTTTAAACGGTACATATTTGTACCGTACTTTTAAATAATAAAAGAACGTTAAATACTGAGTGGTACGCTACTATTTGTCTGCCCACAGTCTTTGAAAAAGTCCGCGAGAGACGACCAAGAAACCGCATCCTCCTGCGTCATAACAATGCGTCCCCTCATACCGCAATAAAGACAAAAGCATTTTTAATTCCAAAAACGTGGAAAATGTCACTTATACGGCTTATACTCCAGACCTTGCACCCTGTAACTTCTATCTATTTCCCAAAATTAAGGTTTTAATGAGGGGTTTCACATTTAAAACCCCGGTTAAGGCAGTTACTACGTTTCATCACCACGCCGAAAGCGTGCTTGCTTCCAAAAATGGTCCCAGCGAGTGAATATGTGCATAAGATATAAGGGAAATATTTTGGGAACGAATAAATGTATTATTATGGTTTTAAATGGTTTTATTCAAAAGTTACGCAAAACTTTCAGTGGGGCCCTCGTATATTATTTTGAAGTGTGCTTTAATTTAAGTTAATAACGCAGAAACTGCTGTATAATTTACATATTCTCTGAATAAAGCATGTTATAAAAATAAAAATCCGTGTTATTAATTAATACATATTAGGTCATTACCTATGAAATTGGCGTTTTGTCCGGAGAATTTCAACGAAACACGAATTTCCATACAATTAATTTTGCGGATATTTTTTTGATGGCTAATTCAAACCAAACAAAATTTTTCCAGTAATTTTTGACACCTTTAAGGTATGTTTTCAATATCTCCATTTCTTGAAAATTGGTACCATTAGAAAAATATAAGTAATTTTAATACTCGAACCGACAGCACATGAAAAGACCTATTTTCAAGGCTTAATTCTGAACACTTAACAATAAAAAATAACAATTAATTGTATGTAAAATCGTTGTTTATTGAGTGCACTGTAGTTTTATTGTAATTGTGTATGTACTTTTGTAAAAAAAAAAAACTAGGATCAGACTTATATCTATGAACAAAAACGCCAATTTCATAGGTAAGGACCTAATATAATTTATTGCCAAAGAGCAATGGAACGCAGCATTCTGGGTGTTCGTAGAACCGACCGTGTTAGAAACACCGAACTGCGTTCCAAAACCGGCATTGTGGATGTGGGCAGGAAGGCCGCGAAGCTAAAGTGGGACTGGGCAGGGCACATCTGCCGAATGCACCCGGAGCGCTGGACCAAATTAGCTACAGACTGGGTCCCACAGGACGGATCTCGGGGCAGAGGAAGACCAAAACGGAGATGGCGGGACGACCTTGACACATTTTGTAAAGAGTGGTGGGAGTGTGCGTCGGATAGGACCAAATGGCGGGAAAGAGGGGAGGCCTTTGCCCAGCAGTGGGACACTCCTATAGGCTAAATAAAATAAAAAAAAATTTCTATTATCTATACACCTATACATACTATATAACTTATATAAGGCAGTGGTTTTCAAAGTGTGGGTCGCGACCCCCAGGGGGGTCGCGGCACTTGTCCAAGGGGGTCGCGAAGCTCAGCTTTGAAAGAAACTTATGGAAAGCAGATTTCATTTTTTTAACTTAAAAATAATCCAATCCTTTAAAATATAGTGGTCGTTAACGTACATATCAATAAAACAAAACATTATTAGAAGTGGGTCTCCCATACAACAAACGTGATTTTGTTGCCAGTCCGACTCGCACTTGGCCGGTTTTTTTTCGTTTTGATATCAACTAATTAATGGACTGTGCGGAAAGAGAAGAGCCGTAGAATGTATGGGATCCCATACATTTCAGGACTGTTCTCTTTCCGCACAGACTCTGTATAGATAGAAAAACGTAGAAACGCGGTTTGGGGGTCGCGAAAAAAATTTAGTGGTCATAAAGGGCCGTGACACCATAAAGTTTGAAAAACACTGATATAAGGCAACGTAAAATAGTAAAATTGGGTTTTCGTAAAAATCTGAAATTACTTAATTCCGATTTCGACGTAGTTTTCTCAAATAAATAATAATACCTGTATGACATTGACATAAGATTCAATTTAGCTTGACCTATATGGTGTACTTAGACTACCATTTCTACACTCGAGCTATGTTCAATTTCTTCCAAATTTGAATTTTGACAATCACTGAAAAGAGTATGTACCTATCTGTCAGTAATAATACCTATCTGAAGTTACAAATAGGTACTCTTTAGTCTAAACATCTTTATCTTCATTCACTTCAATGTGAAGTGTTGACACGTGCAAAACATGGCTTTTGTTGTCGATTCTCTATATTCACTGTGTTTAACCAAAATCACAGGTATCATAAACGACAATATGCAAGATATATCCTGGAACGTATCAAAACATGGCAAACAAAGATTTTTCAGCTGCCTCTGCCAAAATGCGTATTACGTGATGTTTACCTGGATGTAATCCAGCACCTAAACTTTAAGTTAAACTTGGATAAAGAAATGGTATTATTTATTGGCATATGCACTAACTGCCTTTATAACGGATTTTTGGGCGATGAAGGCATTTATGAAGAAGACGGACTTGAAGCCGTATTTTTATTTTGTAAATTATGTGCTAGTCCCTGCTTTATAGAATGTCGTCATAGAACCAATTGTAATTGCGTCGAATATGTGACTAGCTTAAGTAAATAAAATTATCTGGAATATTCGAACGAGCGAGCGAAGCGAACGAAGTTCTTACATTCAACTTTGAACACGCGGCTGGCTAGCGGCACGTCCCGGCATTTCGATGTTTTTAAGCTGAACTGTCAGAAGATAGTTTGATACTCAATAACTAAAGTAAATTTGTTCTAATTTAAATGAAATTGGGTAAACATGTAGTCGAGGGCATTATATTTTAGTCATTAAATTATGAGCAGTAAATAAGTTGTTGCTGTTGAGCTAGAAGAGATTAGAAGGCCAAAAAGCTGTTTGTGAGGGGGCTTGCTATTCTGGTCATTTTATTTGCAAGAAAGTATGGTCGAGTTTGGTATCAAATGAAAGTGCTCGGCTTACACTTTTATAATATCGTTTTTAAATTTACCATTTTGAAATAATTAGCAAGCTAAAAATAAACATAATATAGGTATTTGACATTTGACAGGAAATATTTCGATTTACCACAGATACAGTTTATTTTAATCTATATGGTGACTTAAATCTATCAGTTAAGGGCTCCACAGACCTTGCAATAAATCCACGCGATTTTTGATCCAATGCCGCCTATAGTGCGACATAAAATAGTAGAAATTAAATAATGGAATTCAAAAATGGCCATACAAAATAGTTGCCATGTGTAAGCATTTTACGTCATAAATGTGACAGTTACGTAGAAAGTGGCGCCCTCATTTATTAACCGACTACCAAATCTCAAAAGGAGTAGGTTCGATTGTGTGTTTTTAGCTTAGAGGATATAACCAACGGAGACGCCATGTCTATAATTTTCGGTACATAATAGTCTGCCGTTTTTTGCGGGGGAGGGGCACATCAAAAGTATACGTAACGTAAACATAGCCATGTCAGATAAACGTCAGTCCATACATGTGGTTGACATGTGGTTGACCATTGGCCGCCTATTTTCGACAGAGGGGAGCGCCTGTTAATGACTCCGAAGGTTTTTAGGGTTCCGTACCTCAAAAGGAAAAAACGGAACCTTTATAGGATCACTCGTGCGTGTGTCTGTCTGTCTGTCTGTCTGTCCGTCTGTCACAGCCCATTTTCTCCAAAAGTACTGAACCAATTAAGTTAAAATTTGGTACACATATGTAAATTCGTGACCTAAAGACGAATATCTTACGTAAACAAATGAATTTTAATCATGGAGCCCACTTTTGGGGGGTAAATGAGTAAATTAAAAACTGTTTTTAAACTATAAGTATCGTGTTATATATCAAATGAAAGAGCTCATTTTAAGAATGTCAAATATATATTTTTTGCAATTTTAAAATAAATGGTTTAGAAGTTATTTAAGAAAATAGCCAAAAAAATACCATCCACCCTTTATCTCCGAAACTACTGTGTCTAAAATTTTGAGAAAAATATACAAAATAGTTCTTTACCTATAGATGACAGGAAAACCTTTAGAAATGTGCAGTCAAGCGTGAGTCGGACTAATTACCTACTTCGATTTTTATCTGACCCCTACGGGTTTTTTAAAGGCAATTCCGTTCCGTACATTACCCAATTAAAAATTGGGTAATGTACGGAACCCTTGGAACGCGAGTCCGACTCGCACTTGACCGGTTTTTTTTAATGTTTGTTACTCCATATCTCCGTCATTACTGGACCGAATTTGGAAAATTCTTTTATTGATTATATGTATATACATACAGATTGGTCCCGTTTTTGTCAAAACCCAGTTCTGATGATGGGATCCATGAGGAATCGAGGGAACTCCTCAAATCTTAAAGGCATATATCTATATATATGCCTTTAAGATTTGAGGAGGTTTGTTTTTATCAACAAATCAAGCACTTACATTCAAAAAAGTGACATTTGATGAAGTGGAACTGCTGATGATGATCAGAACGGAACTCTTCAACGACGCATAGTTCACGTTTGGCGATTTGTCCTCTTCGTTATGTTTGTTAAGCAAGTTAAGTTTTTAAGCCCCATTTTTGTCAAGCTCGAGTTCTGATGATGGGATCCATGAGGAATCGAGGGAACTCCTCAAATCTTAAAGGCATGCGTATAGAGATTTTTTGTATTTTCATCAGAAAATCAAGCATTTTCATTAAAAACTGTCGCATTTGATGAAGTGGAACTGCTGATGATGATCAGAACGGAACTCTTCAACGACGCATAGTACACGTTTGGCGATTTCGAATTTCGATTTTGACGGAGCTGGCCCTGGACCCAGACCTGGACCTGGATCCGGGCTCTTATCTGGACCTGAACCCGGACCTGGACCCGGACTTGGACCTGGATCAATACCTAGACCTGGACCTCGACCTAGACCTGGACCTCAACCTGGCCCTGGTCCTGGACCCGGAACTGGACCTGGACCCGGACTCGGACCCGGACTCAGACCTTGACCCGGAAAACCACTGATACCTAAACTAAATAAACCTATAAAGTATAATGATGCCAACTTACTAGCCCCTCCCGCTCAAACCCCCGTATACCGCAACGCACGCGCCGTTAAGTGGATTAGGTTAGGTTTGAACTACGGTCCTCACAGAACCGAACAAAAGTGGGTTAGGTTAGGTTAGAACTGCGAGCCTTACAGAAATGAAATGCTACTAGAAAAGTGGGTTTGGTTAGGTTCGAACTGCAATCCTCACAGAACCGAACTGCTATCACAGCAGTGGGTTCGTTATAGTAGGGGAGCCCACGATGCTAAATCGGGATTTCCTCGAGCGTCGTACAGACCTATTGGAATCGAAATATTAGATGATAAGAAGAAAAAAAAGTTATATAAAGTTTTTTTTTCCAGTGAGCCGGAAAGCTTCTACAATTTTTTTTAAATTTCGGGAGGTTGGTAGAGGGTTAAAAAATCGTATAATCAGTTTGTGGGTTTGGTCGTTTTTGTCCACGTTAATGCTATATTTTTTCTATAACTTAATAGAACACTTATTTGTAGGCATTTTCTTAATCTGACGAACACAAGTTTGACGCCTAATTTTTACATAGTAACCGTCAGATTAAGTAAATGCGTGCAAATAATTATCAGATATAGTAATAGCACAATTATAGCGTTAATTTGGACTAATATGACCAAATCCACAATCTGCTTAACAATTTGTTGAACCCCCCACCAACCAAGGGCTCAACATAGATGGCTAAAAGGGGTAAAGGTAGACTACACGGGGTACCAAGATATCACTCATATCTTAATCTGACGCGCTCGAGTAAACACAAAAATCCCCTCTTGGGCTCCCCTACCATTAGGCTAAACCTGCGACCCTTACAGAAACGAAATGCTACCTACTAGAAAAGTGGGTGGTTTTACATCCTTAGAAGTCGCTATATTTTTCTTAAAAATTATTTTCTACTATTTTATGTCGCACTATACGAGTAAGCAGGTGTAACAAAATCGCTCTACTTATATAATTTTTGCCAAACCGCGAGTTCTCAGTTCGGAGCGAACTTCTAGTTATAATTTGTGACTTTTTATTCGATTAATTGATTGATTTTATTGATTAAAGCGTAATTTTTGACCACCCGACGTAAAAGTGCTTTCTGTTTATGTTTTTGTAACAATTAATTAAATCAGTTTGTGTATGCCGCTGATAGCAATGTCAAAAGTCATTCAATGTCCAAATATGTAGCTGCATCGCCGTTTCTATATTGACGGTGTGTTGATATTGACACAGGTTTGATCCACGGCCCAACGAAAACTATTTGATTTTTTTTGTTTTTTGTATTGAGTTTCTTTATATATCGACTGTTATTCCAGGTGGATCAACTTAGATTTGGCGATTAATATATTTTCTTACAATTAATACTAAGATTAACCGCACGTAGCCGGGGCGGGCCACTCGTAATATAATAAAAAAATTAACTGTGTTTTAGACCCAAGTCTGAAATGTTCATGTATTTTTAGAATCTTATCTCTCACACATAAGTTTCGAAATGTTTAATATTTACTTATGTGGTATAAGCTAGCTCTCCCTGGGAGAGCTACCGTAAAACGGGGAAAATAGGAATCGCGGGGTAAATTGGAATAAAAGTCTGCTTTTCTAAACTGGTCTGTTAGTTCCATTACAACCAGACACGAGGTCAACTTATTAATTTCTGAACGAACATGGTATTTTTTGCTACTGGCTACACTGAGCATTTAAATCAGCCAATGGCGTTTCAGTAAGAAAAACACATTTAAAGTCAGGGTAGTCGTCAACACGTGTGCATGGTGCGTTTTAACTTCAAGTTTTAGGTAAGTAATATTGTGAAAAGTGTTGAAATTTGTGTAATATCGATCATAATAGTGTATTGTGGTTTATATAAATCAAAAAGTAAGTAAATAATTGTAATATTTCATTACAAATCTTAGTTTTTCGATAACCACTCGTTTTTAGGTTATTTTTGAGATAATAGGAACGGTGAAGGGGGAAATTGGCACGTCAACAGGTCTAATTAGAACAACGTGGGGGTTATTTGGTTTGTTAATGGGGAAAATTGGCATTGCCTAATAGGGTTGTCAAAAATTAAAATCTTAGTAAATTTAAGGAAATTTTATTTAGGTACCTACCTACTACTGTGCCCCTACCTAGATACCTAGGTAGGTATTATATGTCTAATGCAATGTTCACTGTTATATACCGGGTGTTTCCTGTAATAGGAGCAATAAATCAAAACGTAGATTCTACTCCTCAAACCAGACAAAGTTAGTTCAGCGACTTTTAAAAATAACTTATGGTTTGATTACTAGGACATTTTAAAGTTTTTCCGAACACGCAATGTAGGTATTCCGAATTTGATGTCTGTAGGGTGACAAGCAATGTCAAATAGACGGATTTTAACGTATGTATAACGTACGTGTATGTTGGTATTACTATCTTTCTTCTTCAAAGACAATGGCAATTTAAGTTTTACATCTGATATTATTTTAATTTCTGACTTCTGTATGTTATTTGATTGACGATTTTCATTTTCTTTCTTATAGTCTTGCTTATTTTCTTTTTCGCATTTTTGGTCTTGATCATCAGTTCTCACAAAAACTTCTTGACAGTCAAGATTGTCAGCAAATTGGCATATCTTCAATGCAAAACTCAAAAGGTTCCGGATTCACTATTACATCAACTTTGTTTAATCCCACGGGAACATCAATTATATTAAAGTCATTTACTGCTTCACTTTGACCGCATATTTTTGTTTCGGAATAATCATTTTTAACGTCATCTTCCTTCTGCACTTTGTTAGTTTTAGATTTTGTTTTTTTGCCGATACCTTTTTCTTTTAAAGGCGTAAGTTTTGAAGTTGATTTATTTGTTTGCTTTAGTGTCCTTTTCCTTTTTTGGTTTACAGGTTGCTGGTCTTCATTCGAAAGGTTCAAATCAGAAGGTTCCGGAGTCACTACATAAAATTCATATAATCCCAAAGGCACATCATTTATATCACAGGCATTTACTGCTTCACTTTGACTGCAATTTCTTGTTTCGGAATAGTTATTTTTAACGTCATCTTCCTTGTGCATTATGTTATTTTTAGGTTTTGTTTTTTTGCCGATACCTTTTCCTTTTAAAGATGAAGTTGTTTCATTTGTTTGCTTTAGCGTTCTTTTCTTTTATGGGTTTACAGGTTCCTGCTCTTCTATTTCTTCAAAACTTACACTTCTTCCGGATACTACCTCTAGCTTTCTCTTCTTGATAGGTTCTCTTATATTTATGGATCCATAACGCATATCTTTTAGCAATGTCATAAAAAACTATTATCCACAGCTGCTTTTTTCGCTTCTTCATTACCTTCCTGCAAAGGAAGTCTGGCTAAAACTTGATTGCAATCCAATGGGACAATGCCACATTTTCTAAATCCGGCTTTAATATTTTTTTCTGCATTTGCCTTTAGTTCATCCATTAACAATTTTAGCAACGATGGGAAACAACCCTTCGGGACACAAGCTTGCATTCTTCCTCCTTCGCTTTTCTTCCATTTGTCCAATAGGCACCGCCAAATCATCTTCATGGGTCTAAATACTGCCACGTCTAAGGGCTGAGTTAGGTGCGTCGAGTTTGCGGGCAGAAAAATAAAATGGATGTTCTTTTCTTGGCACAATTTGATAATATCAATTGACAAATGTGACGATAAATTATCACCTATTAAATTGTTTTTACCATCTTTTCCTTCCAGAAAAGGTTTTACTATTGTCTTTACCCAATCCTCAAATATGTTGCCATCAAACCAGCCAGATGAGGACCTGTTATACCTCACATTTTCCGGCCCTCTCGTTGTCCACGAATCGTATAAATGAAGTGCCTTGTAAACGACATAAGGCGGCAGGAAATTACCATCTGCTATGGCTGCCATCATTACAGATGTTGAACCTTTAGAATGATTGACAATACGTTCAGGATACTTGCAGCCTCGTCTTACTATTACCTTCTTGCGGCCGGGATCATCCGTTAGATTGGTTTCGTCGTAGTTAATTATATTTGCGATTGGGACGTTCTCTAAAGACTTATCCAATTCGCCAAAATGTCTTTTATCGTGTCTGAAGAGATTGCCGCCCTTGATCGTTTAATGTTCTGACATATTCTTTGAGATATTTTATCTGCATGTCTCTTCAAAAATACGTTAGCATAGTCTTTGTCAGGGAAGTTATTTTTGAATAATTTGTGTTTGATATTCAATGAGTCTAGGTACATTTTTATTATATGCCTGAGATCTGTTGTATCTAGTGGGTAGCCCCAGTCGCCGCAGACATTTAAATTTTCTACTATAGGTAGGCTCTTCTTCTTCGGATAGTGCCGTTGGCCTACCATGTGGTTTCATTTCACGGTTTTTATGGCGGCATAATACTGATTTTGATATGTTGTATTTTTCAGCTACATATTTTAAGCTTATATTGGTAGATGCTATCTCATCCAGAGCTTGTTTTATTAGTAGATTATCATATTTTTTATAACGCTTGGCTCCTGGCTTGGGTACGTATCAAACCATAAGTTATTTTTAAAAGTCGCTGAACAAACGTTGTCTGGTTTGAGGAGTAGAATCTACGTTTTGATTTATTGCTCCTATTACAGGAAACACCCGGTATATAACAGTGAACATTGCATTAGACATATAATACCTAGGTATCTAGGTAGGGGCACAGTACTAGGTAGGTACCTAAAATGTAGTATTTTTCTTGTTTCCGATTTTTTCTTTAACACGCGATGTTAACATTTATTTATGAAATCAGTTAATGTTTTAATGTTTTTCAGGATGCCTCGCAACTACGTACCCAAGCCAGGAGCCAAGCGTCTTCAAAATCTTAAAATTTTTAGAGGAAGAATAGTTTTATTTCTACAAGTTACAGAGTAAAAAATTCGTTAAATTGAAGACTTTTTTAAGTTATGTGATTTTATATCAGAAACGTTTAATATTAGTATATAGGTACTCGTAGGTATTAGTTATTTAATCCAAAGAGAGAAAGAAGACTGTGTTTTAAAAGACACGAAAGAATTTGAAAATATTATATGAAGATATTTTCATCTCTACCGTCCAAAAATATAGGAAGTCAGTAAAGCTATTTTGCCATTGATTTATATAAGAAGATTTTTTTAAGTTTTGTTTTTGTTTAATGTTATCTACCAGATTAGGTAGGTACCTATTTTTTATTCAAATGTTTGATACCTATTAAGCTAAACATTTTTTAAAAGTAACTATGTATATAATTACTTATAAATGTTTAGTTAATTATATACATAATTACTTGTAATTAGATACATAATTACTTAAAAAAATGTTTAGCTTATTAGGTATCCAACATTTGAATAAAAAAATAGGTACCATAAGTAATACTTCTTAATAAATATTATATTCAATAAAAATATGATCTCACAAAGCATTTTTAATTTAGTGCCTATTGTAAAGATTTTCCGAGACTAGTTTTGAAGGTATCTGATGATGATGATGATGGTAGGTACCTATCTAGCTTTGAATAGATTGAGTGACAACCCTAGTGAAAATTCCAATTAACCTCACTTTCGAACCTATTTACCCCGTCAGGGGTAAATTAGAATCCGATAGGGTTTTTGTAAAATATATCAAAATATGGCAATAAGTCGGGAATTTAAGGCTACTTAGCATCTAAAAGAGCTTACCATACATGTTTATGTAGTAAGTACTATAAAATACTCTATGACTTACGGAAGATGGTCAAAAATTCCAGTTGAATGTGAATATTGGACCTATTTACCCCGTTTTACGGTACCACATATCAGGGAGAGCTACCACATATCGAACTTCGAAAAAACTGCTGTGAAATGATATGGCCGTCTTTGTTCTTATGTATTCGAGTGTCACAGATGGCTATATTATGAATTAACATATTTTAGACGTTATATTTTCGTGGTAGCCCCTCTAAAATCTCGGTATGGATTTGTCACGACACAACAATGCGTAAGGCATCAAATACGTTCATTTTGTTATGAAGTTTTGCACTTTCCGTTAATTTTGAAATTACATTATTTTCTATTCTTTTGGAAAAAGCCAGGTATTTTCTTTTGCATAATTACCTTAACCATTTATTATAAACTTTAAACATGTTAGATAATTCTGAAATTTTAAATGCTGTGTTTCTTTAGGTACTACACGTGACTAAATTACTTTTGGTACCTTGTTTTTGTTCACTTACTTTTGACGCTGACTGTGCATATATAGGACTATAATAATAATCTATGTACTAGCCAAACTGACTACCAGTATCATATGAATAGTATTAGCATCTTTGGTCCGATGCTACGGGGGCGTATTAGATGTAGGTATTCAAGTTTAGATTAATTCTTCTTCATTGTAAATACTAATTGAATATAATATCGAAGGTAAAATTCCCCTTTCATGAATAAAGTCCACCATCCCATTCAGTCTCCCATCTTATTCAAGAAGTAACGACCAAAGGAATCAGGTGGAGTTTTATCGCCGCTGCAGCGCCGTCTTTCGGTGGATGTTGGGAGCGTCTCGTAAGAACAGTAAAAATGACACTGATGGCAACACTTAACGAAAGGTTCCCCAAGGAGGAGACACTAATAACGCTGCTGATGGAAGCTGAAGCGATTGCGAATTCTCGCCCACTGACGCACGTGTCCACAGACCTGGAGGACCCAACCAGCCTTACTCCTTTCCACTTCCTAATTGGGTGTTCATCAAACCAAACCCTGCATTCTCCCATAAAGGAGTTTTCCCATAAAGTCATAAAGGATTCTCCTTACCTCTACCCTCCATATTGCTAACTTCAGATTTCGATAGGTAATTTACCGTTTACCCGTACTTTTGATATTAATTCTTTAGATGACTCCTAGAGGCGCTGTATAATCCTCCGATATAATTCTTGCTCTTTGTTTTTAGTATACTTAGAAAGGGACAGTATCGTTTGGGGTGGAGTGAAGTTAGGCAAATAAAACCGTAAAGAAACGTTAAACGTGACATACGGCACGTTTACTCACTGAAAGTAAGTGAAAAATACTCTGCCAACTGATGGTAGAGGCTTAGGAGTAAGTGGTGTAATATGAATTGTGTTAGTTTTATGGATTATTGCCCGACTTTTCCAGAAGAAAATAATAGAAATTAGGTAAGGTTATTTCATATACTTTGTGTTCAATCACACTGTAAATATTTAGATATAGGCATGTGGTCATTATTTCTTGTAGTTTAGTGTGTGCTATCTCCTGATCACCAAGACAGCTAAGATATTGGGATATTTGGATGATAACAATGATAAAGGAGTGTTGTCAAGTTATGTAGTGAAACTGTTCAGATGATGCAGATTGGAGAAGCAAACTTTTCAATTAAGGACGTATGAGGGGGGGCACATTAGTTTTAAGATTATTGGGAAGTGTATGGTTATGTACAAATTCTATTATAGATAAATATGTTGCAGTTTTGCGTAGTATTTTAGAAAATGGTTAGACGTAACAAACTTTTTGCGGCATTTGGATGCTTGGCGTAAAGTTTTATCCTCAAAATGCGTAGTTATAAGGGCATAAGGCGTTATATCGTTGGCTTTTGCGTAGTATTATAAAAGCGGTTATGTGTGATAAATATTTGCGGCAATTGGCTATTTGGCGTAAAAAATCATTCTATCCATAATGGGGGTGTTATAATTCCCAACGATGCAAAGAAGAATAAACGTAATGGGAGATCGTAGTCAGGAACTTCAAGTAGGAGATGTGGTGATAATAGTAGATGTATCACTGCCGCGCGGAACATGGCCAAAGAGAAGGGTAATCAATATATTTGGGAAGCATATTCATCTTATTAGTTTATAAATAAATTCAAAAAGGAAATTGACATTCTATATCTTCAGGTTTTATTGATTGGTTGTGTCATGTGATTTTTCTACTTCAATGTAAATATTAATACATAATTAAATATAATATTGAAGGTAACATTCTCCTTTCATTAATACAGTCCACCATCCCATTCCATTTTTTTTTGTTACCAACTAATTAATATTGGCTAATATTATTAGAGTAAATTGGGTTTTGGTTTCATGAATAAAAAGAAAAAATATACACTAGTAAAATATACTAATAAAGCTACTAGTTTTTTGCTGAAGGCTGATGGCTTGTAAAAAATATTAGTCTGAACTATTTAAGTGTCACATTTTACCAAACAAGTTTATAAAATGTCGACCGACTCGAACGCTTCTGACGGTGAAGAAGGTTTAATAATAATTCGCAGTCGTCGGGTCTATTTGAACAAAGATAAGGACCGTGCCAGAATGATAGTGGACAACTTTATGATCATATAAATACTTTTTCTGCGTCAAAGAGTAAAACTTTTTAGTCGTTTATAAAGGCCAGTTAAGTGAATTTTTTGAGAGAGACAAATATCAGTTTAAATTTAAATGCATTATCAAGATGGGACGAATAAACTTAGAAGTTCGCAAAAATATTTTGGACGACTGGTGCTAATTAAAGGGTATGACGTTCAGAAAACTCGCTAAAAAGTATAACCTTAGTCCGTCAGGTGTGCACAAATTAATAAAAAAGTTCGGTGAAACTACTAGTTTACAAGATCTGCTTAAGTCTGGCAGGAAGAGGTACGTGGGACTCGTCACTGGAGAAGAAAGAAAGTGATGCGGATGTTTCTACAAAAACCGCCCCTTTCGGTACGAGACGCCGCGAAAAAAGCCAATACGTCGCCTTCGACGATTCAGCGAATCAAACTCAGTAACTTAAAAATATACAAAAAACAAAAACAGCTCAAACGAGATGATAAGCAGACGGCAGCTGTCCGAAAACGTACTAGAAAACGCCACGATGTTGTACTAACCAAAAAAAAAGCTATGCATAATAATGGACGATGAAACATATTGTAAGTTTGATTTTAAAACCTTACCAGGACCCCAGTTCATCACGGTACCCGCTAGTAAAAAGGTTAATCAAAAGTATAAGTCTATCTGTGTTGAGAAATTCGGCAAGAAGGTATTAGTTTGGCAAGCAATCTGTCAATGCGGGATGCGGTCTAAAGCATTTACCACAGAAAACTTGAACGCCGAATTATATCGCAAGGAGTGCTTGCAGAAAATGCTGCTACCCTTCATCAAAAAGCACAGGATACCGGCTTAATTTTGGCCAGACTTGGCATCATGCCATTATTCTAAGGTCACACTAGAATGGCATAAAGCCAACAAAGTGGACGTAGTTCAAAAAGACATGAACCCGCCTAACTGCCCCGAAGTCCGGCCTATTGTAAGATACTGGGCTATAATGAAGCAGCACTTACAAAAAAATGTCAAAGCTGCAACGTCAGTCAATGACTTCAAGAAAAAGTGGAATAGGGCATCAGAAAAAGTGACAGACGTGGTCGTCCAAAATCTGATGAAGAATATAAAAAAGAAAGTCAGATTGCAAGCAAAATAAGTAGTTTATAGTGAATAAAAATAGTTTTTTAAGAGGATGTTAAAGTTTGGTTTATTTTATGTTTTATTTTTATATATTACTCAGAATAAAAAATATGCACCTTTCCAGTTGTCCACTATCATTCTGGTACGGTCCTTACGTACGTAGTATTTGAATCCACGTTCCAGTTTAATGAAAGATGTCGTTTGACAAGCACAAAACTGGATGAGCTGATTGATGTTATCGGGCCGGGGTTGCAACGGTTGACCGAGAGAAGCCAGGCCTTGCCACCAAAACTAATCACTCTAGTTGCTCTACATTGGATGGGTACGTCGTCCTGCCCAAAGTTGGCAGGAAGGAAGCTGACGATAATTTGACGTGACGTAACGTGACGAGGACGTCACCAGGCTCATGAAAATTGGAATCTTATTGGCCTTTATAAATGTTTTGCGGGATTTATTTTGATGTATTGCTTTCCTTGTTTTATAATATTGTGGTTATCGGCGAAGTTTCAAATTCCTCACTTAAAAAAAGTCATTCCCTATTCAAACTTTCAATCCCTTTCTCACTGTCAAAAATTTTCGATCCCAATACAAAATTTAACCCCAGTTTTTACCACCTTAAGGGATGATTTTTTATAAAACCTTAATAAATATATACTTTTAATCAAAATACTTTTTATATCGTTTCAAGCTCTTAGGTTAAAATAAAACTTGTTCCACGTTCAAACTTTCATCCCCTTTTATTATATTTATAATAATGACACCTGTTTAACTGAAAACACAATAACAGGACTGCGTGGTTTGTCCTCGAGTTCTAATCAAATATTGTAATTGGGACGTCAACCTACATTTATTTATAAAAAACACTAAGTGCTTTCGACTTACTTTTACCTAAGTGGGAAATCATTATTTACATTTTGAAAGCAGTAATTCTTAAAATGTTTTTACATTAATACTATTTACTTAATAATACAAATGAAGTTCAAGCCAGAGCATCAAATTGGTGATAAGACGTGTATTCGTGTCAAATAATTTATTTTTAGGTAAGTAGGTACTTAAGAGGCTTGCCGATGCCGTGCACGTTTGAGGGTCTGCCACTTTCTGAGGGTCTGTTTCATGTTAGCGAGACAGATAAGAACCTTAAAATGAAGACGAAACAACTGCGTTTTAAGGATGTAAGTTAAAATTTACCTAAGTTGTATGTTTGGCCTGCATTTGCAGGTATAGTTATTTACAAGAGTACCTACACTACAATCGTATGTGTAATTTGTGTACAGTTACATATTATTTTAGTTAATATTTCAATGCTAATCTATTATGTAAGTGCAGCTACGTACATTACCTACATTGTTTATTCAGTGACCAATAACCTGCATAGCTGCTTTTAAATTATGTATTTTTCGGCAACATTAGGTTTATCATCCCAGTAAATTTGTTATGTCTTCACTAAATAAACAGTTTTTTTAATATTTTCATAATATTATTATTTTCATTGTTGTAGGATTTTTTACGCACCATAGCAACAGTATTTAAAGCGGCACGCTGGTTTGGAATTCCTTCGCAGGGAGGAATGACGACAGTGTCTATATCTTTGATCATACTCCTGATGCTTTTCGCGTTAGAAGTGACCGCAATTTGGAAACTCGCAAGGGCTTTTGGTGGGTGGGATGTTGTAAAAGGTATTTATATTATTTTTACAGGAGTTTAGTGTTAAGTAGAACAACATATTACTTATACCTACATAAACTTCTTAAAAATACGGATTGTAGGACGGAGAGGTGAGGGCGAAGACGAAAAGCCGACGTTACATACTTAGCGCGTGTATTAACAAACTTAGAGAGATTTTACAATACTAGTCTTTACTTGCCGAGCAGGACCTAACTAGGTAGGCGCGAGCTAGACTAGTAAACTTTATTACAGCAGAGACAACAGGATACTTCAAGAGAGGTGAAGGTATGTAGCGTGCGGCACCGAAGTCTCTACTTGCATTTCTCAAATAATCCTCGGCCGTGGTCCGAGGGTCATGATTAGAGATGCCACGAATATACGGCAACTATTCGGTATTCGGCCACTTTACCGAATATTCGGTATTCGGCCGAATGTTGCCTACTATTCGGCCGAATACCGAATATCTGTTGCACCTACCTAAAAAGAAAAATTACACAAAAAAATAACCAAAAACTATATAGATATATTTAATATTTAAAAGTATTCTCGGAAAGTAGTTAAATACGAAGGCGCGTTTTTGAGCATTTTTTGATTACAAAATATTTAATTTTTATCATGGGTCTGATTTGATTGACTCTAATTACATTCATTAATTCTGTTCACTTAAAAATATATTCACTTAAAAATATATCTTAGCAAACGTTGTGCTTTGTTGGCGAACAGTTTTCATAATAATTGTGACTCAAAATGTTCGCACGTCATGCCGAATATTCGGTCGCCGAATATTGGGTATTCGGCCTAGAGTGGGGCCGAATATTCGGTATTCGGCCATATTCACTATTCGGGGCATCTCTAGTCATGATTTTACGTTGAACGAACGATAGCGCCAACTAACTCGACCACTGCGCCATCCATCGGTAGGCGGCGTAACTAGCATCCATAGTGGAGTTGCATCGGTGCAGCGGCTGCGCTGCACCGCCAGTTATTATTTATTTATTCATTAACAATGTTACAATTGTGTCTGAATATTGAGTATATATAATACTTAATCTAACATGCGGCAATTCGACTACCTACAGTAAAAAGAGAAATTACAAGATGTCATAACAAAATTCATTACAAAATATCATAAAATTCATTACCACAATTATCATAAAATTCATTACAAAATAATTATTACCATTAGACCGGGAGACAGTGACACATTTTACTGGGTCATTTGTACCAGTATGGCGGTTCGTCAGGGGTCTAAGTACGTAATGAAGGAAAGAAAAATGATGGTCATAGCGCTGGTACCGGCGGCCCAATCGCGTGGGCGTTAGTCGAACGTGTACCAGCGCTATGACCATCATTTTTCTTTCCTTCATTACGTACTTAGACCCCTGACGAACCGCCATACTGGTACAAATGACCCAGTAAAATGTGTCACTGTCTCCCGGTCTATATTTATTGAATTAATTAACGTTGCCAATTGTCAGTAAAGTATTTAATGATTTCTTCAATGGAATAAAATCACTCCCGCAACAACAGGGCTCTTAATCTATTAAAAAAAATATTCGGGCTAGTAATGTTCTTCCACTCACCAGGAAGTTTGTTGTACAGTTGTACAAATGTACACCCTGGTAGTGTGCGGAATGACTCACTACTTTTAAATTCGGCTGCTACTTACAATGTAGTAATTTCTAGTGTCCGACCGAAACATGTTTTTTTGCCGAAACCGAAACCGAAACCGAATGTTCGGCTTTGGCTCTAGTTTCGGCCGAAACCGAAACCGAAACCGAACCTTTTGTAGACTTGTTAAAATCGTTGAAAAAATGTCATAAAACTGCTTTTACACACATATTATGTCCTTGAAATTGATGTTGCTTAAGCAGTTTTTTAAGAAAATTACTAGAGTTAGACCAAGATAATTCTGCAACGATTTTGATAACACACGGAGTGCAAGTGTTATTTTAAACGTCAAAACTTCTATGAAATTATGACGTATAAATATCATTTGCACTAGTTGTACTGTGTATGCTATCAAAATAATTGCAGAATTTTCTTATTCTAACTCTATTCATTCACCAGTCAAGCTAACATGTAGATACAGGGTCAAGCAAAAACGCGAGCGCAGCGAGCGCGAAATTTTTTGTTGAAATATAGCAAGGCCGGGTACCGATCTTCACCTGGGCCTAAAACTCCGAAGTGCCCCAGTGAGGCGAACTTTCATGCGAAGTCAAAGCCGTGCTTCAGGCTTCAGGATAAGTAGTTGAGCACAGAGTCCAACCAATGTCCATTGTATTAAAAAGCGAGATATTTCCTTGGGCGCTGGTGGCCTAGCGGTAAGAGCGTGCGACTTTCAATCCGAAGGTCGCAGGTATAAGCCCCGGCTCGTACCAATGAGTTTTCCGGAACTTATAGGTATACTAAATATCATTTGATATTTACTATTTGCTTTTCGATGAAGGAAAAACATCGTGAGGAAACCGGACTAGTCCCGATAAGGCCTAGTTTACTCTCTGGGTTCGAAGGTTAGTCTGACTGATGGCAGTCGCTTTCGTAAAAACTAATGACTACGCCAATTCTTGGGATTAGTTGTCAATTGGACCCCAAACTCCCATGAGCCGTGGCAAAATTTCCGGGATTACGCGAGGAAGATGATGAGTTTACTTATTATTCCTTTGCCCAGGCCCAATAACATACGACAGTGCTATCTCATTTACTCCGATACAATTAGACAGTATGCGCGTTATAGGTATTAACAGCCTCTTAAGACTGCGTCTAGTGGCGCCCTCATAAGTGGAATTGTGTTTTGATAATAAACCAATTAATTTCTGTACCTATACATGAATCAGTATATGTAGGTACATATTAATATTGTTGTCCTACTTATTCCCCAACTTTTGGTCTTTGTCACATAGTTTAGTTTCATAGTACTAAGTACCATTTCGTAAGTTTCGGCCCGGCCGAAAGGTTCGGCCGTTTTTTGGCCGAAACCGAAACTACAGCCGAAACATGATTTTTTGGCCGAAACTGGCCGAAACCGAAACCGAAACCGAACCTTCGGTCGGACACTAGTAATTTCCTTCTGGTTTTCTCCCGCATTTGTCTCTCTTCAATGGTCTCGTATTCTCGTAGATTTTGAACCAGGCCAGTAAGGAGCAATAGAAAGTACTAACACGGAACGGTTAGTATTCCCATCTTTCTGAAATGTTCCTTGCATGACTCAGGTTGTGAAATTCGCACTATGGTCCTTATCGCTCGCTTCTGAATTACAAAGGCTTTATGCATATTATAGTCATAGCTAAATATTTCCCCAAAATTTTACACTATAGCAACGCTTTGACTCAACCAGTGCGTGATAAGCCATTTTTAGTTGCTTACGATCAACGTTCTGTAAACTACGCAGAACATAGCAAGCCGAGCTGATGGAAGACTCTATACTTGCAACTTTTGACGACCGGTCTGGCCTAGTGGGTAGTGACCCTGCCTATGAAGCCGATGGTCCCGGGTTCGAATCCTGGTAAGGGCATTTATTTGTATGATGATACAGATATTTGTTCCTGAGTCATGGTTGTTTTCTATGTATTTAAGTATTTATATATTATATATATCGTTGTCTGAGTACCCACAACACAAGCTTTCTTGAGCTTACCGTGGGACTTAGTCAATTTGTGTAAGAATGTCCCTATAATATTTATTTATTTATTTATTATTTATTTATAAGTTCATTCTTCCAAGTAGATCGTCAATATGGATACCAAGAAACTTAACATTGGTAACATTTTCGATGTTTTTATCACAAAATGTCAGATCCATGTCATGTAATTTTGCCTAACAGTAGACCTAAGGAGAATTGCACTGGTCTTACCTGGATTCACCTTCAATTTGTTGCAACTGAACCAGTGATGAAATAATTCTAGCGCTCGATTTGCCTTATTATTTAGATCTTCCAGCGAACTAGAGTTTACAATGGCATTAGTGTCGTCCGCAAAAACTACTAAGTCGATATCCGGTATTTCTTTCGTGATAAATTGTATAGATAACGAATAGAACTGGGCCCAAAATATAACCATGAGGCACGCCTCTCGTTATCTTAACGAGTTTGGACCTAATAACATTCTCCCAATTGCCTTCTACATCTGAGATTTCAACAAACTGAGTTCTATTTTTAAAGTAAGATTTTATCAAATTTAGAGTACTGCCCCTAACGCTATAAAAATCCAGTTTTTGCATAAGGATACTATGATCAATGCGGAGATACTATGCTAAATGTCGAATGCGGAGCTTAAAGTCCAGAAATATAGCCGCCACCTTTGCCTTGAGTCCATTCACGATAGCATTTATTAAAGTATCAATAGCTTGGGCCGTGCCTCTGGATTTTTGATAAGCATATTGTGTATCACTCAAGATTCCATATGCTTGCAAGTGTGCCATGACCCTACTTTGAATAATTTTCTCAAAAATCTTTGAAAACGTTGGCAGCACAGGTACTGGTCTGTAGTTGTCTGCATTACGGTACATGTAGCGCCATCTGTTAGCGTCTGGTGGTAGTGGTATTATAGGATCTTAATTTTTGATATTGTCTGTCAAGCAAAGTATGTGAGTAGCAATGTACAGCAAAGTGAAGTAGGGCAACACTCAAAGAGCAGTATTGCGCTAAGAAAGCAGCAATGTACATCGAACCAAAACGTTTAATTATCAAAACCTCAAATTTTACAAATATTTACGATCAACGAGCATGATTGTACATTGTAGGCATCTGGACTTTGCTTAAGTTCATGCACAAGCTTATTTAATATATTGGTATTTAATGGTGATGGCAGAAATATCGCTTGAAATAGCAACGATTCAATGTAAACACAGATGACACGCGATTTTGGAATTATTCGAAAACAGTGTTGCTAATCCGAATTGTTTTTACCTTTAATTCCCTCGTTTCAGCTGAGCTGGTGCAACCCAGCTGAAACGTCGGAATTAAAGGTAAAAACAATGAAATTATATCGCGGTAGACCCGTTTGTGTAATTAAATAAATATGTGTACAAAACGCGAGAGTTTAAAGTGTTAAATTTATAATTTTGGATATTTAATGTCTTTTTAAAAACATTTGTCCAAAAAATTAGATTAGGCCAAGAAAGGTACGCTCGGCTAGTATGGCGGAATGGAAATAATTAGTAATAGCTGAAATTTTCGGTGTATGGGACAGATAATAAATCTAGTGATTACGTCGACACATAATCCAAATAAATATATTACATTTAGGTATTTAAAAAAAAATGTAAAAATATAAAAAATCACAGAAAGTTTGTAAAAAATATTAATAACATTTTTTAAATTTATACTCATAGAGAAATATTTGCTTTATGACATTAAGCATGAATCACACAAAAAATAATTCTGTATCCTACATTTAAAGTAAGTAACCTACGGTTATTATTAAATTCAGTATATTTCCGTCCTCAAAAATGGTAATAGGCTATTTTTTCTCTCATTATTTCCAAATTACAATAAGTACAAGCGTTGCAATTTAATCGTACACTAAATAATACCGTATGGGAGGTTTTATGGGGTTGTGCATTAATTGCCTGGTTAAAAATGGTAATAGATCAATATCATATGGGATTTTTATTATGAGTTCTCCTTCATCGAATACTGTAAAAATCGGCTTGAAATATGATTCGTAACACAAAAAACCATCAAAAACGTTATCGTTGCTTTAAAGTTGCCGCGCACGAGCCAGCGAGCTAACGCGATTGGTCGTTGCATGGAGCGGGGCGACGGAACGATGAAACTTCCATCGCCCCGAGCGCGAATATTTAAAAAAGTATTTAGTATATTTACTATTTACTCGGTCAAAACATATGTACCAGTGAACGTAAAAAATATGGGAGACTAGATTCGAACTAATTATCAGCTTTAATCTGGGCAAGAGTGCTGTAAATAAGAAAGTAAATTTTACGTAATTGCAGGCTTTCCGTCTTTGCGTGCGCGTTAAATTTAATACAATAATAGGCCAATTATATAGGGCTATTATACTGACACACACCCAATTTGATAGCAGAAAAAGACGCAAAATTAAAATTTTCTTAGGGAAATCAAATCTTCGCGCCTATAAGTTTAAACTTTAGGTTTCAATAGCGGTCATTTAAGTACCACCCCTCACCACTAAAATGTAATTATCAAAAACGACAGTTGCTAATGTTCCCCAAAGTAAGCATTTCTAGTTAATGCTGCAATACAGTGGTACCGGGCACCTTGCGACGCAAGGCCTAGCAGGAATCGCAAACCTTAAAATATTTGCACTAATTAATTGAGTTAGGATTTTGTTAGTACTCTTTAATTGAATAGCAAAAAATATAAGTTATGCATTAGAAATACCGTTTTTATTCGATTTTTAATTAAGTAATTATTGTTAAACTTATTTTTACCGTGTGGTGTCGGTTAAAATTTCACTAGTAACATCATTTTGCGACTAGGGCAATAAAAGTCGACACCACAACCAACAAATTAACAAACAACAATAACCAACAAATTAACAAACAACAAAAATTTGCAGTAATATTCCAAAACTCGACTGAACGCAAGCGCACCGAACCGTGTCGCTCCCCTGACGCGACTCAGTGTCATAAAACGTAAGGCCGTGGTATTAACGACAGCGGATAGCTGAGCGGCGAGCGGTGACTGCAGGCGGCAATAAGGTGTTCAGTTAATGTTTTTATAATTTGAAATGACTTCGTTTCCATGTAGAAATAACCAAACAGACTTTAGAAGCATTTAATATTTTATTTGTGGCCGTATAAATTATGTTTTATTGGTAAATTAACTACAATTATTCATATTTATGGATAAAACAATATACATACTATAATTAATACTAAATTAACATTAAATAAATACATTATTTATGACATAAAAATACATTGCGCGTATTTAACTACTTAGCACTGTTTAATTACGATACTTGCAAGCAAGTAGTAAAGTATATGGCTCCATCCTATCCTGTACCACGATATACAAGCGATAACATTTTTGCGACAGTTTTGTATAGATAATGGATTTGTCGCTAGAAAATTACGATATCGAGATAAAAGTCAGGTCTCTGAGCGCTATTGAAACCTAACGCTATACATGTTTTAAATTTGCCGCGCTTTTTCTAGTCAAGCTGAATGTGTTTCACTATAGAATAGTAATCGAATTGGTTCAGATTTAACGTTTAATGCATATAAATAACATAATTAGTAAATAACATAATTAGTAAATAACATAATTTTGGACTAAGTACATTATACATACCTACATGACATCAGGCTATGGTTTGGCGCACCGTGACCCTGAACGGCGCGGTAATGTGTTACGGCTGTTAAGTGAAGTCCAGACGGGATGATCAAATCGACCGATTTGATCAGAAATGAAATTGGGGTCAATCTCCAAATTAAGAAACAATTAAACAACTGTACCGATATTTGGAACCTCAGAATAATATACCCGGCCGGATACCGGATAGTAACTTTGCTTGATTTCAGAGTAAACAAATTGGATTTAAGAAACAGTCACGGTCATATTGTACATTACTCGTTTATTATTTCAAAACAATTTAAACATCCACTCACTTGCACGCGTAGGTACCTACTCATTTCGAACATAGAAATGAGTCCGCGCCAATGTTCACCACGAAACAGGTTAAAACCTGCACAATGCGCACCTAAAAACCGAAATGTAGGTATTGTTAAATTTAGTTTGTAGTTAATTAGTTTTTTGGTGTAAGTGTATGAACCAAGGTCTGAAATAAATGATTTTTTATTTTTTTTATTGTTCCGCCGGCCGAAGATTCGGCGGTCGGATACCGAATATTTGGCCGACGGTCGGGCCGAATATCCGGTATCCGACCAAACAACTATCCATTGCATTTCTAATTGAGAGTGGCAACACTATCGTAGGTCGTATTGCCCTTTTCTAGCATATACGTCCCTCGCTCCTACACTCCCACCACACAGGCAGGTTGCTTTGTCAGTTATACAAGGCAAATTTTCAAGTCATTGGCATGCTGTTTTTCCATCTGGAAGGTCGTGAAGCTAAACTGCTGGTGAGTTTTTGAATTTGTACCTCAGTTTAGCTGACTATATTGAAATAGTTATTTATTTTACAAGGGGGCAAAGTTGTTGTTTAACCGCTCGTGCTAATATTGATACTTGAGCAAGTAAAACATTCGAAACATGGAATCTTGAGCGTTGCGAGGGTTTCAAAGCACGAGGGTTAAACAAAATTTGCCCCAAGTGAAACACAAAATGTTTCACCACACCAACCCGAAGCAAATATTAAATGTAAAAATATCATACAAAATCAAATACAAATGAATTTTATTAAATATTTATGATTTAAAAGTCAATTCTACCAGCAAACATAAGAAAACAACTCAAAATTTGCATTTGATTCCTTTGCCTCACTTGTGAATAAAAT
Source organism: Cydia splendana (assembly GCF_910591565.1). NCBI lineage: Eukaryota > Metazoa > Arthropoda > Insecta > Lepidoptera > Tortricidae > Cydia > Cydia splendana. The sequence goes on from NC_085987.1 coordinate 20,124,640, forward strand.
GAAACTTTGCTCTCAGTCTTTGAAGTGCAAAGTAAGCCTTTCCGAGCTGGTGTGAAATAAATAATTAAATTTTTCACGCCACTGTTCGGAAATTTGGCAATAGATGGTCTAAAACCAAGCTGGAAAGTAGGCAATAGCTGTAGCACTTGAACCACCACTACTACACTCGCGTGCAAAAGTATTGCATCACTTTGCATTTTTTCGTCCGCACCCAATATCTTTGTAATTCTATACCCGATTCTGAAAATTTTGGTATCAACTGAAAGCTTATAATGTAACGCATTAGAAAAATGGTAAATTCAATGAAATTTCGAATCTGAAGACTATAAAAAATCATAAAACTGAAAGTAGTCGCATAATGCTCCAAAAATAAATCCGGAAACTTGAGAATAAAAGTCATTTTTTTAATACAATATCGTTTATTATTATTAAATTAATACTTGGTATTGCCACCTACAGGCCTCCTTTCACAAACCAAGTGGTTTTTCATAGACGTAATTAATTTTCTAATGTGATCATGAGGAATAGCGTCCCACTCCTCCAGCAAGGCTTCCTTCAACTCCTCAACATTGACCAGGGCAGGATTCGGCTTTCGAACCCTCCTTTTTAGGTAGTCCCACACGTGTTCAATGGGGTTAAGGTCCGGGCTCATCGCTGGCCAGTCCATTGTGTCGATGCCCACTTCGAGAAGGTAGGCTGCGGTGGCCCTAGCGGTATGACACGGGACATTATCCTGCATTAGGATGAACCCCTCATCAAAAATACCGGCATAAGGAACAACATGTTTCTCCAGGATATCAGTGATGTACTTGGCAGCGGTCAATCCACTGTCACGGCCCCCGCCAGGCACGAAAACCAGTTCTGTCCGCCCGTCGTAGGAAATACCGCCCCAGAACATTACGGATCCACCGCCATAGGCGACCCTTTCGGAGAAGAAACATTGAGCGAACTGTTCTTCTGGCCTTCTGTAGACTCTTCCTTTTCGGTCACATCCATTCAAACACATTCTGCACTCTTTCAAGAAGAGAACTGGGGTTCATTGCTCAATGGTCCAGTCCTTGTGATTTTCAGTAAACTCTCTTTAGGCTGTACGGTGTCGCGCCAGCAATCTGGGCACCACGGTGGGCCTCCTGGGTGTCAAGTTCGCTTTCTTAAGTCTTCTTCTTATTGTCTACTCACTGGCAGCCACTCCTCGTACCTCACGCAGACGCTGCTGGATGGCAATGCCGGTCTGGTGTCGATCTCGGAGAGATGTTGTGACAAAGAAGCGGTCGTCCCTCTCTGATGTACACTCTCTGCGGCCGCTTCTTGGTCTTGAAGTAAAGGATCCAGTCCCCTGGAACCTCTGGTAAACTCTGCAAACTGCAGATTGGCTTAAATTCAGCTCGGCAGCTACTGAACGTTGGCTACGCCCCGCTTGCAGGGGCTGGATGATTTGGCGGACTTCAGCTTCAGTGGTTTCCATTTTTCCAGGTCTTTTTCACGGGAAAATACGCGGAGATATGTAACGATCGACTTCTGATAAGTGACTGATAACAACCCCTTCTCTACCCCCGTTTTATAAGGGTCAAGGGTAACGCAACTCGTGCGCGTGATAACGTGAAACCGCTCACAAATCGGGAAAATGCCGATAATTTGAAAAATACTGGGCCGATTTCCATGTTTTTTTACTTTTCGTAAAGCTAAAACTTCAAGGAACATGATTACATTAAAATAATTTAGAGAAAGTAACCAGTTTACAAATATATTGGATGCGGACGAAAAAATGCAAAGTGATGCAATACTTTTGCACGCGAGTGTACAATGTTTCATTATTATCATCATCTGTCATTGGTGACAGTTCGCTACAGCAATGAGTATAATTTAAAACATAAAAATCAATAAAAGGTCTTTTTTGGCGCAACTTTTTCCTTCAAAAATAAATTTAGGTTATTTATAGGACCAATTTCTTGTTTAAAAAAAACGAAATGTCAAACTATTCATTCATTCAGTCAGTTCATTCGATTCACGCTTAAGGCGTTTTTTACTTTTGTAGCTGTTTGTGGTTTTTTTAGCAAAAACGCTTCTAAGTTTAGAGTCCGTTTGAAGCAAACAACATAAAAACGCCTCTTAAATGTGATAAAAAAGAAAAAAGGCGGGATCGGAAAATTCTCACTGAATTGGATAGTACTATAAAATATAAGAAACACGTATCTACGCTCGCTATAAAAATGAGTTCTTCTAGTGAAGAAAATGATATTCTTACGCTGACGCCTACCGAAATTCAAGAGACAGCACAGGCAGTGGCTAGTAATTTGCTACCAGAGAAATCGCGGGCTAGTACTTATAGTTATCGAAATGTTTCCTTATTTCCTCGCAGTAGTCGTGAAAAGCACTATGTAATGCCTCGGCCGGAAACGCTAAAGATGGAGTCGCATTATTCGAGGGCCTCCACCAACGTGTCGGCCCTCAAACTCACTCGTCCATCTTTTAGCGGTTTTCCGTCCTCTCCTACAATGTACTATAGTTGTCCGTTAAATTATCTAGCAAATAAAAACGATCCGGAATAGTGATGTGAAAGTGCAAGAGGATATTAGAAAGAGAGATGCCTAAGAGTAGCATACCATAATGAATACATGTGTCTTAGCTGTATATTGTATTGTTATAAATAATGTTAAAAATGCTTTATGTTGTTAATGTGTTCCAAATTGTGCTGCTTTGGCATTAGCTGTAAGGTGCAATTTGTTATTTGAATTAATAAATAAATACAATAAATGTTAATTTTACAAAATGTACCTATCAAATTGTATACTTTACTAAATATCTCTCTCCTCACAGGTGTTACAATAAAGGGTGTACGTACTACATTATTAATTAAACACTCATAATATAATTATATTACATACACATAATAAGACATGACTGTTCTGTCCCTCAGGGTTCAGCGGTTGGTAATTTCCTCTTCTTGGTGATGGTTAATGACCTCATTAGTTTGTTTCAAGATGGTAATTTTATAATGTTTGCTGATGATGGATGTGCCATTGTTACCGGTGATTCTTTTGAGGAGCTAAGGGGGAACGTTTTGAATACATTATTAAAATTGACATGTTGGTTCCAAGTAAATGGCTTTTTGATTAACCTTAATAAGACATCGATAATGCATTTCTGGCTAAGAGGACCGTATCCCACTCCCCTTGACATAACAATAAATAATATTACGCTTCCACAGGTGCAGAACGTGCGGTTTCTTGGGTTTGAATTTGATTGCGGCTTAAAATGGGATAAACATATTGATTCACTTACTAGTAGACTTGCCAAAGCGTCGTTTGCGCTGTCTCGGCTTGCTCCTGCACTTTCACGTGAGAACCTCCGTATGGCATATTACGCGTATGTAAACTCGATCCTTGTGTACGGTATTGACCTTTGGGGGCTGGCAGCCGACAGGGATAGAGTTTTCATACTGCAGAAGAGGGCTGTTAGAATGTTGTCTGGGGTGCCGCCATTCACTCCAACAAAAGAGTATTTCCGGGAATTAAAAATTCTAACAGTGCCCTGTTTATACATTTTTGAGGTAGCAAAATATATGTTTAAGCACAAGAGTGATTTTGTTATGCGTCGACCTGATCAAAGGCAAACAGATCGCGATATTAAATCTGTCCTTGTCAGGCTCGTAAAATCATCCAACTCGCTGGGGGTAGTTGGCATTAAAATTTATAACAGCCTGAGCCGTGAAATAAAAGAGGCGGCTTCTTATGAGCTATTTGTTAAAAAGTTGAAAGATTTTTTGATTGACCAGGCTTTTTTCACGGTAAAAGAATTTTATTGTAAATTTAATGTAAAATGAGTCTAGTAATATTTTTTGACATTTGTATTTTTTATTTTTTTATTTTTTGGTAGTTTTATTGACATTTGTATATACCACTATTTTTGACATTGTATATATTATGTACTCTGACATTTGTATATATTCCTTTTTAATTTGTGTGGATTATGTATTTTTAATTTTATTGTGTACCTATTGTATATTTTGACATGTGTTTTTTGACATTAAAGATATTGAATTGAATTGAATTGAATTGAATAAGTATATCATAGGATATGTATAATCACATTGGTTTGGCGTCTTCCCACCACCAGGTGATAACAAACATGTTTCAATATTATTCTTAGGTTCCGAATATCGGTACAGCTGTTTAATGACAGCATTTACACAAAAATAAAACGCTAATTAAATAACTTATCATATTCGGAACTACAGATGCAACGGATAGTTGTTTGGCCGCATACAGGATACGGGAGGTACGGCCTGACCATAGGCCGAACATTCAGTATTCAGCCGCCGAATATTCGGCCGGCGGAAATATTCAGGTTTTTCAGGTGCGCATTGTGGAAGTTTTGGCCTGTTTCGTAATGAACTTTCGCGCGGTATATAGGTCTATCACTAGGTACGAAATTAGTGCGCGAGCTAGTGAATGGAACGTTTAAATTGTTTTAAAATAATAATCGAGTACGATTATATTCCGATATCAAGCATAGTTATTTAGTACCCTTATTTTAGTATCCGGTATCCGTCCGGATATTAAAATAAGGGCGAGATAGGATACCGGATAGTAACCGAATATCCGGTGCATCTCTATTCGGAACCTAAATTTTTAATCCTGCATGGTGCAAATATGTATAATATTGAGACAATGACTTGAAAATTTGTCTTGTATAACTGACAAAGCAACCTGCCTGTGTGGTAGGAGTGTGGGGTAGAGAGGGAGGTATATGCTAGAAAAAGACAATACGACCTAGGGGCTGTCCATACATGACGTCATCTATTTTTGACGATTTTTGTCGCCCCCCCCACCCCCATAAAATCATCAAAAAATCATGCTTCGAATGACACCGTTTCCACCTGCGTCATGCTACCATCATCCGATGTCCAGACCCCCCCCCCCCCAAATTTGAAATGACTTAAATTTATGAATAGCCCCCTACGACAGTGTTGCCACTCTCAATATTATTTATTCTTAGGTTCCGAATATGGTAAGTTATTTAATTAGCGTTTTATTTTTGTGTAAAACGCTGTCATTTTAAAGCCGTACTTTTCGCCTTATTGCAAAGGAGTAAGGTGCAAAAGTGTAAACATATATTTCACGTCGACTCTTATTATACTATGTTATACTTATTATGGAACGTAAACTATGAATTGAAAGAGCACGAAATAGTCAATATAATACGTTTGTTGAAAAAAAAAGTCTACAGACGCTTAGGCGCGAAGGGTTATTGTCTCATAGAAAATTTGAATTTCGCGCCTTTTTCTACTGACAAAGTTGTTGGATAGACGTTAATATCAAATTAAAGAGTGGGCCTACACACTTCGCTGTGACAGAATGTGAAAGTGTCACCAAAACTGTCAAATGACTACGATAATAAGTATTCCTTTTATAATGCCACTCCACACTATGCCATTCTGAAATTAAATAAGAACGATAGATAGTCATGCGCAATTTTTATTTTTGTAGTGGGTCATAATTGACGTATATAATTACGAATATAATTTGAACATCAACCAATAATATTGGATATGATATCAGTTATTTTTAATCAGCTATCATTCACGCGCGCGTTCATTTTGCTCAGACTTGGCCGCACAAATATTTGGTGCGAGCGAGACGCCCGCGCACGTTCGAATTGGCCTGTCACTTGTAGCAACTTGTAGGTAAGTACATACTTACCTACATACTATCCACGCGTCCTTGGCACGAACTCCCGCCACCGCCCGCATTGAAACTGTCCCCGCGCGCCGCAAGGAAATGTAATCCTTAGCATTAGCGCAAAGAGTTCAAATTTGGTAGTTTCATTTAGCGAATTTGATAAAATGCACATATTTATTACATTGACCATATTTTTGTGTGATTATGTATTGAATATCACTTTGAACGTTATCAGAACAAAGTCTGCAAGAAATTATATCTATAACCATTTTTTCTAGCATGTTTAAGGCGTAAATATATATACAAGTGATACAAATAATATTGATGTCGGATTCTCGGATAAATAGCTTAATGAGGTAGTTTTATGGTAATTCAATCAAAGACCTAATTATTACTTTTTTTTTATATCAAGTCACGACGTATATCTGTGAGGCCCCGCCATTTATTGAATGAGTTATTTTCCGTGTTAATATTTTGACTGATTCCATTGTCGACTCATTATAAATATTATTTTCGTCACGTTTACGAACTAAAAATACTATTACTATTTTTAACAAACAAGAACGGCTCTTTTTTTTAACTATTTTTTTTTACCTACTTCCGGACAGAAAGTTTTTTGGATTCGAAAATAAAGTATCTTAAAATGATCTAAAGAACAGGAATAAAAAAAAAATTGCCTATTACTAATTAATGTTTAACGTAAGCGTATCTTTACTGGAGTAGATAGTTTCTTTTAATTTGCCATTTTGAGGCAAATTAATAAACGTCTTTTTTTTCTGGGACAAGCTTTATACATATAATAGGTATGAATCAAATATTTCAATGGACGATGAAGTCGATGGAGGCGGTGAAGATATGTCTTCGTCGTTTAAATTGTCTAGCATAGTGTGCTTTGAATTGAACCGATATTCCGCTGCTTTTTTTCAACTTGTTGACTACGGGGAAGACGAAACTGTGTGATAAATACTTAATATTATATTACACAATAAAGCATTTTGTTCCTAGCTCATTAAGTACTTTGTAGCATTTACCTTGGGTTACCTCCTTCCCTTCCTCTCTTTATAAACGAACAATTGGCTATCCAAACCCGAGCATTCTAACTTGCTTATCATTCTATGGCTCTCATCAAATTACGATTCTCCTTGACCTGCATCTGAAATTCACGGGATAACGTTACGGAGACGCTTAAAGCCCTCATGCACCCTCCTGTTGCACGGGAAGACTGGGACCTCTGACTGCCTTACTTTGTATTACAATTTCTGTGATTTTCCTACATGTAATGCGGCCCTAAGCCATCTCAATACGTACCTTTTTGTTTTTCCTATTATTTTATATAGTTTTAGTGTGTTTTTAACGATGTAACGCTTTAATCTTCTGGGTTTTCCATTATGTTTACATTTTTACTAGATGATTGACGTAACCCGTCAATCACTCTTCAACATTTCGAATTTCACTACTAAAAAGGCTAGTATGTATACTTTCGGCAAAGGTTATTCAAAATTTTGTTGAAAATCATAACTGGTTCACAACTATTTTTTAATTTAAAATATTGTAATTCTAGTTCCTAAAATGTTCCTAAAATCAGCTATAAAAGCAGTACAACAGTCATCTTGACTTCAGTCTATCGCCAGCTCTCTAACAGAGCATTCTTCCAAATTAAGGGTCCGTGCGAGGCAGGCCCCGCACCCTGAAGAAACCCTCGCTCGCACCTGGCATAGCCATCTATAACAACTAAAACCTGGTCCTATTGCACATCCAACAGTGGTCTGAGCAGTATGGCCTTTTTGTGAACCCGTCTAAGTGCCAAGCCATCGTTATTGGTAGTTCTCGACAGATCGCCAGACTGGATTTTGACACTATTGCATCAGTAAACTTTAACGGTTCACCAATAAAATTTAGTCACAGTGTTAAGGACCTAGGCATTATGCTCGACAGTTCGTTGGATTGGAGAGCGCAGGTTTCTGAGGTCAGCCGAAAAGTTATGGGTTCTCTTCATTCACTAAACAAGCTAAAGCACTTTTTGCCTATTAAGACTAAAATTCTCCTTATAAACACTCTAATTCTACCTATAATTGATTATGGTGATGTGTGTTATCCGGACCTATCTGAAGAACTTCTCAATAAGTTGGATCGCCTTCTCAATAACTGCATTCGTTTAATTTTTTGCCTGCGTAAATACGATCATGTCTCTGCATACCGCTCCCAGCTTGGCTGGCTCCCCATCCGTCAACGACGCAGTGTTCGCATGCTTTGCTCTCTATACTCTGTCCTCAGCGATCCACTCTCTCCTGTATACCTCAAGTCTAGGGTTGCCATACGTCCCGGTACGCCGGGACATGTCCCGGTTTGAAGCATGGTGTCCCGGTGTCCCGGCCGATAAGCAAATTGTCCCGGTTTTAAAGATCATAGTAACTATTTAGTTAGTAGGGGGCTGGACTTGGTAAATATACATATCCAACAGTCCAACAATAAACATGACTAGTCTAACTAGCTAGGCTAATCGTACGTGGATAAAATGATGTAAGCGCTGACACTTGTCCGTTCACTTTTTACGAATTTACGTTAACAGTGTCAACAGATTTAGTCTACTCGAGAAACTGAAAACAGTGAAAAATAGAGATACTACTCCTAAAAATACGTGTGATACCTCATTAGATTCGTAATGTTGTCTATAGAAAAATGTATTGGATGCGTTTATTAGCAAACAAAAAATATCAAAGTTATTAAACAAAAAAAGGGGGAAAAAGTAGATATTTCTTGTTTCCCCAATATCTCAAAAAGTATTCATATTTAAGAAACCAAATTAATATTATAAAAGTGGAGGATATTTCCTATAAAAAAGTCTATACTTGCAGAACTCTATCTCCATTATTTATACTTTTTATTCAACGCTGAACACAGACCTCCGCGCCTCATTTTCAGGAAACGCGCGCGTCGTGAAAAAGCGCGTACGTAACATTAAATATCATTTTAAAGGTATTAAATATTCATTAAAAAATTTGAAAAGAAAAATATGGTGTATATTAAACATGTCAGAAAATGTACTACTTGTAGAAATTTATCTTAAAGTTCTTTTTTTAACAAGTTAGGCAATTGTTAAGTAATAAATTTTTCTCGTACTTCCTTCTTTATTGAAAACTAAACAAAATTGGTAAAATAACTATCATATTTTTTTTTACTTTCTAAAGCCCTTCTCCCGTAATAAGATCAAAATAAATTTTAGAATAACATTGAAAATCAACAAAAAACGAAAAATCAAGGTAAAATATAAAAAAATGCAATGCATTTTCCGCTTTGTAGCGAAAAGCGACTACAAACAGAGAACCCGACTGGCGGGTTGCTGGCATTTAATGACTGTGTTAAAAGTTGTTTTGTTTTTAGGCAAGGGCTTTTAAGTTACCTATTGTTGTAATAAAATTTCCTTTTTTTCTACAATTACTACTTTTTAGGGTTTCGTAGTCACCTACAAACCCTTATAGTTTCGCCATGTCTGTCTGTCTGTCTGTCCGAGGCTTTGCTCCGTGGTCGTTAGTGCTGGAACGCTGCAATTTGGATACATAATTCATGGATTGTTTCAGAACGGTAAAAGAAAAACTATAAAAAATATTTTTTTTGGGGTGGGCACGCTCGCATACAAAATGCTTTTTTTGATTTTTTTTTTGTTTTGTCCCAATAGTGTGGGGTATCGTTGGATAGCTCTTTCAAAACGAATAAGGGTCTTCAAAAACATTATTTGATATAGTACTTAAATATTTTCGGAAATAATCGCTCCAAAAGAAAAGAAAATGTGTCCCCCCTCTCTAACTTTTGAACAATGGGTCCAAAAACTATGAAAAAAAATCGTGAAACAAAAGCTTAATAAATATGTACTTTCAATGAAAACTATAGCGAACATGATCGGTCCAGTCGGTTTTGAGTTATTGCAAAAAATCTTCTTTTCTTAGTAAAAATACTCCCTTATGCTTGTAATGTACTTACATGATACTTACCTACTATTAGCCCCCATTTGGCATATTTTGACAGAATGGAAACTACGAAACCCTACACTGAGCAAGGCCCGACATGCTCTTGGCCGATTATTCTTTAAATGTCCCGGTCTGAGTCCCCACACTTATGGCAACCCTACTCAAGTCCCTCTTTCAATACTACGGCGCTTCTCGCGACCTTCAGCTTCGCTCTTCTGGCAATATGTCCTTATCCATCCCTCCTCATCGCACTGGCTTCATGTCGGATTCGTTCTGCGTGCAGGTAGCGCGCCTTTGGAACCGACTCCCCCTTAGTATTAAAAATGCCCCAAACGGTACGTGCTTTCTTTGCTGGTAGAATGAAGGATTCCTAGTTTTAGTTATATAATTTATATATTTTATTGTATATATTTAAATGTTAGGTAGGTATATGTATTTATATTATATGTATCGTGTATATTTTGATGTACTTGCATATGTGTTAATTTTTTTTAAATTAGCTTTGCGGTTTATATTAAATTTTATTAGTAGTAGTAGCAGTTGCATCGCCCACAATCTCTCTGCTTTGCCTTAAGGTTGACTGGTAGAGAATGCTTTTGGCATTAAGTCCGCCTTTTGTACGATAAGTTTTTCTTTTGTGCAATAAAGTTTAAAAAAATAAATAAATAAATAAAACTACTAATCTACGTCCTACGTGCGCCCCTCAACTGGCCTACAAGACGTCGCGTGCCTGAACGCGCCCTCCCAGACGTTGCGTGCCTGAGCGCGACCTCCCAGACGTCGCGTGCCTGAGCGCGCCACCTCCAGACGTCGCGTGCCTGAGTGCGCCACCTCCAGACGTCTCGCGCCATTCCAGACGCCGCGCGCCTGAGTGCGCCCTCCCAGACGCCGCGCGCCTGAGCGCGCCCTCCCAGACGCCGCGCCACAGATTATATAATAGTTCTTACGAACAGATACTTATCTCTCAAAGAAAACGCAAATACCTACCGTTTTGATACCTACACAAAAATACAATGGAATGACCTTCAACGCGCCGCTCCCCGCACGGCGCGCACCGGCACAAAGCTAGGGTTGCCGACGCGACGTTTAGAAATGATTTTACAAATAAGTACCTACCTACTTACCTAAACTATAGATTTCGTAAGGTCGGGGTACTTTAGCTCCCCAAAATAACTCGGAGCAAGATAAGTTGCAATAAGTAATTAATAATTAAAATAGGTATTCCGCGCGTAAAATTATGAAACGCATAATTTCATTCCAACGAGTGACTGCGAAACATTTTAAAAGGTCTTATCTCCCTGTAGTAACCGCAGTGTTTACGTCGTTTTATAAACCGCGCAATGAATCAATACCACCTACGTAGCTTGCAACTATCGTAAAAATTATATTTATACCTATTGAGAATGTCTACTTACTTTTCCTAGCTATCGGAAGAGCAAAAACGGTTTTTTTTATTAGTTTTGTTGTTTTTGCATCCATTCACACTACAAGCTGTGTTATTTTGTTCGTGACGAAGACATTTCTTTCGCATACATTTTGATATATTCGAGCGGGCAGCGACACGACGTGCGTCGTGCGTGAGCGCGTGTGGCAACCAACTGACTTGCTTTTCTACCGTGAACGGGAGTAGTTTCGTAGGTATAAATCCGAGCTCGCGCGGAGAGTTCCATAGGCCTGGTCGCGCGCCTAAGCGCGCCCTCCTAGACGCCGCACGCCCGAACGCGCCTTCACAGACGTCGCGTGCCTGAACGGGCCCCTCCAGACGTCGCACCCCTGAGCACGTCCTTCCAGACGACGCACGCCTGAGCGCGCCCTTGCTAACGCTGCGTATTTATTCGCCCGGCTACTGCTCCGGTTACTATTTCGTGCTTATTGGACTCTAAAGTAATTCGGTTTAAAGAAGTGCCATATTGACCATTTTCCTGGAAAATAAACGAGACCTACCCCTGAATTCCTACTTTTTATTGCTCCACCCTCATCTTCACCTTTCACCTTACCTGCTGCTCAGTTGCGTGCTCTACCAATTTATTGGAAGAGCACGTAACGTGACAACTTATTTTTTATTTCAGTAACTAATGTAAAAACTATTACGTTAGGTACAATGGAACGTTGATAGACTTTAATCTGTCATTACGTATTTAAAAATATCCTGTGTTGATATACGACATTATGACGAAACAGACATGAATTGTCCCTGATAATAGAGTCTGGCTAGCCAAAAATTGTTGACAGATATTTCGTTGTTGTATCACCAATTGTCTATGATTAAAAAAAAGCTAAAAGTCAGTTGTTAATTTATGTCATTCATTCTAATTGTTTGCGGTTTATAAGGGGTTTATTTTACATAACATTAATAATGTCTATACTGAGTGAGGTTCGCAAACTATTATTTAAGCTCGTAAATAATTACGACAAAGTGCGAAGTCGACGTGTAGCGTTGTATAACGAAAAACTGCAATGTTTACAACTCCTAAACAAATGTAAACAAATTAGGAGGTTGGTGCTCTATAAATATTTTGATACTTAGCATTTAGCATATTTGGTATAGTACTTATGTAATTTTTTTGGTGATGGATTAATATTACGGTATTATCTAGCTAGGTCTTATTTACACTACATTTAATTTTTCGCCTTGTTACAATGGTATATGGTGAGAAAGTGTAAACATATGTGTTTATCGTTGACTGTACTTTACATAGTGGTAGAAATTATGTGAGCTGACTTTGAGTGCACGTCAACGTATATTTATTTTAACTTATATCCTTAGGGTACTTAGGTACCTTAGGTGTGCACAGAAAATCAAAAATATTTTCTAGTATCATAACTATAATTCCTACTACACAAAGTGTGACCAGCCGAATTTTTTTTAAATTTCCCGCCAAACATTTGTGTAATATTACATTAGCCAGACTGTAATATAAATTCTTTAGTGTTCAGTACCAAAGAAAAATTCATATTACAAATAAAGACAGGACTTAAATGGGTAGGACTGGCAGGAGTTATTATAGTTACCAGAGATCATCAAGGAAGGATTTTTTTTGCAATATGTTGTTTGGGAAAATTTGAGACATATTTGGGAGTAACTAAAGTAATTACAAACGGACCACAAAGCACTAATGTTTGTGAAGAATTGGAAATTGTACAATGTTAGATTTACACGTTGGATAAGTTATTTGGAACAATTTCATTACGAAATACAGCATATTAAAATGGAAACTATAGGGCCTGACGTTTTGTCTTGATACCCACCACAGAGTGAATTTCTGCAGAAAGATAAGATTAAGCTACCGGAAATATTATATACTGAAACGAAACAAAGAACAACAAGAACATTTGTGGCAGTTTAATGTAAATTAAGATTTTCAATTCATAAAAGATAAACTTCAATGTAATTGATGTTTTGTAGTGATGTATTAATAAATTTATAACCATAAGGTACCTTTTCTTAAATGTATGGAGCAAAGAGTGTTATGTAAGTTTAAAGTGGCATAAGAGGTTAAAATAATATAGTATTTAGTTGCGGTTTTAGGACTTATTTCATTTGAATGACAGAATTTCTTTTATATGTGCTCAGAAAATATTTCGATATTTTTTTTGCTTAAACTGTCTCTCAGAGTCGTTTTCTAATAGATAAATTTAAATCTTGAGAGCTCATTGCAATCAATCGTGAAAATGAAACAAGACTTTATTTTCAAGAGATTGGTTAGTATAGGTACACATAAATCAGTCGATATCAAAGGTTTCTATTTATATTACAGAACAAGTCGCAAGATTTTTTTAATCTCAGGAGTCTAAAGTATTATTATTTGTAGTCAACTATGTAAGTTACTTCAGGAACATAGTTTTTTAGGTGGCTAAACTTAAAACTTCTCTATCGTAAAGTTGCTCATTTTACAACATTATTTTCAAAAAACTATATCTCTGTAACTACACAACTTAGGAGGTTGATCTTTTGTGTTATCGATAGCTTATTTATTGTAGATTACTAGGGTATGCATAACTCCATACCCGCCATAAGCCTTTGACCATGGGGCGTCACAAATTTCCAAATTTATTGCTCGTTACAAGCTTGGCAGAGTAGCTGCTCTAAAATTCTATATAAGTATTATTAGAGTAGAATCAGTATTATTATTTGTATCTCCTTAGATTTCACGGGCCTATAAATCCCGGTCTTTTGATAGGCTTGCGTGAGGATATAGATCCAACATGGCCCCTAGTAGAGCTTGAATGTCATGAAGAACGCCTGCTGGAACCCGTTTACAGGCGTAACAATATGTCACCCATGAACCGCTCGTAGCAGGCATTGGGACTATTGTAGAAAAAGTGAACAGTATAATCACTAATGGTCGGTCAGAACGTGAACGGTCTATGGATTGAAGTTTGGTTGGACAATGAGACTGGGTTATTGCAAAGGCGGGCGTCACCTGCCATAACAATGTTTTCATTAGTTATCGAGGCAGGCGGTGACTTGCCGCCCACTATATAGATAAGTCCCTGAAACTGCCGTCGTGAAGACGACCAGGAGCGACACCGGTGTAAGCGGCTCAGGGGTGTCGAGAGGTGTACGCCGCTTTCTACCCAGTAGGTAACTGATAACACTGTGCCAACTCGCGTCTTATGCATGTTTCACTCTTCTTGTTAGATAATTTCAAACATTTTAAATTTCTCTTCTTCTTTCTTTTCTTGTCTTACATTATGTGGCAGTCACATAGCCTACTACTCGTATTAGCTTATTCTACGCATTATTATTCAGAATTGAAATGCAAAACGAATGCTTTCTTGAAAATTAGTAATACAGCGAATAGTATTAGGTACCTACTTTTAAGAAAACAAATATGTATGTACGAGGGGTGTTCAAAATATTCTCGGTATGAGAATGAAAACAAACAAGTACGAAAAGTTTGATATTTTTATTTTTCAATATACTCCCCCCCTATGTTAATCCCCTTAAAAGATCGATCAATTTTTTTTTTTAATCCCTCATAAAAATATTTTTTATCTTTGGTGTAAAAATGCTCCTCCACTGCAGCCTTCAATGCTTCATCGTCAGAAAAAAAAATTCCACGCAGATCCTTTTTAAGATTGGGGAACAAAAAGAAGTCGCTGGGGGCTAAGTCCGGACTATACGGTGGGTGAGTAACAGTTTCAAACCCACATTCAACAATAGCTGCCTTGGCAATATGAGCAGTATGGACGGGGGCGTTGTCACACAGAAGCAGAACACCTTTGGTTAACTTTCCTCGCCTCTTTTCTTTGATTGCATCCTTTAATTGACGTAGAATGTTAGCGTAGTACTGTCGTGTGATATTTACACCTTTTTCTTTATAATCGATTAGTAATATTCCTTCACAATCCCAAAATATCGTGGCCATGACCTTGCCAGCTGAAGGGACGACCTTGAACTTTTTGGGATGAGCTGAACCCTTAATGTGCCACTGCATGGACTCTTGTTTACTCTCTGGGTCATAATGATGAACCCAGGTTTCATCTCCAGTAACTATTCTTTGCAGCACCTCATTAGGATTTTCACCGCACAGGTCAATAACATCGGAACAACACGCTACACGCATGTCTTTTTGAAGCCGAGTCAGCATTCGCGGAACCCATCTTGCACTTACTTTTGACATATTAAGATGGTCATGGATAATATCATGTACGATACCAATAGAAAGATTGGTTACTTGAGCTATAGATTTTACCTTCACTCGACCATCTTCCAATATAAGTTTTTCCACTTTATCAATATTTTCTTGTGAAGTAGCTACTACAGGCCGACCAGGTCTAGGGTCATCTTCAATACTCTCCCTTCCACGTTTAAATTCGCTTGACCACTTTTGAATGGTAGATAGAGAAGGAGCAGACTCACGGTAAACACAATCCATTTCCTCTTTTATGGTTTTTTGATTTTTACCCTGTTTTGTCGAGAATCTTATGACGCATTGATGTTCTAATTTAGTTAACATTGTCAATTCGCACATGATGTTCATGTTTGTTCAGCAATTGCAGAAAAACAAAAGAACATCTCGGTTCCAATTATATATTTTTTTAATGTCAATGAATAAACCTTAGCGGCCAGTAACGAAAGAAATTTAAGAAGAGGTTGTAAGATATCAATACCGAGAATATTTTGAACGCCCCTCGTACATACCTAGAAAAACGAATATGTTTCAGAATTTTACAAAAGTACGGACGCTAAGTAGGAAGAATTTCGTACATTGACCCGCCTGTTTCTGTCTTTATCGCAAGCACGTAAACATATTGCTGTCCCGCTCATGGTAGCGACGGTTAATGCCGCTGTGCTAACGTGCGACAGCCATATAGTTATATTGCTATGCACATGCGATAGAGATAACCTAGGAACATGCGGAACAATGTACGAAATTCTTTGTGCTTAGCTACCGTAGGTACTTTATATGAAGGTTCGAAGGAAAGAGATGCAACACAATCCAATAGGTAAGTATTAGTACGATTAACGAAACTTAACATGTATTTATTTACAGGTAGTGTGATCGCGCGTTTATCTGGTGCTATATTCTATGGAAATGCTTTATTTTCGCAAATACTAACATGGAATTTCATAACATCTTGGCAAGACTTAAGTTATCATTGGGCGAGATCCGAAAGAGCATTTCCTTTATTGCAAGATGATACCATACGGAAAAAGATGATCATTACAACAAGTGTTGTTTCCGCTTGCGCTTTTTGTAAGTAAAACATTTAAGACCGAAGTTATTTGTTCCGGATCATATAAAAAACGCAAACGGGTTCGTCTTTAAATTTGTCAGTGCCATGGAATAGTAGATTATTAACCTAACTGTTGGCGACTGGCCGGTTATAAAATCTTTATAGGTATTTCTTATTATGTTATATGTATATGTCACCGATAAATATTTTGCTGTATTTTCTTGCTTAATAGTTTATTAAAATAATTAACTTCTCCACAGTCCACCGTTAGCTACCAGATTTTTTAGCACTCGAAGTGTCCTGTCAGTGATGATAGATCGCTCCCAGTAGAGCATGTCACGACCATTTTCGAGAACTGGCGCAGAGGTGCCCTATTTAATTGATTCCCCGGGTAAAATTATGCCAATATTCGTTTCGTAGACATCGATTCGCAGACGGGTTATTTGGCAGAGTAAAGTTCGGAAGAATTTCATTACGCAGAGTAGTCGTTTGCAAGAGTGGTCAGTGGACGTAGGCAAAGCATTGATACGCAGATTTACTTTTCGTAGAATAATCGTTTGTCAAGGGATAATTTAGTTGTAAGTAACAATGTTGAATAGAACTCCTGTCATATTGATATCGGTTATGAATTGATGATGTGATGATGTGATAGAAGTGATCCAGAATAAAGGTTTTTAGCTTATGGATTTTTAGAAAACTTAAGACATTCAGATATTTTAGTACAATTATTTAATGCCAGCGTTTTATTGACCGCCGTAGGAGTTTTGACCGTAGGTATCCATATCTAAATATGTGTACATTAAAAGGGGTTGTATCTATAGACCTTGCAATAAACCTAGGTGCAACAATATTCAATCAATCAATGTAGTGCCGCAATTGCAAATTTTTGTATAAATAAACTGTCTCTAGGTATTTTTTCTTTGAAATTAACGATAACTGAAATAAAAACAATAATGTTACTCGACTAAAGGTTGCTTAAACGAAAAAAGTACTATGTGTAATGAAATTGTTCCAAAAATATTGTTCTGCTAATTTCCACAGAAGCGAAGAATCGAAAGTCAACCAAACAATAATTCAAGTTACATCTACAAATTAATCACTCTGCGAAAAAATGTTCGGCGAAACGTTGTCTGCGAATCGATAATCTGCTAAAAGTTGGTCTAAGAATCATTAGGTACCCACACCAAGGACTGCGAGTCTAAATTAATTAAGTTGTACTTTTCTAGTGGAACACGTATTAAGTATGATGGCAGCGACAGGTTTTGATTGCCCACCCGAGGAATATTTTGAACGATACATTTTGAGCTCACATGGTTTTTTGCTTAATTCATGTAAGTATAATCAAAATATTTTGCAAAAGAATCACGGAAACTTCATAGATTCACTTCCTTATAGGTCCCATTTTTATCGAAATCCAGGTCTGACGATGGAATCCTGGATGGAATGACGAACTGGGGAAACCCCTTATCTTAGGGGCATACATACATAATGCAATCACCATATAGGATTTTTGTATTTTCTGCAACGAATCCACCGAAATAGTAAATATTTCTTTTCGTCTGATGATTTGTCTGTCTTCTTCGTTAAGTTAGGCAAGTCAATATTTTAAGCAAGTTTTTTTGTTAAGGTCCAACTGGACACAACTGTGATAATGGGTTTCATTAGGACTTAAGGGAACTCGTTTTAGGTATTTTAAAATGTTGCAGCAACATTAAAAATAAACCTAATTTGTTCTTTATTTAAAATCAATGACATAATTGTTTTCCGTTACCGTAGCGCTCTCTTCAATTTTACCTTTGTAACAATGAATCGTGTTTTCCAATAATACTGTATTTTTCCATAAGTTTCATCTTTTAAATACAGTCGACTAGTCTTCTTCACCTGACCAAGGCCAAGGCCTTTCCATAAGAACATACATACTTATAGTGATTTTCTATTTCTTACTGCAAATCAAGCATTTGAACTTAAACTGTGCTATTTGATTAAATGAAACTGCCGATGAACTTTTTATTGAAAAGTATTTTACCAATTTGAACAGTACGACTTGATGCATGGATAACAATATGCATGCATCAAGTCGTAAATGATTTTTATGACATTTTGACCTCTTTTGTATTCCTTTTATATATTGTTCCAGATGAATACCGTTTGTACTTGGGAGTACCCATATTCTTACTAAGTAAATTTGCCACTATCATGTGGAATTTTCAGGATTTGATCATCATTCTTGTTAGTATGGGGTTGACTTCAAAGTATCGCAGATTGAATTGGAGAACGTATTGTATTATAAAAACAGTAAAACACAATAAATACAACCAAAGCATTAAGAAGGTACATATCTTCATAATTTTATCAAACGCATTATGAATAAAAGACACACGAGGGTTTGTAAAAAGTTTAGAGGGAATTTCCTCTCTTTCTTCTCTAGAATCTCTCTTTTCGAAAATGCGTAAATTCAAAGTGTTAAATAAACACACTATTAATAGGTAGTTTCAAATTTCTTATCTAACATTCGTGATGTGCAGATTGGTTTTCATCGAGCCTTAAACCAATGATCCCCGACTGTTTTATGAGGATTGAGGAACAAATAGAGCTAAAAACCTGATGAAAATTTCATCCAAATCTTGCCACTCTCATGTGAGCCACTATAAAAGAAACCACGCGGTTCTGTACGAGAAGTCGCGTGCCAAGACTGATATAGTTTTTAGCGGTAGGCCCTCAGTGGCCTTAGTAAGTGCAATTGCTAGGTATATATTTATAGAGACAGAAGACACTAGGTTGCATATCACTGGCAAATTCAGCTGCGCTTAGAACGTAAAAATAGGTTTTTAATTATATTGATTTATTTTTCTGAGTAAGTACTATTTATCACACCAAAAATTATTGGGATATTTGAATGTTCTAGTTTGACGGTAAATCATTCTAGCAAGTGCAAACGTGGCGCCGGCTTAGGCAGGCGTACGTCCAGCAGGCGGCACTGGTGCGCAGGGTTGGCGATAAACTGAGCGCTTTGATCCTGCTTTCAAATTTGAACAATTTGTATTTCATTTGCTTGCAACTTTTTCTTGGGATAAAGTAAGTACCTATGCTATTTTTTTCTACACACATACACGTTTCCGTACGACCAATAAATAATATGGCCTTATGTATCATTTGTTAAATGAACTACTTGCCGTAAAATAGTTGCTTAACAAAAATATTGTATGTATTTATTTTGTACCTACATATATGTATTGCCCATATTCCTATGTATATAGGCCATGAAATTGATTTCAAAGACACTTGATTGGTACTTTCTAGGTTACAAACCGCTGCCCCAATATTACAGGGTTCTATGTTACATTTTCAAGATAGTTGAAATTCGACTTAATGTCACTATGACAATGTTCAAATTTCAGTTCGATAAAAGTGAAACATAGAACCCTGTAATATAGGGGCAGCGAAACATGTATACACCGTGTTTTTTTTTATTTCCGTTAAGTTTAAGGGGAGATTCTTCAGGTTAAATAAAGTTAATTTCTCTAAGAAACTAGTGTTTTAACTCTTACGGTTTTTGAGATATTCAATAAATAAATTTAACTGCTGAACCAGTGTAAAAGCTAGGTTCTTCATTGCCTGAGGTGAGTTAGTTCAACAATTTCGACATTAAGTACCTATTTTTCTTTCATTATGTGTGACTTAAATGTCATAATAGAAATCTCAGCGGAAAATGCCTTTCTATTATCCTCCTGGAGAGGTCCGCGATATTCATTTTGTTTACGGCTTATGCAACGGCAATGCTGCTGAAGCGGCCAGAGAATACAGACGCCGTTATCCCGATCGACGAACCCCAGCCGGCCTAGCCAAGGTTACAATCGCTATCGCTTCGACAACGAAAAGCATTATGTCTCTCCATCACTCTTCCATATTAGTGTGACAGTGACAGTTGCGTTTCGATCGCTACGGAGCGTAAGCGATTGGCATCTTGGCTACGCGGCCTCCATTCACTTTTATTAACGTGAGTATTGTTCATTTCCAACTTCTTATTGCTAAGATAGGTACTTTGTACTTACTCTTTACTAATCTAAATGTAAAGAAAAAAAAAGAAAAATCTTGTTAGTCAGTTATTGGGATTCGAAACTGGGACCTCACACTCAGTAAGCAAACCGTCAACCACTAAGCTGTGTTTTGCCATGTGCTGTCTTGAATAAAATTTAAGCCTTGTCATACTTGACACTAAATTTTGCGCAACTCTAAAGGACCTTGTACAATGTAATATTCATCTATTTATTATAGAAGAAGGAAGGAAGAAGAAGAAGGTAAAAAAATGTTTTTTTTCGAATTTTACAAAAAATGATCTACCATCAGGTAGCTTCTATTAATGTACCAAGCAACATGTCAATTTAACGGAAAACAAAAAAACAACAGGTTGCACTCCGGGAGTGCCGACAGAAGTGAAAACTCAATAACTAGTCCAAAATGTTTGCAGCACTATGTATAATTGACCCATCCTCCTTTCTATTGAAAAACTTTAGTTCCGAAATTGCTGGCCAGTGAACTTAAATTTTTAGCGTTAATTGTTTAAAATTCGAATAGAAATTGTAAAGTTACCTTGCAGACCTCGCATCTAAATATATTTGGTCATGCTATTTTGAGTTTTATTCACCAGTACTAGAGTTCACTTTTATTAGCGATTTCATCAAGATGAGACCTTATTGAATTATTGAATTATATTGGAGTGATATAAAGTTAGAATGTAACTGTGAGATCCTCGTATTTCAGCCCGTACAAGATTAGAACTTTGAGCTTTATTGCTTAATATAAAAGTCCAGTTTTAAATAATTGACCTGATTATGATACGTTATGACTAAAGTTCTTTGGTGAATAACATTGTCCGTCACACATGACATAAGTCACGCAAGCGCCCTGCGCCGCCTACATGAAACAGCAGGCTCAGGCATACATTTTCGCCGTGCGGTAGAAAGAGAGGAGAGACGCCTTACGCGTTACGCGTTACGCTGTCCCGAGTTTATCATTTTTTCCCCACCTCAAAAAGTGCTCAGCGTCGCTAAAGAAGTATTCAGTTCAAAAAAACACGGTGTATACTTACGCTAGTATTTCACGGGAGCAAAATGCAGTACTCCATCATTGAGCTCAGCATTGAGGGGAGACATGTTGAATCCAACGATTCAAGTGCCTCCTTGAAATATAAATAATTTAGCTGCCTCTACACTCTGCTTTTCAATACACATAGACTATATACCTGGGGCCCATTTCTCAAACAGTATTAGACTAATATTACTAGTCCACGAACTGTCAAGTCGCGTATGGGTAACTTGGCAACACACTAATCATTTTAGACTAAATACCGTACGAGAGATGGGCCCCTGGACTTGCGTATAGTTTGCGAATGTAAGATTCAAAGGTGTTAAAATTGCATTAAATCTGTCAATACGTTGTACTAAAAATCCGTATGTACCTACATAATGCTTATACTCTGTATCTTTAGGTACTTAAATAATAGTAAACAAATAATTTGTACATTTTCGGGTAGTTATAACATTTATTCATTAACCAACCAAATACAAAACCACCTGGATCTGTCACTGAACGACCTGTCTTTAACCTACATTATTTGATCATGTAATAATTTCATCTACCCTCAACTGGCTTAAGAAGCCATTTGAGGGTAGATTTAGTTTACTCTTTTTTAAATATCTACCTAACTTGAGTAGTGACTGTGACTAGGCCTAACAAGCCGAATAAAACTATTACCAACCTGTTAAAAACTGTGTAATGTGTTATTACCAAAATGAAATAATTGCAGATAGCAGAATTATTTGAATGTTTATTGACCTTTAAAGACATTAGGACTTTTCAGACATAATATTTAGCCCTTTTTATAAATTGAATTCTGTTTTCGACTCAATATATCCGCGAATGAGAGAGAGAGGAAACCAGAGGCTAGGGGAACGAAATGTCGAGTTTTGTATTTCGCGGTACCCCGCGGTCGGCCCTCAGATATAGACGGATTTGTTGAACCACTGAAATAGTTAACTAACAGTGAGAAGTACTCATTCAACTTTTTAAGAGTGTGTTTTTATTCAAGTAAACCTGTTTGAAATCGTTGTACTATATTTTCAGCAACGAACAAGGACCACCGATAAATAGGATTTACTATATGTTATCTCTAAGTTGGTTAATATCAAGAGCCTGCGGTGTAGTCCTAGCAGCGGCCGATATTCAGATACATTCACAAAGCGTCTTACCTCTTCTGCAAACAACGTGCCACGGATGCAATGTTGAGGTATGAAAACGAGAAAAATAACTTAGGTTTTATCATTAAATCATTTACCATAGGTATACATATTCATAAAATAAGTTATAAATCATACCATTCACTTTCTAACATATCAACTATTCAATCTATGCGTTCATTAGAATATACTTTTAGTTCGAAATGTTTGCTTATGACTACAAAAAAAATTAAATTGTAAGCAAGACAATGTTAGCAACGCAATAATCTTCCTGACCTGAATCTTTCCATCTTTTTACCTTACAAGTAGGGTTAGTAGGGGCAGCAACGCTCCGTCTACCCCTTACATTTCATTAAATTGTCGATTTAGCTTCGTATCCGCGTACCGAACGCCTCCCCCGTTTGCCCGTGTACGACAAATAATAATTGTAATGGGTTTTTCAATTGGCGCGGGCAGATTTTGGCGGCTCATGGTTGCTATTTTGTTTTGGTGGCAACTGTCAAATATTTTGTATATTTTTCAGTTAGGTAGGTACTTTTGCCTAATCACCATGGTAAGTTACATGATTAAAGAGCACGTTCAAATGATAAAACTTTTTTATCAAAATGAGTCGTTCAAATGATAAAACTTTATTATCAAAATGAGTCGTTCAAATGATAAAAACTTTATCATCAAAATGAGTGTTCGTTGCCCTCATTACGATAGACGTGATTGAGAACATGATCAATTGATCAGTTAAGTCTTCCCTTCATAGTAAAAAGACGTACTGAGCGCTGTCAAGGTACTCCCTTTTGCGTGTTATGTAGGTACATGAATTACATGATAGGTTGGTTACCCGTTCAAGTTCTATTGTGACGGACGGGTAACCACGGAACCCTACACTGAGCATGTTCCGACATGCTATTGACCGGTTTTCTATTATTATCTATTAAATGATTATTTTGTATGTGCAACAGTACACTGTATTTATGGAGTGCCTTTTTAAAAGGGATTATTCACTATGAAAAGTCATTAACATTATATTACGTAGGTAGTAGGTACCTATTATGTTTTCTCAGTGCGTAAATAGCGAGAGTCGTGAATGGATTTTAAATATATACCTACCTACATTAAACGTGATACAATCCGATAAAACTGTTATTCCATCATTCAATATCTTTATTTGGTATTAAGCCATTTTCAATAAAGTTTAATAATTCCAGGTTGACAGGCTGAAAACTCAGCTGAAGTTTGATTGGGTGGCGTTGCAAGGAATGGGACTATTTTCTCTAGATAGAACGCTATTACTGAAAGTAAGTTTTAATTTATATAGGTAGGCTTAGGTGTTTCTGTCTTATACAAATTACTATCTTTATTGACATATTCGGAAATTTTGCTTATTCAAAATTAAAAGCCAATTCCAATTATTACCTATAACCTACCTACTTATAACGATTAACAACGATCCTTTCAGGTGGCGGCTGCTATTATTAAATACGAATTAATATTAATTATGTTTGATAATTAGTCCAACGGGAGGATGTCATAACTGCAAGTAAGGGAAGAGAAACAAAATTAACATAAGCGTTAAACTTTACTATAAGAAGAGTTAATAAATATTGGTATAGTAATGGTAGAAGGTGACGGCGTTGGTGAAACTCCAGTGAACTGCATCAGTACAAGTTCATAAGTCACAATGGTTCCAGCTATCTAAAATACGACATACTGATATTAATTTAAAAACATCAATTTTTTTTATAATCATCGTTCATTTACTTACCGTTAACACTAATCCACGTTTCACGTTAAAAAATTTAAGGCCACTCAAAGCAATCGTATCACCGTGTATCTGATCCAAAAATCTCTGTACCTGTAAATAAATATGAGTGGCAGGTGAAGTAACTTTTTTTTATCACACGTTGCCATGGTTACAGTCTCGTGGATCTCTCTAAAAACCCTAGTTTTATGATATAGGTTTAAAATAATCAAACATACATTTTATGGCAGTTATAATAACCCCTTTCCAAAATCTTAGCCTAGAATAATTTATATTGTATTGTATTGTAATTTAATATTAGGAAATAAATAAATCTAATTTTAAATTACCTACACTTTACACACACTTTTCTTTATACTTTGGGTACATTTTATAAAACCGGCCTGCATTTTATGTGTCGGTTTCCTCAAAAGCCAGAGACAAAACCGGCTAAAGCAAAAAAAGTGGACCAGATATTGTTCAAAAAGAAAGTGTTTGTTTGTTGTTTGAAAAAAATAAAATGTTAATACCTAAGTATTATTATTATTTGATAACCTGAGTATTTTTGTTGCTAAATATTTAGACACACTATGAAAGGTCCTTTATTATTTTATTAACGTTAGTAGGTAGCTGTTAATTACACACTTTTATTAAGCTTCACTCCGTAAATTTGTATGTAAGTATGTTTAATTTCTATACTGCATGATTAAATTTTACCACGTCCCGGTATCTGATTGAGTTGAAATTTGACGTACCTCATTCCGACGACAATGCAATATCATAATATGCTAGATGGAGCTATTATCTGATAATTCAGTCGAAAGGTAGCGAATATTACCTACTCATTAATGCAAAAAAACAAATATATTGAGTTTAGGTCTTGATCACTACCTGAATATCTATTGCTTTCATAGGTAGTTGTAAATCTAGATTGAATGCTGTCTAAATAATGTTTGTAGCGATACCTATAGAATTATTAATTCATGGGTAGATTACTTTGTATGGATAAATTTCATTGTTCCTAATAATGAGTATGAAAATAAAAGAACATAAATTAAATATTTATTTCGTAACTATCTTTGTATTCTTTATTTAGAATAATCCCGCCATCTCGCAAAGACCATAATGTAAATTTAGTTATCTACCCCTTTACCACTCTTGCATATTCGAGCAACACTAGCAACAGAGAGACAAATAAACGAATGAATTAAGATATACTTGGTCAAGCAAATCTTGTCAGTAGAAAAAGGCGGCAAATATTGAAAAATCGCGGGTTGCTAACCCGGGTTAGCAACACTGTGTTCGAATAATTCCAAAATCGCGTGTCATCTGTGTTTTGTCTGTGGAATGTGGAGAATGAAATGACAGCCATCGTTTTTATTTATATTCTATATAATTTATTGCTATTTCAAGAAAAAATTCTGCTGTCACCATTAAATACCAATATATTAATTGAGATTGTGCATGAACTTAAGCAAAGTCAAGATGCTTACAATGTACAATCATGCTCGTCGATCGTAAGTATTTGTAAAAGGTATGATAATTACATGTTTTGGTTCGATGTACATTGCTGCTTTTCTTATCGCAATAGTTACTGCTCTTTGAGTGTTGCCCTACTTCACTTTGCTGTACATTGCATGTAATATCGTACCTACATTGCATTCAGTGTAGGTACGATATTACATGCTGAGAACCAGCAGACAAAATTGTAAAAAATGGCCGCCATTCTGATTTTTGTCCCGATCATAATGAAAATTGATATATGAGAATCTGAAAGGCCCTGTAATATATTCTTAGTCGAAATTATAAAAACGTCAGCCATCTTGAATTTCCACATTTTTTATTCAATCGTGTCGAAAATTAAATAGATGTCTATGAATCTAACTCGTATAACTGCGAGTTCTGTTCGGGGCGAACTACTAGTACTTATTATCGTCTAATTACAGTTCAACTCTGATATTTTCCTGCCTCCTCCCAACTCTGATTCTTTCCATTCCCTTTTTAGTTAATACGGTTATACAATTACCTATGTAGGTACCTGTTTTTCTATGTTTATCAATAAGTATTTGATCTGGTCAGATTATCATAATACATCATGACGTACATTACCTCTACAGAGTAAGCTGTGGATGGCACAAAATAGAGCACATGCGCGGGTTCCCGACTGGCGGTGTGCACGCGCGAAGCGATCAGCGAGACTGCCAGCGAGCGCGCGATCAGGAACCCGAACGAGTACACGAAATATACCGTTTGCTCATAGCCTTGAAATGGCCTGCAATTTGAATTGACAAACATTTGAAGTTTATGAACAGAAATTGCCGTAGAATGATAATGTGATATGGACGTAATGTTACCTTTCATCCGGCTCTCCTAGCCGACATGAGGGATTTCTTCTTATTCCCTCCCTGTGGTTAAATAGAAACTGTCATTACATTAGGATGCATTAAAGAGCCAAGAGCCATTATAGGCCGATTAAATGCCTCATTCTATTTTGCATTATATAAGGGTCGGCTGGATATTTTATATAATAATAGTGAAATAGTAACAAATATTCATGTTAATTTCGTCCAAGTTTCAGATGTAGAACAACCTGTCTAATTCATGAAAATTTGAAAAACCATAAAATTTTGGAACCTTTTTTTGATTTCGACATTTTCCGCTAAAGATCGCTATCCGCAAGGCACGGCACGGCTCGGTAGCCTCGGCATGCTTAAGGACTTCAGGTTGCTTCGGCAGCTTAGGGCGTACCTAAAGACGCCGAGGCAGCCTTCGGGAAGGTTCAGTAGTCTTTGACTAGCTTCGGCAGCGTGGCGTACAGTGCATAATCCTCTACCATCGTATTTTCTCGGAAACGTTCGTATTTGTCATGCTACTTCAGTCAACCTCAGTATGTACATACATACTTGTTGTACTGAGACTGACTGAAAAAGCATGACACGTTCGTGTTATCTACTTTGTGTAACGTTATTAATATCATCCTACATCAACATCTGGGAGTGAGGAAGCTGTTGTCGTTAGATCCCGCGTTTGCCCTAACAAACTCACGAAGTTGCAATTTCTGCCCTATCGGATCAAGACTGGCAAAAATGTTTTCAAAGTTGGTTTAGACGAATGGGAACTCTTTGTATAGAGAATGATAGAGAGTATTTTGAAAAAAAAAAATGTAAAATAAATAGTGCTGAATAGTTTTTCTGTACCTCAAAACTTATCGAGTGACCTACGTAAAATACTTTCAATAGGCTATAAGTATAAGATACCATTTTAAACTTCTTGCTTAATTATTCTGAATGCATTAAAAATAGCAGTTTACTATCGGGATGTTCCTTACGCAAGCGTGTGAAGAAGCTGAAGGCAAATGAAAAAAAGATTGTTTGCGAACGATATAAAAATTATGCTTCCTATGACGTCATCGACCCGTCGAACCAACCCCGTAATGCGGCTATAATCCTCGCGCAGAGTGCGCCAAAACGAGGAGGGAGCGTGCTGCAAAAAAAAATGGTAGTCTGTAAAGTCGGTTTACGGACGATAATTTTGCGTGATAACTGATAACGTTATAAGAAAACATTGATGAAAAATTGCATACTTTGGCCGTAACGTTACCATGGAGATCTGTCCACAATGTTACCATAGAGATCTGTCCACAACGTGACACTTTTTCGTGCATGCTCACGGTGTTCAAGGATTTATAAGACGTTATCACGTCAAAATAACGTTTTATTTGGTAGGTACATATCAAATTATTTCTTGTGTTGATATGACGATGGACTTCACTTACCTTTCCAAAAACGGATTCAATTCTACGGTTCACTTGTTCGAGTCTAGACGTCAGATAAAAACTAATGCAAATCACAAACACGTCCGAAAAGTTCCAGTTAAAGGTGAATTGGATGCCGATGATCTGTAAAAGCGTATACTGTATAATATTTCAAGCGGCAACGTAGGGTCAATTATTGTCTATTAGTGTAACATAATTAAGTAACCTAACTTATATTTGACAGCGATCTTAAATGACGGTTAAGTACCAAAGAAAACTCTAAATTTACACTTGGAGATAAAAACATCGCAACTTTTCACAATCGGTTGATATTAACTCTAATACTTGGTGAAAATAATCGTCTTTAAATAGTTGTAGTAACTATTTCACCTCTCCTGTTCGGAAAGTTCACTTTTTATTTGATATAATCATTAATAAACTTAATAATATTATATTCCTATATATATACTGAAATTTGCAGGTTTATTTTCCAAATAAAGAAACCTATGTATCATTTCAAGTTGCAGGTTTTGTTCTCAAAAATGAATGGCAAGGTTGACTTTGCCGGTTTATAATAAGGAGATGAAAAGCATAGTTCGAATAGTCTAAGCTTTTTAGGGCTCATTTATACAGTGGTGCGAGAACTCGCATGCGGATTTCATTACATTGCAGTATTTGAATGGACCAGTTTCAACCCTGAAAAAAGTGCCTCGTGAGTTTTTCTCACTCCGTTACCATTTTTCATAGTCTTTATATGATGGTAACGGTACGGAAGGGACGACGAATGTTTGAAATTTTTAGGACTATTTTTTTCTCTCATCAGTATCGAAAGAGATGGCAGTTCTGAGACTAAAAATAACATAAATATTTATAGTATAAAATAGATTGCCTCATTCACCTGTGTAAAAATTGCTACGTAAGGACTGTATCCTGTATATTGAAAAATCCAAGGAGAACTGGCAACGACAAAGGTTTCATACACATTCTTTCCTTTCTGGCAATCTATAATACCTGCTATCGATGACAAATCGGATAGAATGTGTTCCACTGCAAACAATTTCATAATATCATGTCATAATCACAAATCTATTAAAGGTAATTTACATATCTTTTTCATAGTTTTGTAAAACGAGGAATCACTGGAATATATAATTGCTGTATTATTTTTTCAAATCACTATTCAACATTTCAATTTCATGACAAATTTTTAGAAAAATACCTACATTTTATTACAAATATGGCACACTACACGGTCTGTGACACTTTAGTCATGTATGTTTTTAATAAAAACAATCTGAGGATAAAAATATTTTTTTGGATATGTAACCAGAAGTAATTTACAAAGTAAATTGACATGCAGCAAATTTTATGGTTTAACGCAACATGTGTGAATTAAACCGTAAAATTAGCATAATTTTAGTATTACTTACGACAGTTTAATTTCGATTATAATTAATATACTTTAATCTTACAAATAACACCAAATAATAGATGAATAAGAATCACCTTTAACCCTTAAAGTTTTTAAAAGCTGTACGAGGAAAGCCTTAGTAAAAGGACGTGGTCAAAGGTACTCATAACTAGTTATATGCTACACATGGCGCCCGTTTTTCTGAAAGTATTGACCCAACCACAAGCATAATACTTACGCAAAGCCATTGTTAGGACTACTACACATGACACCCTACATTTTTTAATAAGTGTCCGGTCAATGCTTGGGTCTGACGCCTCGGTTTTTGATATAAGTTGGCAGAGCCTTGGCCATCTTGTTGCCACGCGCAGAAATAATATAGTTGTTATGCAGTTGGTGATGTTGAATACTAAGGCCGCTGTGAATCAAAATTTATTTAGTAAGTATAATGTAATTTGAACTACCGTTTATGGTCGTTAATTTTAATTATGTGTTTTTAATAATATGTAGGTACAGTATTTTATAAAATATAACAGAAATTAGCTTACAATTTGCAGAGAGATTACGGTTTGAATCTGTAAATAACTTCAGTAAACAAAAAGACACAACAGTACATTGCCCGATGATTGACAAAAGGCTGTAGATAAATCTGTAAGATTGTATCTGAAATCTGAAACAATAATCAATGTGTGTTCAATATGTATTTATCATTTAATAAGTTAGGTACTTTGTTAAATAAATTATCTGTCAACAGTCTCCTGTTTTAGTTTCAGGACTGTTGCTATAAAACTATGAATTACAATATGCAACACTGACTTGACGGTCAAAACAATTCCTCTTCAAACTCGTCGTGGTTGCATTTTCCTGTTTAGGAAGCTAGGTACTTTGGCCACCCGCACCCTCGCATATATGGCCATAATGTCCAGGCCTTCCTCATGGACCAACTAATACGTATGCACAACTGGTTGTGCCATCAACAATATGTATTCCTAATGGCACAACTACGCCCAACTGCCACAACTAAGCACAACTAATGTGCTCTCTAACCATTCTTTATAACACAACTAGAGTCAAAAGAGGAAATAGATAGCTTTCATATTAATAACCTCTTTAGATATTGACAATGATAATGGCCACTTTTTATTACACTTATCTTTGCATAATAATATTAATAATTAAAAACGCTGACACTGACGTCCTTTACATTTCTTTTCGTAAATTATATTTTTACATGTGGTTTTTGCCCTAAAATACTGATAATTTACTCATGTGTGAACCGAGTTATTAGTAAATCATGCGGACAATTGGTATATTTGATTATAAACACCGCGACCATGTGTCGCAGTCGCATTACTACCGTGTTGACATTTGTCATACGAGTACACACTGGCAAAACTACGAAATTAGAAATGATTACAAGGAGTCGAGCTAAAGCGGTAACAACTAGCGCACGCCCACCACCCCCGCCTGCCTCGTCCAGTTCCTCGTCCACATCGTCGTCAGGCGACGAGTTCGCAACGGCGCCTGACACAGACGGGTCCAGTGACGAGAGCGGGCCGCCGCCGCCGCCGCCACGACCACCAGCGCGACGAGGGCGGCCACCGCTGCCGGCACGCTTGGGGCCTGCGGGACATCCTGCCCCGCCCATGGCTCCCGCTACCGGTGGTATAGTGCAACGCATGCGATGGACTCGAGAAATGAACGAGAGTGTCATGCGTGCCTATTATGGGGCTACAGAGGGGGGAACACAGCTATCCGCCTACCGTTCGAGAATACTGCCTCTGTTTCAGGCTCTTGAACCTACCATCACCGTGTCGGAGCAGCGATTATCGGACCACACATCGCATGCTACACCCACGCTCGTCAGTTATGAGATTGTAAATCCCACGGAAGTGTGGAGGCCGAGGCTTCCTAAACGCCAAGGATCTCCACAACCGCGAGGTGTACAATCTCAGGAATTATTTCCTTAACAACGAGTGTGGGATGCATCGTGATGTGGTGGCAGTAGACAGGAACCTCACGCCGCTCTCCTTGGCAAACGAGAACTGGCGCAAACCTGTGGTACTAAGTACTGCGGATCGCAAGGCGGCATGGGAAAGTAAGGTGCTACACGGGCGGTTCTACAAGGCCCTCACGGGACCCGATGTGAACCTGCTCGCGTCGGTGAACTGGTTACGATTCGGGGACCTCTTCGGAGAAACCGAGGGTTTTGCCTGTGCAATTGCGGACGAAGTGATGATGACGAACAACTATCGGAAATAAATCCTGAAGGACGGTACGGTCGACATTTGTCGGGCATGCCGCCGTCCCGGATAGTCACTCAGACATATCATTTCCGGGTGTTCTCATCTTGCTAACGGCGAGTACTTGCACATACATAATCTCGTGCCAGGATTATTCACCAGCAACTTGCTCTTCTATATGGCCTTGTGGACCGCGAAGTACCGTACTACAAGTACTTACCTGCGCCTGTTCTCGAGAATGGTCGTGCCACGCTCTATTGGGATCGATCTATCATCACTGACAGGACTATTGTCGCCAATAAGCCTGACATCGTGCTGATAGACCGATTGCAGCGCCGGGCCGTGCTCGCCGACGTCACCATCCCCCATGATGAGAATCTCGTGAAGGCCGAGAAGGACAAGTCCAGTTGGCTCACGAGATAACCGCCACGTGGGATGTTGATTCGACGATCATTGTCCCGATAGTCGTTTCAGTGAACGGTCTAATAGCGAAGAGTCTCGACCAACATCTTGAGAGACTCTCGCTAGGTGGTTGGATCAAGGGTCAGGTGCAGAAGGCGGTGATCTTGGACACGGCGCGGATAGTCCGCCGGTTCCTCTCTCTGCAGCCCTGACCACCGGTAGCTTGGGCCTTGCCCCGCTGCTGGCGGCACCCTAGGTTAGGTTTTTTATAATGTGTTTATATGTATTTTTTATCGTTTTGTAAGTGTTTTTATATTTTACTTTTATATACATATTATAAATAACCTAACTTAAGACGAAAAATAAATAAAAAGATTCATAATTATAAACGTCATGATCATGAATGACATTTCTTTTGTTCCAAGAAAGTGGTTATTCTTATCAGCTAAATATTGTTAATTGTGCAAAAGTATAATATATCCAGACTGCAAGCATTACATTCGTCGATAATAAAGGCGGGAAGGTAGCGTTATTCCGCGACTATCAGTACCTAGGTACCATTTGATACGAAAGTACAAAAGTGGTGCATCTATACTGCGATGTTCTAAATATCGTAAAAATAACTGTCGAGTAAGCATAACTATTAAAGTAAGTATTGGTAGTAATATAATATTTACTGTAAGAATGTTAAAGTCAATTTAGTTTTATGATTTACTAATAAAGTTTGAATTATTTGTTTTAGGACTCGAAAGTTATAAATTCTAAGGGGCAATTCGTGTGTTGTTGACAAAAAAAAAATATGAAGTTGAAAAAGAAAGCTGATAAAAGAGAGAGTACTTAATAAATTCGGACGAACCTATTTATTCCTCAAATGTATAAAGAGAGCGTAGTAGATTGTGTGGATATGGGACTAGATTTATAGATTCCGTTCCTTCTTTTTCGGGTATGAAGACTAGTTTATATAATGCTAGAAATCGGTCTGTTGGAGCAAAAAAAACTTTGTACAAAAATCTGAAACAAGTAGAAATACCAGGAAAATTCAAGGCATTCGTATTAGCTGAATACTCGTACACAAGCGATGACACTCGTATATTTATTTTTTGCACACACAAAATCAAGACTTCTCATTCCTACAGTAAAGGAAGCGTTTATTGATTCAACGTTTAAAAGTTATCCTAAACCGTTTGTGCAATTGTTAAGTATCCATGGAGATTTTGGCAGTACAACAGAAAAAAACAGTTGCTCGTCCATTAATTTTTGCGTTACTGTCTAACAAAAAGCAGAGAACCTACGACGCTTTACTCAGAATTATTAAAATTCAATACGGGTGGTATATTACGAAACTTCACTATGATTACGAAATTGCATTTATCAACGCAGTAACAAAGGTGTTTCTCGAAACAATGATTGTGGGTTGCTATTACCACTGGAATAAAAATGTATGAAAAAAGGGCACAAAAAAACTCGGGCATCGTACAAAACTAGAAAAGAGAATCATAGGATAATGTGTGCAATATTGCCTCTACTTCCAGCAGATGCAATTGTTGGAGGCTGGGCTTACATTCAATAAGAATATGAAGATGCCAACTTAAAAATGGCCAATTTCAAGTTCGCAGAACGTCACCGCACTAATAATGTTGTAGAGTCGTGGCACTCTACCCTAAATAAGCGTATGAACAAGAACACGGTGACGGTGTTACGGCTACTACATGTTCTCATAAGGATAGATAAGTACAATTTCGCAAAATGTCAGTACTCAAGAGGCCGGAAGCCTAAATATTAATGACGACTTTATTCGCCACGTGCACCTTCAGTACATCAATGGAGATATCACAATAGGGTATGCACTTGAAAAGCTGCGATAAATGAATCCTAAATACTATAAATATGCCTGTGTCGTGTCATTGTTCCGCATAATTTCAGAGCTATCGAGGTACCGTTGTGTGGTCGGGCGGGGGTACAGGTACTGTGGGTACTAATGTTACTATGCGTCGCAAATTCATGAGACGTGTAGCACTAAACATCACATTAAAAATGATGAATTGGTGCAATCATTATATTTCATTATCGTGTCGTGGACAGGCCAGGATCCATGACACCCTGTGTGAGTTACTTAACTACTTCATAATAAATGCATAAGTATATCCTACAATAATATGTTTTCATCTGTCCTACTTCAAAAGTGTCTCATATATCAGCTCATATTATCTTTAATATCTGAGCGACCGAGCCAAGCTCGGAAAACGTAAAATTTTCAGACGTAAGCCCAAAGTAGATCGATTTTTCGCCCCTTAAAACCCCCAAATACCAATTTTCATCCAAATCGTTGGAGCCGTTTCCGAGATCGCCGAAATATATATATATACATATATACAAGAATAGCTCGTTTAAAGGTATTATATGATTAGATTAGATAGCGGGCCCTTTTTTGTACCGTACGAATAATTATAACCTCTTTAGTAGAGATTGATAACTTGCTAGCTCTGTTTATAGATATGTCAATCAATGTCAATTCTTGGTGATTATACTATTGATCTCCGACTGAATACATAATTGCAGTGAAAATTAATGTTTTTTTGGTTTTCATATCGGTGTAAACATGGAGGAAAGTGTGCCAAACGCTTCGGAAGCTGTTAGTTTAGTACGGGGGATCTGACGCGAGCACTCGATTACCCCAATGATTGTGTTTTTATCGGATGCGGTAACGAAGATTTACATCCCATACCAGGTAAGATCAAAATAGATTTGCTACTGGGAAGCAACTTTTACATCCCGCTAAAATGTAAAATTTGCCCTTTTCACCTCCATAAGCGAAATTGGATCAATTTGGTCGAGGCTCCTAGTAATTCCCTCTGTTTTAACGAGGAGTACACAAAATATATTGTTCGCCTTTTAGCTGGTTTATTAGTGCACGACACCTTGCATTTTGAGACTATGCGCTGAAACTTGGCACAGTTAATTCTTAGCTGGTCTTGAGCAGATACAGACCGGGAGCCGTCGAGAGCCACCTCTCATTTAGTGGGGGGAGGGGGGAAGTTCGACGCTGCCGCGCTTCACTTGGAGCAACATTTCTCTAAAACTATACCTATTAGGGCATGTGATATATCATTTTCCGATAAATTAAGGATGAAGAATCTGTTTTTAAGAACAAAAACAATGCACTTTCTAACAAAAAAAAGAATAAAGTAGAAAAGACTAAAAACGTGTTTTTTTTTTTTTTTATAATTACCATTTTTTTTAAGCGCTGCAGAATTCTGAAAACATAAAATATAGTCGTAAATCTACACTTATTACGTTTAAAAAAATATATAGTTTATTATAAAAACCGGCCAAGTGCGAGTCGGACTCGCACACACACGAAGGGTTCCGTACCATTATCTATAAAAACGGTCACCCATCCAAGTACTGACCCCGCCCGACGTTGCTTAACTTCGGTCAAAAATCACGTTTGTTGTATGGGAGCCCCACTTAAATCTTTATTTTATTCTGTTTTTAGTATTTGTTGTTATAGCGGCAACAGAAATACATCATCTGTGAAAATTTCAACTGCCTAGCTATCACGGTTCATGAGATACAGCCTGGTGACAGACGGACGGACGGACGGACGGACGGACAGACGGACGGACGGACGGACAGCGGAGTCTTAGTAATAGGGTCCCGTTTTTACCCTTTGGGTACGGAACCCTAAAAATCTGTTGATAAATGAGAGATAAAAAATAATATTAAGCGTGGGTCAGAGTGATCTCATATGAAGGTGGGAAGGTTACTTATAATTTGTTCTACAATCGTTTATTTTTTTTAGTTTTTCGTAAATAACTCGTAAACGGTAGCCCATAGCAAAAAATATATTTTACGTAAATAATCTATTTCAGATTTGTCATTTAATAAGTGCTACTTTTTTCGCTAGGATCAATATTAAAAAAAGATATTAAAGGAAGAAAATAAATACTAAGATCCCCTTTTTTAGTCATTCGTAAATAACTCGTAAAGGATGGCCAATGGCAAAAAATATTTTTATACATGAATAATTAGCATAAAATTTCCTACAAAAAAGGTTAATCAAACTTTTTCGCTTGGATTAATATTTATAAAAAGGGGACCTTAGAATTTATTTTCTCTCTTTAATATCGTTTTTAATATTGATCCTAGCGAAAAAGTTTTAATGACCTTTTTTGTTGGAAATTTTATGTAAATTATTAATGTAATAAAACATTTTTTGCTATTGGCCATCGTTTACGAGTTATTTACGAATTACTAAAAAAGGGGACCTTAGAATTTATTTTCTCTCTTCAATATTTTTTTTAATATTGATCATAGCGAAAAAAAGTAGCACTTATATCATAAGAAATCTGAAACAGGTTATTTACGTAAAATATATTTTTTTGCTGTGGGCTACCGTTTACGAGTTATTTACGAAAAACTAAAAAGAATAAACGATTGTAGAACAAATTATAAGTAACCTTCCCACCTTCATATGAGATCACTCTGACCCACGCTTAATATTATTTTTTATCTCCCATTTATCAACAGATTTGTATAATAAACCATATATTTTTTTAAACGTAATAAGTGTGGTTTTACGACTAAATTTTTTTAATAACAGATTCCTGCAACGCTTTTAAAAAAAATGGTAATTATAAAAAAATCTAAAATACGTTTTATAGTCTTTTTTACTTTATGCTTTGTTTTGTTAGAAAGTGCATTGTTTTTGTTCTAAAAAAAGATTCCTCATCCTTAATTTATCCGAAAATGATATATCACATGCCCTAATAGGTATAGTTTTAGAGAAATGTTGCTCCAAGTGAAGCGCGGCAGCGTCGAACTTATCCCCCTCCCCCCCCACTAAATGAGAGGTGGCTCTCGATGTCTCCCGGTCTGTATCTGCTCAAGACCAGCTAAGAACCAACTGTGCCAAGTTTCAGCGCATAGTCTCTAAGTGCAAGGTCCCCATACAACGGTGTGCACTAAACAAACCAGCTATTTTCAAAGCAGTTTTGCAGTCCATTAATTGTGACATTTGTGACGTACAATTACTTGTAAACGAATTTAACCAGTTTCTAAGAAAATAACGTAGATACATTGTTCTGGATTCCTGAAAATAAATTATCATTCGTCATTATTACAAAGTGTTTTAATATTTTGGCATGCAAGATAAAGAAAGCGGGAGCCATAATTTGTTGAAGAAAAGTGAGAAATGAGTTCCTATTTTTACAACTCTACCGCTACGCTAGCTCTACCGCTGGGAATATTTATGAAAGTTATAATGTTCACATATTCCTACTGGCTTTTAATAAATTGGAAATATTCCACAAATGTGCACGAAAAAGACCTATACGTACCTATATCTGATGGCGACTGTACAATTCTACAAAAACAGGCAAGACTCAAGAATAGTTCTGTATTTGGGAACTAAAATTAAATGACAGTAAACCAGTTGTGTCTATGGGAAGGATTTAGAAAAAAAAATCCTTATGGTACAACTAGTTGTGCATGCGTAGTTGGTTCAGGTGAGGAAAGCCTGATGATAATGTCATGCATCTCTCTATCATTTACATAGATAGGTACCTAGTTAAACTGTAAAAACCACGGTGACATTCAGTAAACGGGCACCTTTGTAGACAATGTAGACACTCTGATGAACGAACTATAAATATATTAGGATTGTTCACATATACTCTATAAATGTACGTATCAAATTTGCAGAGGTAAACCTTGTTTTAGCTAAATCAAACATTAAGTACCTACCTAGGTATAGGCCTACATCCTCAAGTACTGAACTCTCATACAATGCCCTGAAAGTATGACGAAACCTAGTTCCCTTGCTCTACTATTGCTAGTTGCTGTATCTAATAACTTTTTATGCGACATTGTTAGGTTACATGGCTATAGGCTTTCGAACGCACGTGCAGTTGGTTTTTTATTAAACATAGTTCTTGCCTCGAATTCCATTACGTTAGATGTGAACATCCGACCAAAAATACATTTAACATAACGGTAATACCTAATTAGAGATGGGGCGAACAAGGAGCTTACCGCGTGAATACGAACCGAACCGAATATTCGGCCGAATTGTTCTGTTCATCTATAAAATTATAACTAACCATTCAAATATCTACACTAGCTGCTAATGATTTAGGCGACTAATGTCGGCATGGAAAAATGACGGGGTATAAAAATGTCGTGAAATGCTTTATAACATTGACAAATTATTTTAAGGTCGAGGAATAAAAATGACGATATTTAAAAGTGACAAAGTATTATAAGGTCGAGGAATAAATATGTCGAAGTATAAGTATTATAAGGTCGAGGAATAAAAATGTCGAAATATAATTTAGTTGAAGCACAAAAAAAGCAGTTAGATAGGCTTATTATGATGTTAATAAACCATGATTGCCATCTCAAAATGGTAGCTAACAAAAATGGCCGCCAATCCAAGATGGCGGATATTGAGTTTTAAGAAATCAACCGTAACTCGAGAAGTATTCGTTCGATTTCATTGCATTTTTTTTTAACAAAAGCTCTATATGTGAGCTTAAAATTATGTTTATATATTATATCGATAAAGTCAACCATTAATTAGTAATTAAAGAAATATTGAAAATTTTCTCATTTTTTTGTGATACTTTTTTTTTAATTAAGTTTTTACAAATTATCTCGTACATTACAAAAAAGTTTTAAATGAGGCAAAATAGTGTATTAAATTAACTTTAATTTGACGTACAATTTGTATGGGACTAATGACTGAAAACACATGGAAACATGAATTTAATTTTACTTCCGTTGAAATTCAGCGTTGACTAAATAACTGCGTACAGAACAAAAAGCTTCAGAGAGAAGTTGTAGAGTACAAAAATCATGTTTTTAGTATATTTTAATAACTTTAGCAATTGATTATAATAATATTAGAATGATAGTATTATTAGTTTTATTTGTTACAAGTAAAAACCACTTAAATCTCTTGCGTTTTGTACACATAATTAATGTTACTAACAGATCTAACGCGATTAAATTTCACTATTCGTTGAAACGTCGGAAAATGGTAAAAAAATGAAATTTAATCGCGTTAGACCCGTTAGTAAGATTAATTAGGTAAAAACTAGTATTCGATTGAAATAGTAATTTCTTCAGTGAACTGCGTACAGAACAAAAAGCGTCAGATAGAAGTTGTAGAGTACAAAAATGATATTTTTAGTATAAGTATTTTAATAATTTATAATAATAGTAGCTGGGCTCGGAAACCGTTTTATTTTTCAAACCGGTTTAGTTCGGATTTCGTTTCGGTTACCAGTTAAAGAACTGTTCTATTGAGATACCGTTGAGATGCGTTCGCCTTTCGTTTTTGGGGTACTAAATTAACCGAATAAATTGAAAATGTCGAAGTAAGATAGAAAATCTCTTTCACATATGACAACGAGGTTAACTGAGAGTCTCCGAAAGCCGACAGAAACCGTAACCGGTGTTATATCGTTCCCCGCGAACCATAAAATTCCGTTCCCCTTCTTACCGGTTAGAAGTAATTTCGTAGTTCGCGTTCCATGATAAATGATATAATGAGGTTTTAAAACGATATTAACAGGTATTTTAATACCGCTTCCGAGCCCTGAAGTATGATAGTAATATTGGTTTTGATTTGTTCCAAGTAAAAACTGGTATTCGGTATAAATAGAAATGTCTTCAGTGAAAATGTGTTCGGCTACAAATAAAGTGAACTAGATATGTGTATAATATGTGGCGAGATAGGCCCTAAAAGACCGACAATCTTGGGCATTGTTATTTAATGCAGCATTAATAAGGAGTTTTGAGGCTATTACTAAAATATACCGGATGAATTGTTAGGTATATACTGTGAAATATCACTGCCAATATAGAGTCCATTTCACCAATATCACGTCTTTAATAAAATTACGGTTTACTAATGTGTTGCAGAAAGATTTTTGACATATTTTTGTATTGCATAATGTTACTTGGCAGAAATGTCGTTTGGCAGAATTACCTTTCCCATATATCATTTAGCATACAATCATTTCGCAGAGTTTTAAAATCCAGAACCATATTTTGGCATACTGTTGATGATCATAATAGTCTTTTAAACGAGTATGCCACAATAATAAATGTCGAATAATACTCATATTTATATGTTATGTTATTAAATCGCGTTTAGCCATTTATAAATAATTTTTGTGCATTCCAAAATCTGTCGTCATTGGTGGTTATGATAAAGGCGACTGGTGTTTATCACAAAAAAAATTAACGCAAAAGCAGGTTATGTGAGTGTTTATACAATCTTCACGAGATTAGCTGAACAGCGGCAAAGAAGTACAAAGCAAATGGAAACATATTAGAGACAACTTCCGGCGCGAGTACCAAGCCCAGAATAATATTACATCTGGTCACCAAGGCGCAAAAAAAAGGAAAAGGAATTAAGAACGCAGTCGCTCATATGAATGAGCTGTCTTCTCGCCTAAAAGCATTTTGAAAGGTCGCCATCATTGAAATCCCTTTGTATACATATGTGCTCCACGCTATTGGCCCGACGGCGCGCGTTGCCAAGTCAACATCAAACATACGCCTGCGCCGTGTCAAGTTCTTGCACCGTGCAACTTCAACGCAACATCTCTGAGCACATCCCGTCACAGCTCGCAAGTCAAACTGCCATTAGTGACAGTGTCAAATTTTTTAATTTATTTACATCTGTTTACTCTCACTGTTTTTGTATAGGTAGTTTATCATTCTAAATAAGTTATTTATTATATAAGTGTGGATGCAGTCTTCAACCCAACCTGGCGACAGCACTTCGACTAACTTCACATGCAGCCATTGTACTAAAAGTTTTAAATCCGTAAGAGGGCTTAATATACATTTTACGAAATCACACAGAAATTGCGTCACTCAAAATATCACTCCTAATAGCACCACCACTTCTGCCCCCGTACCATTGACCACTAGCAATCCAACAGTTCCATTCCATCTTCATCTCAGTAACTTAAAACATAGTATCCCAGTAGTTAAAAGAGTCCCGCGTGGCGCCAGAATCACAGTTGCAACCCATCTTTCCAATCTCATTGATTCATGCGTAGAAAATAATAGCATCGATGACTGGTACAATCTATTCCTGTTCTCATACCGCACGCTTCACGTTAATGAAGACGACACCAACACCTCACTTACACAAAAAATTTAAAACAACTGCTCTAATCAAACTTTTCCGCCCTCCGCAGCAAACACACAAAGGAGCCCGGGACTATTTAACCGCCGAAAGTATATTGAAAACAAAATCAGCGACGGAGACTTAAAAGGTGCAGCCCGTCTCCTTTTTTCAAGCGAGTCGCTGTCGCCAGACAATCCAGACACCCTTCAGGCCTTACAGACTAAACACCCTCCAGCTCCTTCAACCCCATATTTTCTCGACCCGCCAACGGCTAGCCAGGTATGTCTTCAAATCAATAGTAAAGAAACCCTCGAGGCCATCATTTCTTTTAAAAATGGATCCGCACCAGGCCTAGACGGAATCTCACCCCAACATCTGAAAGACCTCATTTCATATTCAACAGGCGATGCTGGCGAACAGCTACTAAATTCCATAACAAAATTAATCAATAAAATGTATACAGGAAACATTAACCCTGATATAGTCCCCATTCTTTTCGGCGCCAACCTTATCGCTCTAAACAAGAAAGACGGAGGGGTGAGACCAATAGCCGTTGGTACAACACTTCGGCGTCTCGCATCCAAATTAGCAGTCCGGCACATAATATCTAAATTAAAACCTCATTTCGAACCAATACAACTAGGATTTGCCACCAAAGGGGGGTGCGAAGCAGCCGTACACTCCCTGCGCACTTACCTCTCTAACACGACGTCCGATGTGTTGTTCAAAATTGATGTTAAAAATGCCTTCAATTCAGTAAACAGAGACACCCTGCTGACAGAAACAAAACAAAACATACCCGAAATTTACAACTATCTCCTTCTATCCTACGCAGATCCTACAAAATTATTATATCGCCAAAACGTGCTTTCTTCAGAAGTTGGCTGTCAGCAGGGTGACCCGCTCGGGCCGGCAATATTCTCTTTGGCAATTAACCCTATCATCAAAAAACTAAATTCTAAATTTAACGTGTGGTACCTAGATGATGGAACCCTAGGAGGTGACGTAGATATTGTCACTTCCGACCTGTCCACAATCAAGACCGAATTTAGCAACATCGGCCTTGAAATAAATTTTAGCAAATGCGAACTGTACATTCCAAATTCCATCCCTAATCACAACAATATTGAACAAAACTTCAACACCCTAACTCCAAACATAAAAACAGTTAACAACGAGTCACTTTGCCTCCTAGGGTCTCCTATTTTCGAAGAGTCTTTTCCAAACTATATACAAAATTCAATTTCCAAATTCAAAATCTTTTCAACCCGCCTTCTTGAAATAAGTCCTCACTACGCAATTACAATTCTTAAATTCTGCCTTTTTATCCCTAAATTGACATACGCCATTCGCTGCAGCCCTATTTGGAAATTCGAAAATATTATTTTACCTTTAGATGACCTTATTAAGTCAAGTTTGGAATCCATTCTCAATATTCAGCTCAGCGACGATTCCTGGACCCAAGCATCCCTACCCATCCGTCATGGTGGGCTAGGGATCAGAAAAATTTCTAGTGTATCCTTGCCAGCTTTTTTGTCTTCAGTCCACAGCTCCGCAAATCTCATAGGTAAAATCCTACGGGGACTTCCCTCAAACTATGAGACTGCGGGCTTGGACGAAGCTAAGAAAGCTTGGTCAAGTGCTTGCCCGAACAAGGATTTCCCAACTCATCCAAATTGTCAAAGGAGCTGGGATGACATCATGTGCCAAATTTCAGTGAATTCCCTCCTAAGCCGTAGTACAGGCCGCGAACGGGCCAGACTACTGGCTTCGGCGTCGAGGGAGTCCGGTGATTGGCTCCGGGCTTATCCTTCACCGAACACCGGAACCTTCCTCACGCCGGACACTCTCCGCATCGCGACCTGTCTTCGGCTTGGAGTCCGCGTCTGTGCTCCACACAGGTGCCCCTGCGGCAGTGAAGTCGATGAATTAGGACACCACGGGCTATCCTGTCAAAAAAGTGCTGGCCGCTTTTCAAGACACGCCGCACTGAATGACATAATCCGGCGGTCTCTTGCATCCGTCAACGTGCCAGCTCTACTGGAGCCAACTGGCATGGCTAGAGACGACGGCAAGAGACCGGACGGTATGTCCCTGGTTCCTTGGAGTTTGGGAAGGGTGCTAGACGCTACCTGCGTTGACACTCTGGCCCCTTCCCACCTCACGGGAACCAGTCACCAAGCAGGTGCGGCGGCTAAAGCGGCCGAAAAGCTCAAATTCCATAAGTACAGGGGTCTCGGCCCCGAGTATATTTTTATGCCATTGATTTGGGGTTGAGACCCTTGGCCCGTGGGGTCCTAATGCCCTACAACTTTTTAAAGACCTTTCAAAAAGGCTTATCGATTTCACTGGTGACCGAAGAGCTGGCAGCTTTCTCGCTCAACGTATTAGCTAACAGCGGCGAAATGCTGCCAGCGTCCTCGGCACCATGCCAAAGGGGCCCAATTTCTTAGCCGTATTTTAATTTTATAAAATTTAATTTAATTTAGTATTAGTTTTTAGTTTTAATTTAGTTTTATTTTATAGATAAGTTAGTTTATTTTATTTTTAATGTTTGTATCTACCTTATAAATAAACATTAAATAAACGAGTATTAATTTCGCAGATAAATGTATTGCATAATATTTAGGTAGCATAA
Organism: Cydia splendana; assembly: GCF_910591565.1. NCBI lineage: Eukaryota > Metazoa > Arthropoda > Insecta > Lepidoptera > Tortricidae > Cydia > Cydia splendana. Next base: position 20,168,537 of record NC_085987.1, read on the forward strand.
AGTTGAGCATTGGTGTCCCGCCGCCGGCGAAAAAAAAGAGAGGCTTAGATAAAATGCAACGCATTGAATCAATTCTAAATAACCGAAACGATTACCGTAAAACGGGGTGAACAGAAATCGCGGGGTGAATAGAGAAATATTGAACTTTTTCTTTCAAGTTGTTATATTTAAAAACGTACATCTCTAAAATTAGATTTTTTGGAATGCGTATAAAGTAGACTATATATTCTCTACAATGATACCAAAAGAACTTAATCAAAGTGCCTAAAAGTTAGATTTTTTTTGACTCTAAAGTAAGGTCTCGCCGAGGTAAGAAATGAAGCATGTCTGAACTTTGTTCTAGCGGTAAATGTTTTGACATTAACTAAGTAAAAGTTAGCTAACCTGGTAATATAGTATCTGTAGTACCTAAATAATAAATAATATCACTAATTTTCTCTATAATAAAGCATTTTTTGCAAAAAACCAATAACAAGCAAATTTACGTAATAAATGGGTCAATGGACACGCATATGGGGTGAACAGTTACGCCATAGGGGGTGATTAGATACAACAAAGGGGTGTAAAGACACGCCTTGGGGGTTAAAAGACACGAAAAAATAATTTTGTGTCAAATAGCTGTTTAACAGATATATATACCATTTGCCAATATAGTATCCACATAACAATGACCAAATTCGATGCCTATGACAGCTAAAACTTAATATTTCTATTCACCCCTTTCTTGTGTCTATCGACCCCGTTTTAAGGATATGGAGAAAACAGGTAGTTTTCTTTGATTTTCTCTGAATTGGGTAGGTAAAATTTTATTTCACAAATGCAAAATTGAAGAACTAACCAAGACTCTCAAAATGATATCAAAATTATTACTTTCATTATTTGGATTATTGGCGAAAATCGTCCTTGAAGTTGAAAATCGTGTCTATTCACCCCGTTTTACGGTACACAAAAATCGGCTTGTTGAAGGCAATAGGTGCTAATTTAAAATTAGCTTAGTTATTATTATGAACGTTTTCATATACCTACCTACTTTGAGAAATTAATAATTTAAATTAATAATAGGTAATTTTGTACTTTGAGAAATTGTTTTTATGTAATTTGAGGACTTTCAATTTATTCTCTTTAGCGAACTGGTAACATACCGACGGACAGAGTTATGATGGAATTGCTGTTTACTAGTTTTTAAAGTGTTTATGGTGTATGTGTATATGGTAAAAGAATCAGTATAAAGTCTGTCGGGTAATAAAATAATATTATAAAAAAATTGCTCCATTTATTTATAATAGCCAGTACGTATATCAATATTATGTAGAGCAACCTAATCAATTCTTCTGGCAGTTGTTCGTTTTTGTAGGAGGTCACAGCTCTAACCTAACCTAACCCACTTTTCTGGTGGCCGTTCGTTTTGTACGAGGTCGCAGTTCTTACCTAACCTAGCCCACTTTTCTGGTGGCCGTTCGATTGGTATGAGGTCGCAGTTCTAACCTAACCTAACCCACTTTTCTGGGGGCCGTTCGTTTGGTATGAGGTCACAGTTCTAACCTAACCTAACCCACTTTTCTGGGAGCCGTTCGTTTTATACAGGAGGCCGCAGTTACAACCTAACATAATCTTTTCTGGCACAGGTTCAATTTTGTTTGGGGGTCACAGTTCTTACTTACCGTAATCCACTTTTCTGCAAGTAGAAAAACATTATGCCATAATCAAAGTATGCTGCAGGATGATTATGGTACATAAAATTATGCTAAACCAAAGTCTGCAAAAGTAATCTTCTGCTAAATAATATGCTGCAAAATGTATTGTATGCTTAGTAATAATAATGCAAAGTAATATGTATGCCTAATTATCATTCTACTAAAAGTGTTTCTGCGATACATGTTATGCGAAGTGTATTTCTGACAAACAATATTATGCCAGAAGAGGGGAACCCTAAAATTACAGACAAAAAGACTCCCTACGCTCGTGGTTCGAAAAATGGAATCTTGAGCGTAGCGAGGTTTTCACCACACCAACACGAGGAAAATACTAACTGTAAAATATCAAACAAAATCAAAGGGAATCGATTCAAAATGAATGTTATCAAATGTTTATCATTCAAAATCATCATTTAAAAGTCAATTCTACCAGCAAACATAAGAAAACAACTCATAATTTGCATTTGATTACTTTGCCTCACATGTGAATAAAATGCAACTATCTTATCAGCTTTGGAACAATCAAGAGAGCCTTTATCAGCTGGTGTGGTGAAATGATATTGTAACTGCAAAAACATGTTATCATAATAAACCCACGAGTAAAATCTCAAAATTCTCTATTTACTTGCGAAACTTATTTCTTACTTAATAGAGGATGTCGTCAGCGTAACAGATTCTTCAAAGTTTTTTTTTAAATATATAACTTAAGTAAAGAGTTTTCTTTCGGTACCTATATCACGTCGTTTAGTAATAGACTCTAGTGGACTGTAGACTGGTATACAATGGCGTCCAAGCTCTGAACCAGCTTGGAAGGCAAAACAGAGTGCAACTGGTATGGATCCCAGGGCACGAGGGATTCATAGGCAATGAAAATGCAGATGAACTTGCCAGAGCTGGATCTGTAAGTAACCTTATAGGTCCGGAACGATTCGTGGGGCTCTCACAGGGAACCATCATAACGGCTATTAAAGACCATACTAAGATCAAACATCAGGAAGAATGGGACAGTCTGACGGGTCTAAAGCACGCAAAGCTCTTTATGCAAGGAGTAGACTCCGGTTGGAGCAAAAAGCTTTGGAAACTTAGCAAAAGATAACTCCAAATCATAACAAGGGTGTTTTCTGGCCATTACGGAGTCAAAGGAATTCTGGCCAAGATCTGGCCAGGGACACTCTGACAACACCGATTGTAATATGTGTGGCGAAGAAGGACAGTAAAACACCTAATTTGTGAATGTCATGCCCTCGCCAGACAAAGAATGAAGGGCTTTGGAGCAGGATATCTGGAACCAAAGGACTTTAAAACGCTAACCATGAGCTCCATCACCCGGCACATGGATATGGTGGGAAAAGCTCTTGAGTAGTTGACGGATCTTTTCTAAGGGGTAATTGCGCAAAAGATCCCTATGGGTCGAAGTGTATCCAAGCAAGGGCCCCCGAAAACAATAAGATAAGAATAGACTCAAAATTCTTTATTATAGCTGCATTTAAATTGAATAATACTGCCTATTACTGTCCATCTTTTTGGGGGTATACTTTACAAAATGGTCCTATTTCGCTACATATTATACAAATATCTAGTTCACTTAGCATCATCTTGATTTGTAGCCGAAAAGATTTTCACTGAATAACTAGTTTTTAGCTAATTAATGTTACTAACGGGTCAAACGCGATTAAATTTCATTTTTTTACCATTTTCCGACGTTTCAACGAATAATGAAATTTAATCGCGTTAGATCTGTTAGTAACATTAATTATGTGTACAAAACGCAAGAGTGTAAAGTATTTTTTACTTGTAACAAATAAAACTAATAATACTATCATTCTAATATTATTATAATCAATTGCTAAAGTTATTAAAATATACTAAAAACATGATTTTAGTACTCTACAACTTCTCTCTGAAGCTTTTTGTTCTGCACGCAGTTATTTAGTCAACGCTGAATTTCAACGGAAGTAAAATTAAATTCATGTTTCCATGTGTTTTCAGTCATCAGTCCCATACAAATTGTACGTCAAATTACCTAAAGTTAATTTAATACACTATTTTGCCTCATTTAAAACTTTTTTGTAATGTATGAGATATTTTGTAAAAACTTAATTAAAAAAAAGTATCACAAAAAAATGAGAAAATTTATATAATATTTCTTTAATTACTAATTAATGGTTGACTTTATCGATATAATATATAAACATAATTTTAAGCTCACATATAGAGCTTTTGTTTAAAAAAAAATGCAATGAAATCGGACGAATACTTCTCGAGTTACGGTTGATTTCTTAAAACTCAATATCCGCCATCTTGGATTGGCGGCCATTTTTGTTAGCTACCATTTTGAGATGGCAATCATGATTTTTTAACATCATAATAAGCCTATCTAACTGCTGTGAAAAGGAAACTTGGTACCCCCAAATTATACCGAAATCTTGCCTGGCCCATGGACTAGTAGGGGTCTTCAAACTTTTTTTTAGCAAAGAGCTACATTACACCTTTGAAAATCTCACGCGGGCCACACGACATGGTCGATCACGAAATCTTTTTTGTCTCGGCCGCTGTCGTCCTGGGAGGCATGGGTGTATTTACTGTGTCTCGCAAGCCGAATCATGAGTTTTTCTGCGGGTAGGATTAGACTAGCTCGCGGGCCATATCCAGCTCGCAGGCCATATCCAGCCCATGGGCCGTAGTTTGCAGACTCCTGCCCCTGCTCCTGCTCCTGCTATTATGTACAAACTACGCGATAAGGATCTTCATCAATAGACAGACGGACAAAATACTACGTAACTTCAACGGGTTTTTACAAGCCTTTCGGGTCAAGAACTACAGCATGAGATACCCTGTTTTGTAGTATTTAGAACTCGTAATGACAATATTTTCTGTCGTTAGATTTCTGCGTAATTGTCACCATACCTCGAACTCGAGGCCGCAAAACTGTAGCATTTGCACATTAGGGTTGACGCATATACCTATTAAGGATGACTCACAGTAGGCCGGCCCGACTCCAGGCCGTCGCTTCTTTTCTATGGAACGCGCCACGTGATCACCTTTCACTCGCATTGAAAAGAAGCGACGGGCCTATCCTTTAGACGGAGAGCTGGTAGACATTTTGGAGTAGGTCCTTGAGGCAAGCTGGAAATTTGCCTAATGATTCTCCTATCATACCCTACTCAGCACTGCAGGTCAGGGTGCAGGGTAGCGGGGCTAAATTAACCCTTATATTTTTAAAGTTTTTTTTGGGTCCCAAAAAGAGGTTCTTGAGGCAAGCTGTAATTTTTACAGGTTAAAGTTTAAGTATCTAAATTGTTATAAAAAAATGAGCCTGAACATTTGGCTGGGGCTTTAAGAAAGCGAAATGAACATTATGGCAAAATAAATATAATTTGTTTAGGTATCAAACTCTACAGCAATTATAGTAAATTACTGGCCACTTTAAGTTCGAAGAAGAATTTGCTAAATGTGTTTCAGAATGGTTACAGATAGTGACTTGATACGTCAGGGCTGTCATTAAGAATTGTGATTCTATAACACGTACTTGGATTTTAATAATCCACGTAAATGATGGAAGGCAGTGGTGGTTCCAGTTCAGAGGATCGACATTTAAAAAGAGTTTTGGGTGACGTAACCAAATGTGTTTTTGGGTGCTCTATGGTGCACCTTATGCCGATACCATTGCTGCAGAAAGCGATGGTGTTGAGTAAATATAACATGTATCTTCCTCCGGATTCAAGGGTGTGCCTTGAGCACGTGGATTCTGAAGACTGGGGGGCTGTAGTGGACAACTCAGCACTCACGGACAACTTTAATGAAGTGCATGCTTTTGATATAGTGAAAATATTCAAAAGTACAGTTAGTGTGAAAGTAACGGTATTATCTGCTCTCTATTAATAGTTAATTTTAAGATTGTCTTATTAAATAAATAAATTTGCAAGTTACTACAGAAATTATGTGTATTATTTTTAGCAATAAAAAAACTCCGAATAGATCCATACTAATATTATAAATGCGAAAGTCTGTCTGTCTGTGTGTTACCTCTTCACGCTTAAACCGCTGAACCGATTTAGTTGAAATTTGGTATACATATAGTTTGAGTCCCGGGGAAGGACATAGGATATTTTATCCCAGAACTCACCCCTTAAGGGGGTGAAAAGGGGGGTGGAACATTGTATGGGGAATCAATAACCGCTGAACCGATTTGAATGAAATTTGGTATGGAGATAGTTTGAAATGTGGGTAGAGATACCCCCGAAATCATCCCTCAAAGGTGGAAAAGGGGGGGTGAAAGTTTGTATGGGAATCAATAATTTCTTAAGTAGTGAATAAAACTCAATATTTTAATTACTAATTTCACGCAGACGAAGTCGTTAACAATAAAAGGAGAATGGACAAATTGGGTGGAGTTTGTCACCCGGAAATAAATGAAAGAGTAATTAATTTGGTGTTTTAATTGTTTTAGAAAACCAATTTGTACACATACAAAAAAACTAATAATAGGACTTCACTTAACTTAAAAGGCACTTCACTTACACAGTTCATAATAAACGAAAGTTATCCTTAGGTAGGTATGTACGCCCAAATAGTTTTTTCGGACACCTGCGTTTTCTACTTATTACCTAGGTATAATTCAATCTTATATATATCATTTTTTTTATTAGTTGCAGTGGAGTCATTTCCTTTTTGTTCAGTTTCTTCAAATATTTTTTATATGTCTGATCAAACAGCACATCTGAATTTCGCCTATTTTTTCTTGAAGAATAGTATAAACTATTCCTGATAACGTAGTCGTAATGTATTGACTCTTTTTTTAATTTCTTGATGAAGTTAAATAAAGTAGGCTTCCTGGTTTCAGCCGTCTGTGCCATCCTTCCAGTAAGTTAGTTGTTCTGTGTGTATTCTTAGAGCAGCTTAACAAATTTAACGAGTATTTTTGCAGCCAATATTTTAAAATGTACTTTTTAAATGCAGTCTTTTCATTGCTAGCATCATTTATAATTGCATTCCATCCTTCCAATATATCTTTTGGGGGTAGCAGTGGCAAACGCTTTGTCCATCGAGCAATATTTCGTCCTTCGGCTGAACTATACAATTCTAAGTCTTCCGCCTTTTCTCCAATGGCCTTCTGGAAGTGGAAGTAGCACCCGAATATTTTCGCTTCTGGAAACACTGCCTGAACAGCATTTATGACGGCTAGTTCGTAATAGTCACATTTAAATTTTAAAATGTTCAAATCCAATCTTTCCTTCAATAAAGTAAAAAACCGGATGTACGTATGCTGTGTTTTATTAGGCAGTAAGCCGTACACTATTGGCACAACATTGGTTGTATTCTCATTTGAACCCAAGTCTAGGTGGACAGTATACAATTGGCGAAACGATTTCGGATACGTTTTGTAAGTTCCATCACCCAAATAGAATTCTGATTTGTCGAATGTTTCTAAGTAATTTCTAGAAATTGTAGAACAAAAGATAAGATTTTTTTCGTCGACTCCATCTTCGGCGACTAGAAATTCATCCGAAAGTCCTTTTGGAATTTTAACATCTCTTAAGTGTTTGTAAATTAATATATCGGAGTTCAGGTGCCGCTTTTGTAATTTGTACAAACCGTCTTTGACACTCTTGAAGCTTGGCATTTCGTCAATGTAACTGTTTACATCCGATTTTATTGGCTCCATGCATTTTTCAAATGTATCCTGTACAGACCCAAGATCTTCACATTCCTCGTGTTTACACTTTCGAAGTGCCATAAATACCCTATTTTTCTTGACGTTTTCTTCGCAGGTATGGTTACTTGAACGAATAATATGTTTGAGGTCAGCATCTACTGTTACAGACGCTGCACAATTTTTTCTGTTAACAAACCGCCACCGAGATGTCTTACCAACGGCATTCTTACCGTCCAAATTATACCTGTATCCATTTTGGATAATAAATTGTTTATTCTTTTGATTTTTCGTTATAATAAAATCTGTGTCCATATCTTCACCAATATGTTTTACACAATACAGCTCATATGACAGAAAGAGGACATAAGATAATTTTCTTTATCACGGAAATGATACACATGAAGTGGCCAGTACTCGACCGGTGAGCAGTAGGTATGTTATTAACAAAAAGTATTCAGCCTCGAGTAGTAAAATTAAAACAATAAAATTAAACAGATCAAATCGCTAAGAAAAAGAGCTACTCGGAAGGAATAATAAATAAAACTTAGGTAGCGATATAAGTCATATAAGGTATGCATTTTTTATTAGGACTGTTGTCAGTCCGACTTTTTTATATCTCGACATTTTTATACTTCGTAAATTTTAAGTCCGACTTTTTTATACCTCGACATTTTTATACATTGTCAATTTTCATTTTTGACTTTCTTATATTTCGACATTTTTATACTTCGTAAATTTTAAGTCCGACTTTTTTATACCTCGACATTTTTATATATTATCAATTTTCATTTTCGACTTTTTTATTTCTTGACATTATTCAGTATTTAGACATTTTTATACCCCGTCATTTTTCCATGCCGACATTAGTCGCCTAAATCCTGCTAACATAAACCGCTTCTCAGGCTATCCCCTAGTAATACACAGGTCAAAAGGATAGTTCGTATTCTTGGACAAATTATCGCTAAATGCCAAATACTTAAATTTCATGACATACGAGTATTAGCAAAACAAAAGTGTCAATTTTGTTTTGGGTCTCCTGAAAAGTTTCACATCCAACCCCTTATGGAACACGAGGCGAGAGTTAATCTCGAACAAAAACGAAGGTACCTACCTTAATTTGGTTGTGTCAATTTCTGAGATACCTGTCACAGGGTTCAATCCAAAGAATTGACCTATAATGATAGTGAGCTTCATGGCTTCCTGAAATGTAGCCTGGTAGCCATTGTAATCGGCCGTTAGCAAAGGGGTCATGAAAATTTCTGGTTGTAACTTTAAATTATCTGGAAAACAAGAATAAGTTAAATAGAACAGTTGCGGCATCAAATAATATTTTAAATAACTCACAGATACTTGCAATGCTTTAAAGCTGCAGTTTTGTCGTTTGTTAATTTTGTTTCTGTAACGAAAAATAATTTTGAAGATTTCTTATTTTTAAACATTTCAAGTCAGCAATTGTTAGTTTTAATGTATGAAATTAAATCAGTTGTGTATGAATTTAAAATCACAGCAACTAGTAACAAATCAATAATCGAGAATGATTATTGATAATGCTTGCCGCTGCACTAGAGCAAACTGCTCCCTTGCGTTACGAGGAAAGCAACAATGTTACTGCAACCGTGTTTTCATTTGAAACCTTGTACCTAACATAACAAGCGCGATCGATCTTCTTCACAATAAAACGTGTTATTTTGTTGTCACAAACTGTCCTCGCAACTTTGGCCTTGCTTGGGTTAAAACTACTCCACAAGTAAATACTCGTAATAAACAATTAAAATAGACATGTAAGGGCTGTGCACACCGGCTTGCGTGTGCGTGACGTGCACGTGCGCGTCCGCTAAAATGTTGGAGCCGCACACGCAGACGTCACGCAACCGGTGTGCTCTCATAAGGATCTGTATATTACAACGCGGCACGCGCACGTGCACGTCACGCACACGCAGCCGGTGTGCACAGGCCTTTAGACAAACAGGGGTATCAACTCATCAGTGTAAAAGCAAATTGATTTTTTTTGATAATAAGTGTTTAAATTATACGTGTTCTGCAAATGAGTGATAGTTTTACTGCAAAATGGTAGTAGTAAACTACCTAGTATTAAATCAGATAGAATATGTGTTTATCGTTGCGAGAGGTGTTAGGTTCATTCTTAATCTATTATCTTGGGCTTTTTCATAACATATATAATTAAAATAATTGGAAAGACTTCCGTTAATATTTATTAAAAGTAAAATTGTTAAGTTTAAATATTAATGGAACATAATCTTTATCTAAATAATTATCAGGATACAAATCTAATTACGGATTAACAGATACGTAGGTATACCTACAAATATGACATATTTTCTTAGCATTCATAATATGTAATTATAAGTCATATTATAGTACTTTAGTTATGGGACTGCTACATGATGAAAGGCATTAAAATGCGAGCGTGGGTGCATAAAACGAGATCACACGAGTGTTTTAATGCCTAATTATATACAGTTACATAAACCGTTCTATCTATACACACATATTATAAGCTCTCTTTGATGTGTTCCAAAACCGCATATTACGACTGTCATGACCAGAGATCGGACAGGTCATCGCAAAAACAGATATGGAAATAGAACAAGACTCTATAGAGTCGATACTTAAGATTATGATTATCTAAAGCGGATATTATCGTAATTTAACATTTGACCTTTTTTAGTAGCATAGGTACCTATCTGTCATGGTTTTGTCAAGGTGGCGTTCTTGAAACAGTTTTGTGACAATTCAAATTACTTAGTCAAATTATTTTCTTATGGTGATTTCGAAATATTTTAAATATGGTAAAAATAAAAACGATTAATAAGTGGATTAAGAACTATCCCGAGCGCTCTTATAATGAAGATCACAAAGAAATGAAGCGTCCACGGAAAGAACATGTCTAGTCACATTTTTTTGAAAAATGAGATTTTAATGTCACAATGTAGAGCTCGTAATGAACTATTACTTACATTTTCTGTTATAGCTGTCTGATACACACATATTACTTTTTTGTACATTAAAAAAAACATCTACACGGAAATAACGTGCGTAGTCTCATAGAAACAGGGAAAAAACCTGCTATGTCACACATCACAAAAAATGATATATTTATTTGTACGTTTGTTTAGTATCTAACGTTACAAAGAAGATTAAATGAATAAATTAAATATTTAGGTTTTATCACGAGTTAACTCATGTGGCTTTGTTTGTCTTTACAATATTTGTAACAAGTAATACTTTATCGGTATATACTTATTGTTAGCTAATTTAAGACATTAAAGAGGTCGCTATAGTAATATTATCCTTATCGAATTATGTAACCTCCTTGTTGTTACAAAGCTGCAAATAATGCCATCATATTGATTCATTTGTTTATGACACATTTTGACATTACTAATGACACGACTAGCTAAAGTGGACGTGACTACGTATTCATTCGTAATTGCAATTATTCATAATGGATAATGCCTCCGACGAGGATCAGCCATTGCAAAGCCAGCCAAAGAAGCGTAAAATAACGGGACGCACTTCAGAAGTTATGAAAAACTTAGACTGCGGTCCCATGAGTGTGGAGAGCCTTGCGGGTGCAAACCTTTAAAATGTTTTGAAATCCTAACCAAAAACCAGCGAGATACCATCTTAATTATCTTATTTTAACAACCTTCAGACAAATACAACCTACGTACAAAGACATCGTCCGCGGAAAGAAGGTACAGGACTTCAACACGAAGCGTCATATTCGTATAGAGTACCAATTAATAATGAGACGGAGCTGGTAGATGTTGCAGTTTGTGCTAAGGCATTTATGTCCATTCATGGAATAGGAAGAGGAAAAATGGATTATATAAAAAAGAACCTAAAGACAACAGGAGAAGCACCAAAAGATCAACGCGGTAAAAGTAGTAGCAACCATCGTCAATTGAATAAAAGTATCTTGCAAAGCATTAAAGAACACATTGCCAGTTTCAAAACCAGATCGAGCCATTATGGCGGTGAAGATAGTAAACGGCAATATTTACCCGATGAATTAAACATAAAAAATTGTTTCAAATGTTCAAGGATATACATGAGAATGTGAATGTGTCTTACGAGACATACATGAATATTTTTAACACGGAGTTTAATATTTCCTTTGGATATCCACGAGTAGCTACATGCAGCTTTTGTGATGAGATTCGGGTCAACATAGCTGCCTGCACCAACGATGAGCAGAAGCGAAAGTTGAATCATGATGACCAAAAACATAAAGACAACGCTGATATATTTTACAAACGAAAGAGGCTCGCACGTATAACAGCATTAAAAGATAGTTCATTAATAGCTATTGCCATGGACTACCAGAAAAATATCTCTTTACCGAATATATCGACGAACGATGTATATTACAAACGCCAGCTTTCAATGTTTTCTTTTAACATACACGAGTTGGCAACTAATGGTATTTTATACAATCGTGATATAATAGGAGAGTTTTTCAGTCGAGTACCGTGTTTAGACAACGAAGCTTGCTGAGTTGTCTAAGTAAGGTACGAGATTGAAAAGCTTGATTATATCACTATTGTATACAAAACTTTTTCTACGCGTCAACAAAAATAATACTTTAAACTAGTAGAAACTAGTAGAATCATACAAACAAGCCAAACCAAAAGCTAAGATACGCGAGCAGCCGCGATACCCTCATACTGGTACGCGCCCCGGCGGGCTGGTCAACGACACCTTCTCGTAACTAATGAGGCCCTGGTACTTGCTCCGCGCTAAATTAAATTTTTAGACATTTGTTTTCTCGATTTCGGCCACCGTAGCCTATGGAGACTAACAAGCAACGCTAAGTGGTTTTCGTAGTCTATGGATGTTGCTATATTAAGGGTGTCACATGCGCGTTTCTGACTTATGAAGCAATTGTTTCTACTGTGCAACCTAAAATAAATAATGATTTTGAGCTAGGTTTTGTTTCGTCCTCTTGATCGCCGCGAGCTGTGATTGGTCAATTTCATTACAGTTGACTAAACTGTATCGAAATGAATATTATAGTTGAGTTGGGAGCCCATGCATTAAAAATATCCAATTGCAGTTTGGTATAAGAAATCTTAATTCAATAATTACAGTCGACGAGTAGAAAAAAGGTCTCATTTCTATGCTTATCCAGAGACGCATGCCAAAAAGGGCTCGAATGAAGTAGCTTCTTTCCTGTATGATTTTATCATAAAGAGTCCGGCAAACATTAAACACTTGCACATATTCTGTGACTCATGCGGAGGGCAGAATAAAAATTACAATGTATTCATACATTTTATTATGCACGAACTATGTTGTATGGATTCCATTACTATGACATTTCCAGTGAGAGGGCACTCTTATTTAGAAAATGACAAGAACATGGGCTTCATCAACCAAAAAACTCGAATGGAAATGCCTAGTGATTGGTACGATTTACTAAGGAGTTCACGGCAGAAACCTTTTCCCTTTGAACTTGTGGAAGTTGAGAATGATATGGTGACATCTTGGGCAGATGCACTGAAAAAAAAATACGTCACTAAATGTCCGTTTCCCATACAAGTACTGATGGAGATACAAGTTCGCAAAGACGAGCCCAAATGTATCTTTTACCGGCAGGATTATAAAGCTAACTGGGTAAAAAAGTTATAACACAACGATCAAGTCCCTTGCGTGCAAGAGAATTCAACCTGCCACCGAATGCATACTCAAAACTCCTGCCAGTAAAAAAAGAAAAATATCGAGAGCTGCAGTGCTTAAAAAGGTTTTGTGCTAAAGCGACTCAAGATTTCTTTGATAAGCTACCTCATTATTGACTTTAATCTACTGTTTATCTATGACATAATATTATGTCATAGATGGTTTTCTTTTGTTTTAAGTGAAAGAGTCTCACACTGTAATTTCAATTTTCTCAAACATGCAATGAAATATTGATGTTATGTTCCTTATAATAGGCTGCGAAGTATGACGTTTCAGGTACGGCTAGGACAAAAGGTCGTTAATGGAATTTCATACACATCTTGCAGGCCTAGGCCGGCAAAGTCCTCTTTTTTAATTTTCATTTCACAGATATTTGTGACACCGCATCGTGGCATTCATCCATAAAAAAAAACTAGAGGCAGTATTTGCTTTATGGTTCGTAATGACACTCTGCCACTACGCCTATAAAAAAAAAAAAAAAAACGTTTGCTATAATTTGCAGTTTTATTTGTATAAAATTAACATGAACTTAATAAATAATACATTCAATAATTTTATAATTTTAAATTATAAATTTAACTACACAAATAAAAACATTTAAAATATTTCATCTAAACGTTAGCGGTAAAAAGGTCTACTCAAACACGCGTAGTTATATTTTTTAAATTGTTATGGAGGTAAAGTTGAAAAATATTCATTCTGTTTTATTGGATTTATGGTGCGTTGTTGATTTTTTGACTTTAATATGAGTTCCGACGAAATAATGAAATTAATATTAATTGTAATCGTAGGTGTTGGAATTGGCAGCGTAAGCAGAATTGATTTTAATAACTTGCTGCCTCTGCCGCCAAGTCAAAGACGAAGTATGTATATGGTTGCTTATGGCAATTTTATTATTTGAGAAACTAAGAAAAATGGCATACAGTTTATTAGAAATAGTTTTGTGGCATATTTTAAATGAATGTAACTACAAACTCGTCAACACTGTGGAAATTATACTTATTTACTCCATGCATAAAGCAACGATGTATGTGAAACATGATATCACCATGAAAGACTATGTAAACTTATGTGACGAAAACGACAGTCAGACGGATACAAGGCGAAAAAATCAAAAATACATGAAAATATACGGGTAGTAAAAATACACGACTCGTGTAAAACATACGCGTGATAATGATATAGGTACGTGATGGTTATATTTTGAGTGTAGTTTACTTTTAGTTTTTTCTATAAATAAAACTTGGGTTTCGTGGATTTTTTATTTTATTTATTTCATTGCATGTTTGAGAAAAGCACTATACATACCTCGGCGAGAAATGGGGTTGCCCGCGCTCAGACCTATCCGTCTATATGTCTTCGGCCGGCAACCCCTTTCGTCCCGGCCTCTGTAGTAATGTACTATTAAAAGCAGAAACTATTAATAAGAAATTTACGGAAAGATGTGAAAACTGACTATAATAGATTATTTAACCATATAGATAACTTTATGGCTCAAAACAGTGGAAAACCACTTCTAGAAAAGGTACCTACTTTTTCAAGAATTTATTTCTATTATTTTTTTACGTAAGTCACAATATAGATATATTTGGTTATTGCTACATGTTTATGAATTTGTTACAGGTGAACAGTCTAAAGGAATCGATTTTTAAATTGTCACTTCCTGGATTCATACAGTCCCAACTGTTTCATGATATTCTCCCAATTTGGGTTATAGATCTAGATAAAGAAAATTATATTTTAACAGGAGATTTGTGCCGATGCGGTTATTATAATGATACCGCACATTATTATGATTTCGAACGATTTCTCCCTGATTTATTCTGCATACTTACGATGTGCCGGGCCGCTATTTTCAGTAGTCTTAAATCACTCCATATGGTCGTTTTATTAATTATTGGACACTGTTATAAAATCGCTATTACCTTCCTATAGATGACATACCTAGATTGACTTACATGTAAATAAATTTTATTAATAAATACAATAGCGACTCCATGGTATTTAGAACCACGAAATATGTAATCAAAATATACCTAATAAATATTCAAAGTTACCAGATTCCAATAAAATATACTTTTATGCTTTTGACTTTGCATGTTTATTTCCTGTAGTTAAGTGACAACGCATGTTTCTTCCGTGTTCAATAATGAACGTGTTTATTTGAATTGAATTTGAATAAGGGTTTGGTTCGGTTTTTTGGTATTAATAATAACAATCCGTCACTTTTAACTAATATTCTATTTATTTATCTAAAGATAAGTAATTTTAACATACAATTGATTTAAAGACAAGAAGTGCATAAATATATTTGTTGATTAATTATATCGTTCCAAACTTTAAAAACGCGATAACTCAAAATGTCACTAGTGTGACTAGACATGTTCTTTCCGTGGACCCTTCAAATATTGTGTACCTACAGCATGTGACATTCTAAATAAAATGTTAAACAAAGATAATATGTATTAACAAACATGTTAGCTCAGCAAATCACAAAGAGAATGTTAGCTCAGCAAATCACCAGCAACATCTTATGATACATTTTGCATAGATTTGTTAATGTTTCTAATCTCTGTTAATATTCCATGGCATCAACTCAATAATCCACGCTTCTGGGAATTTTTCAAGAAGTATTTATGTTGCAATTGCAAACAATGGGAAATACCTGATGAATCCTATGTTAGAAAAAAATACTAGGGTTTATATTTCAAAGAAAAAATGCAAGAGTTAAAGAACAAAATGCGGGATGAATTTTTGTGGATCTCTATCGATGAGACAAAGAATAGACATGATAAAAATGTTGTCAATATTATATTGAGAAATTTGCTACTGAATGGTCCTTCTTATTGTTACTTACTTGCCTCCAAGATATTAGATGTAGTGAATGGAGAGACGATGGCTAATTTCATAGTTGAGCACCTTAAATTACTTTGGGATAATAATTTTGAGAACAACACCGAAAAACTGTTGATGTTTTCCACGGATAGTGCGGCATATATGCTTATAGCTGGGAAGTTGTTAAAAGAACCATTCCGAAATATGTTACACTTTACTTGCATTGCTCATGGCCTCCACCATGTTTGTGAGCAAATAAGATGCGAATTTCATAATGTGGATTTACTTATAAGCAATGTAAAAAAAATCTTTGGAATAGCTCCGAATCGTGTTAAGTTACTAAAAAGTATGTATCCAAAGATACCACTTCCGCCTAGACCTGTAATAACAAGGTGGGGTACGTGGCTTGAAGCCGCAATATACTACAACAAGTATTTCGTTGAAATCTCAAATGTTATAACCCAATTAAGCAAAAAAGAGGCAAAGTCTATTAGTAAAGCCCAGAGTGCACTACAAAACCCAAAAGTAAGACAGGACTTAGACATTATTAGCACCAATTACGAAATTATACAAATTGCTTTACAACAGGTACAGAGTATACAGCTTTGTCTAAGTGATTCGTTATTAATTTTGGATCAAGTGCGTATTGTCTTAGATTGGGTACCATCCGAAAATGTAAAAAATAAAATGGAAAATGCATTAGGCCGTAATCCCGACTATGAAAATATTCGAGATATTTGTCAAATAATATCCCAGGAACACAAAATTACACCCCTTGATATTCTTTTCAACTGTGCTTTACTTACTTCGTTGGACACGGTGCGGTCGTTTTCAATTTATAAATGGATCTACTCCGATAAAAGAAATCGCTTGAAACCTGAAAATTTGGAAAAGATTATTTTTCTTTATGTCAACAATAATTTATAGGTCATATGTTCCATGAGTGTATTGTTAGCAATGTGAACTTATTTTTATAATATATTGTAATATGTGTAACCTCTTTGATCAAAGAGCGTTTCAAGATTTTCTGTCAAATATAACGTTGGTGTTTGGATTGTCATAAAATTATTCCGATCTTATGATTTGTGAATTTTGTGAGTCACTTTTAATAAAAATATGCCTTTGTTTGATGAAGAAGATTATCGCCATTATAAGAGACAACTCAATGCCAAGATGGAAATAATTACTCTTCGAAAGGGAAATGCTAATTATGGTAACAAAAAAACATGCCTACATAAATCGTTTTTTTAGGATAAGTTGAATTGAAAAACTCTCTTTATCATACAGTGCAAACTTTCTGCTCCTGCATGAACAATTTTCGAGAAAGATGTTTGAGATTTATGTTCAAACATATCAACAGCTTAATTTTTGACGATTGCTGGGAGGACGTCATGGAAGTGATTCGGCAGTTTCGAGTAAAAGGTTTTAAAGTATTTTTAACAACTATTTATTAATCAGACCTCTCCAAACTGTATCGGAGACTAAATAAGGCTGATCGGACTAAGACTGCTTACATAATATATGCCCAACATTTGATCAATTTACTTAATAATGAAATGTAAATAGATTTATTTTGTAATTAAACTAGTATGTGTAATAGTTTGTGTAGTTTGTATCGCTTAGGTATGTGTTTTTTTATTCATGAAAATAGTATAAATTAATTAACGCAAATAACTAAATAAAACTATTGGTTTGTTTCAGAAAATGCAGGAGTTGATGGTTGCATATGTTCAATACAACCATCAGCATTAAAACATTTTTTAATAGAAATGCCTTCATAATCATATGGTGAATTTTGGGTTACCATTGTAAATGTAATTGAAAAATATAATTAAATAATAGTGTACATAATACAACTCTATTAATCTTGTTCTATTGGCGTGTTGTGATTGTTTTGCGATGACCTGTCCGATCTCTGGTCATGACACCACCGTGTCTCTGTCACTAATTACAAGATTAACTGAACGTCAATTGGCGGAGAATAGGCAACTGAAAATATTGTTCAACAAGTCACGCAACCGTAGTTTTTAGAATAGAATTACAGAGCTCCCAGCGCTCAGTCTCAAAAATATAATTCGAGAAAAACGAGGTTCTGGCCAGTCAGCCAGCTCTGGCAAGAACAGTCGACACAGATATCGTTTTACTAGCCATATCTTGTGTTCCAAAACTAGAAGGCCTAGAAGAACTATGGGTACACATCGGAACAGGACGAAATCATCAATATACCTGGCATGGTTCCCCTATCTTTGGCATATTTTTTTTTTGTAATAATTCTATTGTGCATAATAACTTTAGGCATAATATACTGTTAGCATAAACTCACTTGGTACTGGATTGTTGCGCATACGTACTCTACGCATAACTTTTATTGATCGAAGTATTTTTTGGCATAAATTTAATGTCCGAATCGAGACCTGGTATCTGTTTAATTTCGCATAATTTTATTTGTATAATTTATTTTTGCATAATTCGCCATTAATCATAAAGAACTACAAGCATAAAATCTTATGGCCTAGCAATGTTTTGCATATTTGCAAGAATCATAATATGTTGTAGGCCGAATATTTTTAGGCGGAAATTAATTCGCCGAATGTTTCCCAATTCGCAACTATTATTTTCTCATAATTTCATTTCTGGCAGCAGTTTGTTTTCTTGGGGTCGCAGTTCTAACCTAAACCTAACCCACTTTTCAGGCAACAGTTTGTTTTCGTGGGTTCGCAGTTCTAACCTAACCTAACCCACTTTTCTGGCAACAGTTTGTTTTCGTGGGGTCGCAGTTCTAACCTAACCTAACCCACTTTTCTGGCAACAGTTTGATTTCGTGGGGTCGCAGTTCTAACCTAACCTAACCCACTTTTCTGGCAACAGTTCGTTTTCTTAGGGGTCGCAGTTCCAACCTAACCTAACCCACTTTTCAGACAACAGTTCGTTTTCTTCGGGGACGCAGTTTTAACCTAACCTAACCCACTTTTCTGGCAACAGTTTGTTTTCGTGAGGTCGCAATTCTAACCTAACCTAACCCACTTTTCTGGCAACAGTTTGTTTTCGTGGGGTTGCAGTTCTAACCTAACCTAAGCCACTTTTCTGGCAACAGTGTTTGCGTTCCGCGTCTGCTCCGGCGCTACGGGCATTAGTGCCTGCGCTTTGCTACGCAAGGGCGAAGGGGCTGCTTCCCCTCCGCGCCTCCGGCTTTTTACATACACTCTAGGGGTAGGAGAGACAAGACCACGTGGATAGTGGGGTGCTCCGATTCGGATTTTTTTGTGAGCTAAAAATCTGTATACATACATCCAAAATGCCAATAATATGTTCCCACCCAAAGTTTCAAAAATACAAAAATAATGTTTTTTTACGAATTATAAATGTAGGCAGAGCTTTTAGTTACGGCTCTGCGTTAATGAGTCAGTCAGCCACATATTTAGGTGTTTTATGCATTGTTAAATATAAATTAGACTTGGATTTTATACAATCTGACGCTTTCTTTAATTTTAACAATCGTTGAAAAACATTCTGCCAAATGTAGCTTATGACAGATGCGTTTTAGGTCATACAAGTTATACCAAATAGAAAGAATCTAAATACGTTTTCTTCGATGTAAATATTCGCCTAAACCCTATTATGCTAAACAGCTTATGAAAATCACATTTCGGACATTTAAACAAACGCAAAATAAAATTATTCGTATCAAAATTCGGCCATGATAATAGTAGTCTATTTAAGATTCGGACTTGCAAACATTCGGGCTATTGCATATTATGCAAACTGAAGCTTTATGCTAAACAGCTTATGAAAATCACATTTCGGACATTTAAACAAACGCAAAATAAAATTATTCGTATCAAAATTCGGCCATGATAATAGTAGTCTATTTAAGATTCGGACTTGCAAACATTCGGGCTATTGCATATTATGCAAACTGAAGCTTTCTGCAAATTTAACATTCCTCGAAAAACATTTCTGCCAAATAGGTTATGCCAGATGCGTTTCGGGTCACAGAAGTTATGCCAAATAGACGGAACGCACCTGACAAATGTCACACTATAGCTTCATGTTTAGGTAACGGACTTATTATATAGTACCCAAATCAATTTCTTCACAGGATTTACAGTAAATTTTATAATAAAGAAATGGTTTTCTTTCTTGTTTCAGGTCCTGAAAGAACACACGTTTTGCCCTTTCCATTATTTAACCGCATGTGGCACAACCTCATCTTTTAACGGAAGGGGCAAAAACCCGCATTTGAAGCATGGAAGACATAGCCGAATGTCACACGAGGGTTTGAAGAAGGGCTCGCGGTCGTGTCCGGGTTTCGTGTACACGTGTTCGGTACCCGTTTCCGAACTACACGTACACGGTTTTCTGACCCGTTCTACACGTGTAGTCGGGCACACGTGTAATTAAGATCCGTGTATCCGGGTACCCGTGTACCCGTGTACACGGCGATACGGACCTTAAATACACGCGGGCCTAACCCGCCTTTGGCGTGTAGCGGAGATTGAAGAAATGTATTAAGTTTTAAATAAAACAAAGATTCAGGTTCAGGAGCTCCGAATGTTTAGCAGTTTCATTTTATCGGATGTTCAATGTGATTGATATGTGTTGTACCAATTTAATTGATATTTCACCTCAGCAGCTCAAACAAGGGTACTTTGCTACTTAAAAACAGTGAGCAAAATGCGATTTTGCTAAAGGAAAGTATAACATATTCCGTTTGTGATAGTTTCAGTAAGCATAACTATGTACTTTTGTATTAGATATTCATTTAGGTTTACTTTAATTATCAAACAACTACATCAATGAAGAAAATTAAATACCTATCAATGAAGTCAACGGTTACTAAGATATTGTTAATTTTAATGTTATGATTATTGAAACAAAGTGTACTTAGGTAGGTAACCTATTATTGACATTACCAATCAATCCAGTGAAACTGCAAAGTAGGTAATCGAATCTTCCTAACCTCCCACATATTCAATCGTATGTCTTCATAGCACGAATCTCCGCTACACGAGAGTGAAGGGTCGAACCGGCGGATAAATAAGATCCGTTATTTCGTGTATCCGTGTACCCGAGTACACGGGTACCCGTGTAAACGTTTCCGGATCCGGGCGGGTTCGTGTAGTTCGGGTTCTTAAGCCCGGCGTGTCAGCGTGTAACACGTGTATCGGGAGCTCTAGTTTGAAGCACTTTACAAAGGGGAATATGCACATGCAGACCCAGAAATTCAATAAAATGTGATTGCAATGTATGACAGGCAAGAAAACGGTATTTAAAAGATACTCTTATCCAGAACTTGCATTTTTTAATTAGTATATTTGTTTTTCTAAACATGCCCCTCTGTGACAATAAATGAGTGTCGCAAGCATTTGTTTACAAAAAAGGACAGGCAAATCGAAAATTTGCCTCCTACAGAAGGTGCCCTCAAACAACATACCTTAAGGGCAGTTGTTTGAAACGCCAGCTCAAATGTACTGATTTATGTAATTGTGGAGGGGGTTGTAAATAAAACGTTCACGGACAAGACTCAAAATTGTATACCTCTCCATACAAGCATTCCCAATAGAAAACGGACTAAAAGCTGCAATATGGCATGGATACATCAATAATATGATGACAGAACGGTCAAATAAGTTTTTTAAGAATAAAGAGAGCCTTTATGAGATGGTGCGGTGAAAAGTTATTTGTATTCGCCAGATACGCTAAGTCCTAGAAGCACACTGGGTTGCTTTCAAGTAATTCCGTATGCATTGTAACACCTGCCCATTTCACCTGAACCATTTTGTACCCCAATTGTCGGAATGGGATCCGTAAAACCCCTCTCGACATCTTGGGCCCATAGTACCTGAATGTAATTGTCATGCGTCCTGAATAACCGTTATCCTGCTTGCAATAAAATTTCCAAACGACAGTCATGCATTCTGTTACCTATGCAAGCTTTCATACAATTACTCCTGTATAATATACAGTCATACCTACGCGATACTAATTTTAACATTTAACAGGAGCTTTGTGTTTTATGTAGACAACAAAATATGTAGTACAATGTATTGCATGGCGTGCATATTATCTTCACGTTTTAGGGTTCCTTAACAACAGGCTCAATTAACAACCACAAACTGTTTTATGCTATTTTGATAAAAGTTTATTTTAATTCAGGTTTAATCCGATCATTTTAACTATAAATCGATAAGACAATGTATAATTTTTATTGCAACAAATCGTACATCTCTAGAATAATTGAAAAACAAAATAGCATCATATTCATTTCTTTGTGACTAGCATTAAACTACAATGTAGTATATTTTATTTGCTACCCGGTTCTTCTATAAGTATGTGTAATGCATAGTTTCGATGCAACTTAAGACTTTCCTCAAAGGAGCGCGAGGATGATATAGATGACATCATACGCGGGAGACATTTCTCCCTTCACAATCTGGATGCATTTTTGGAGCCCCAGTACCATCTAAGTCAGAGGAGCCCTCGGCCCTATAATAGGATACCACGCGAAGACGGAACTGGAAACAAAACTGCCCATCATACAAACTTGCATCCTACCGCTGCTGGACTACGGAGTTGTGCAACTACTTTCGAGGTATAGCGCAACGAACCTGTCCAAAATCGAACGCCAATACAGAATGGCACTGAAAAGTGCCGCACAATTACCAAGACGAACACCCACAGAAGTGATCTGGGAGATGGCTGACATCGAAGCTTGGCACCTACGTGCCGAGGACCTCAACACCAAGATGCTAGAAAACATCGCAAGATTGCAAATAAAGGATCTTGAAACCCCCGGGGACGCCTACATGGCGCACGGCGAATTCAACCCCCTCAGAGTTAATTATAGAATTGGTGAAGTAATGTATGATCCTAATAAAAAAGTACATAGGCGGTGGCCTGTCGATCAAACGATAGCCCCGCGTCCCCTTAGAATAAGATAGTCTGTAAGCACACATAAACAAAACACGTAATCTGTTTGTATTAAACTTATTGCGAATAAATGGAACACAGCAAACACAGATCCATTAGGACATAAGTTAGCTGACTCACCCCTACACGACTCCACCGGTCATAGGGACATTAATGTAAAACACAAAGTAGGCAAATAAATGATATTCTGATTCTGATTCCCGTCACAATCTGGATGCATTTTTGGAGCCCCAGTACCATGCCTAATAAGATAGGTATCTACTAAAAATCACCATGTTCCATATTATCATATACAGCATAGCTGTTCGTTTTTTTGTAACCAATGAAAAAATAGATATAAGACACGAGTAAACTCGCCGATACTGACTTTGCCTGCTATATTCGCTGTAAAAATATTTTTTCTTATTTTCATGGACACTGTATTTACGTAACATGTTTACATGAATCACAAACCGAATGTTATTTCCAGAGCTTGTCCCCAATATGTTTCTCGGGCCTGTTGGGTGCTGCCTTTGCGTGCGTCCCATGACACGCAAGGGCAGCGTCCGCTCGGTGTACAGTCAGCCAAGAAAGTGGTCTACCACTTTTCGACTCTATCATCTGATTTATAGAGTCGAAAAGTGGTAGACCACTTTCTTGGCTGACCGTACCATTAACATCTCATGAAAGTGTCAAAAACGCCTCTATGTGTTGGCGTTGGCTCCGCGCACGCCTCTCAAAGGTCCGGAACACCATTGTTCCGTGATGGGAAAGACATACATTAATAACAATAAATAAATACAGTATAAGTAGTGAGCTAATAGGCGGTCATTATTTAACTTTTTAAAATCGCAGTGTTTATGTTATAAGTTATAACATTGACATGGATAACAAACATGTTCCATTAAAAAAAAATCCACCACCTACAATAGGAAAATACATTTACCCGATTTGGTATACATCTGAAATTAAACAAACCCTACAAAACAAATATTATCATTTAAAAAAATTTAAAGTAAC
This sequence comes from Cydia splendana, assembly GCF_910591565.1. Classification (NCBI taxonomy): domain Eukaryota; kingdom Metazoa; phylum Arthropoda; class Insecta; order Lepidoptera; family Tortricidae; genus Cydia; species Cydia splendana. The sequence goes on from NC_085987.1 coordinate 20,192,354, forward strand.
TGGCGCTGAATTCAATAAAGAAATGTTTAAATATTATAGAGGTAGAGCTAAATTTTTGATTGACTGTGAGTATAAAAATATAAAACAGGTGAGCGAGACATAACCCTTTACCGCATATGGGTCCAAATTTGGAACGTAATGGTATTATCCTCGTGGATTGATATAAGCGTCATCTGTTTTACTGAACTTGTAAGAGGTAGAAACTATGAATACTACTGAACGTTTTCTGTACTCGATACATCTTCTAACTAGTTTGTGGTCCATATAATGTTACCATTTCCACCGACGTCCGGCAATTTTACTTGCAAGTATGATTGACTACTTTGTAATTAGCTTTTCGTTGTTATATTTAGTGCAATAAATAAATTTCCAGCCTTGAGTATTAGAAAAACAGATGCCGCGAGATTTTACGGTAAAACATGTAAGCATTTATATTAAAATTACTATGTATGATGTCGTGAATGTTTGTTCCTGAAATGGAACACTATGCGTTACAAGCTAGAAGGATTGGACTAATATGGAACATTATGTATTAGTGATTTTTTTATCAGTTTGACAAATATGGAACCTTATGCACTCAGGCAAGCTACTTCTTTATTTTATTTTTATTAAGTTAGGTACATTAGCCGCATTGTTAAAAATCTGTAGATAACCGGTGACAGCTGGTAGCTACAGATAACCAATAACGATCAAATTATTTTACTACGTCAATGACAAACAATCATACGTTCCGTATCGTGGTAAGTGGCTACCATAGCCTAAGCCTTACCAAAAATAAGTATAAAAATAATAAATAGTTTTTGAAAATGTAAGTGATTTTTTTGGGTCTACATTAATTCGCATAACTTAATGCTCCTAATTCAAATTGGCATAACGTATATTACGCATAACTTCTAAATTGTATAACATTATTTCGCATAACTGAGTACGCATAATGTTAATGCGCATAACGTAAATTCTCATAACGATGACTTGGGATAAATATAATAAGCATAAAGTTACTTCGCATAATTATTAAATTGCATAAATTTAATATAAAAGGCAAATTAATAAAAATGTAGACAGAGCGGCTCGAATTAAGGTTAAGTAGGTTCAGAGAACGAAGTTTTAAGTAAAAGTAGCGCTTTTTTAGATCACAAATATCACAATACGGTTGCCAAAAATTGAATTAGCAATCTTGCGATCTTTCTCTAGGGACTTCAGCGATTTGAATCCTGAGTTTTTGACTTTTGCTCGATAAAAAAAAACACTAAAATAGGTCTATGATGCACATAAAAAAAATTGCAAAATAATCAAAATCTGAAAATTATTTCTAAAACCTAAAATTATAAAAAAAAGAAGAACACGAATTTACTACGCCTTAATAATGTTTTACAGCAAAAAGATTATTATTTGTTACAAGCTTCGCTTCGTTTCGCTCGATCCTGCCTTAGCCTTGTGAACCTGACCTAACCGAGTCGGTTTTGCCCTGATCCATCTAATTCCCTTGCTTTATTAAATTATGCTAATTCATTTTGTGCCAAATAATGTTATAGTTAATAATGTTATGCATATTTCAATTATGCGGAGTCATTATTATGCGCAATAAGTGTTATGCTTTTTTAATATTATGCCTGTTCAATGTTATGCACAATTATGTTATGCCAAATCTGTTATGCGAATTCATATTATGACAATTAATGTTAGGCGTATTAAGGGGCACCCGATTTTTTTTAAACTTACATTTCCATACATATATTACATACAGTTCCAAATTTGACCAGTTTAATAATCGGGCTCCGGTTAGCCACTAATACATAAAGTTCCAAATTTGGAAAAAAATGTTATTTACTATTATTTTTAATTGGGTCGAATATAGATTTTTTTCACAATTTTTTTCGTGTTACATTTATAGTGTTTTATTACATATATTTAATTTGAGGAGAATAATAAATCCATGCGGTAAAGGGATAACTAACGACCCAAAAAAGTTTTGGAAATATGTAAAGAGCAAACGTAAAAATATGAACCAAATAAATGACGAATATACCTATCAAGACCGAACGATTACGGGCCAGGACGCGGCAGATGCCTTTGCTCAATATTTCAGCTCAGTCTTTCATAATGAGGTACCGCGACTAAACGCCGAAGATGCGGCGCGGGAAAGCGCAACGCGCAGCGGAGATGCACGCGACTCGGCGCGGGTTGCCATTGATGCCATCAGCACCACTGACATACGACGCGCTGCAAAGCGGCTCAAGCCGAAGAGCGCTGCTGGGCCTGATGGCATACCTACCTTTTTAGCGAAGGATTGTATATCTGCTCTTGAGTCACCCCTTCTAGCTATATTCAATCTCTCTCTACGGTGTGCGGAGTATCCGTCCTGCTGGAAATTATCGAGAGTAACCCCTGTCCCCAAGAGTAGTACAGGATCCGATGTAACAGGATATAGACCCATTGCTGTGCTGTCAGTGTTTGGTAAATTGTTTGAATCCATTGTAGACCATCTTGTCGCTCAACAGATCGCAGTAAAAATGAATGACGCTCAACATGGTTTCCGTCGTGGTCGGTCAACAACGACAAACCATGTTGTGTTAGTTGACTACATTACGGAAGCTATAGATGCCCGGATGCAAGTTGATGCAGCATACTTTGATTTTCGTAAGGCTTTCGATCTTGTAGACAATGATATCCTGCTGCGAAAATTCGCAGATATTGGTTTCACTCCTAGGCTTTTACACTTTTTCGCCAATTATCTACAGGATCGAAAGCAATATGTTAAACTTGCCGGATATGAATCTCCACACTATTATACTCGCTCTGGTGTAAGCCAGGGCAGTACATTAGGACCTACCCAATTCTTAATAATGATTAATGATTTGCCAGCCGTTGTCAGTACAGCCCAGTGTTTGATGTTCGCCGATGACATCAAACTTTTCCATCGTATTAAGGACGACCACGACCGACAGCAACTACAAAAGGACATAGACGCTATTGCTGAATGGAGTAACGACAACCGCCTACACTTTAACGTATCCAAATGTATCCATATCACTTTCTCTAGACTCCGAACGCCGATTCCTACCACCTACAGACTACATGACACACCTTTAGTACAGACTGACAAAATACGCGACTTAGGACTAAATTTGGACAAACAACTTGACTTCAGACTTCATATAATAACAATATGCAAAAAAGTTTCGAAAACGCTAGGTTTTATATTTAGAATATCTTCACAATTTTCCAACATAAAGGTGGCAGTCATGCTCTACAACGCTTACATCCGTAGTCGCCTTGAATTTGGTGCTGTAGTATGGGATCCCTATGAAACTAAATATACCACGATGTTGGAAAGAGTGCAAAAGAAATTCTCGAGACATGTCTACAAACGTCTGTATGGATATTACCCCTACATGTATCCGTCTTTTTTCGTAACAGGAATGGTCGGCCTTCAAACACTAGAGACTAGACGAAAGCTGCTACACATAATGCACTATCGACAATTACTTCACAATAAAGTAGATGGCGCATCCGTGCTTGAGAGAATGGGACTGCAAGTGCCGCGGGCGAACGTCGCAACAGGCGTGCCGGGCGGGTGTGGCGGCGCGACGGCGCGGTGCCGGCGCGGCGGCGGCGGCGCCTGTTCGTGGGCAACGGCGCGGGCACGCAGCGAGGCGCCCACGCTCCCACCGCTCGGGCCCGAACTGCTCTTAACCGCATCATACTGGAGTCAGATGATGTAGATATATTTGCTGATAGTGCTGGTGTATTTTACAGGAAACTGATAAGGTGCATAGAAAATATTATAATGTAAAAATGCGTCCCGGATCTCATTGTTATAAGTTTATTTGTTGTTGTATAAATATTTTTTTGAATTTTAATATTATTATGTAATATACCACATAAGTGCTTTGGTGTCATACTGTTAATTTATGTGTAAAGTTTAATAAATAAATAAATAAATAAAAAAGGAGAAATATTAATGAAACTTCAAGGAATCGATCATAAAATACCAGCTTCTTAGCCCGTTCCATTCTCAACAATAATTATTTTTTGTAACATTCTGTACATAACGATTTTCGCTGATTACGAACACTTTTTTTAATATGGCAATTATATGTGTCTTGTATTGTTCTAATTGTTATTGTATTGTACCTATATTGTTTAAAATTTCAAATTCTAAATTGAAAATTGTGATTGGTATTTTCTAAATTTTAAATTATGCTTGTTATATTTTTAATCGTGCTCGTTACTGTTAAATTCTACTTTTAAATTCAAAATACCTAATAATTGTACTTTCTTATTCCAGCAAAGGAATTTTGTAATAACTATACCTCTACTTAAGTGGAAACTGTTTTGGGAACCTTATTGTGTTATTATGTGCTGTATTTTTCCCAAATAAATAAATAAATGTTGAAGACAATCGAATCAACAGATATTAGAAGAACCAGGGTCCTGGTCTCCAGCAGAATAAGTGGAGCTGATAGTAAACGCTAGTTTTGGGTAGAATCAATATATTTTCTATCCAAACATTGACAGTACATTAGACAGTAATAGGTTTACACTATATTGTGCCAGTCTGGTACATATGCAACCTCCAATAACAGATACTAAACAATTGTAATTAAGTAATGCATTACGCTTTTCTTTGATAATATATCACGTGTACATTTTTTTTGTTAATATTACAGATTGCAAAGTTATGTTCTATGCCGTTTTACTGATATGTTTATAATGGCATTTAGCATTTACCTTACATCTTACTGCAATACTTAATATGAACCATAAACATCTACATCAAGGAAGGAAAAGTATATTTTCTTATTAATGATTAAAGTGATACACATGAAACATATATATAAATAAAGGCCTTCAACAAAAAGATTTAACTACGCTATAAATATTTTACCTCTTAAAAACGCTGTACAATCGTGAGCTCTAAGAATGACATTCCGGTTTTAGAAAGATGTATCGGGGCTCGGCCATGACTCGCGAATGTGATTCTGCTTTCTTAATAACTCGCGAGACTTCTAAACTTACCAAAAAATAAACTAAACAATAACCATCAATGTAAAACACGAATGTAATTAAACCCCAAACGTAGTGGTAAATAATATGCTTGTGCTTGATAAACAGCATTATTAAAAAAATGTCGAACACCATGTTTAAAACTTCTGTCAGAAATTATATTAATTGTCGCATATTAAAATTTATATTGCAAATAAGCAATATGTGTAATATAAGTTGAAAAATAGTACCGATTATAAACAGACATAGAAGTTTTTGTGGCACGATTAAAATTGTACTGTTACTTTCTTATGACAGTTATGACATGATACTGGATATGGTCGAGATTTTAGGTACACCTACATACACTCAGCGCGGCCGACTTAAACTGGCCAGAACTATACCGGCTCATTGCACCTGATGTTGATTTTTATTTACTGTATCCTAGACAAGCCACAAATATAAGATTAAAGAAATAAATTGTTATATATAAAACGAAAATCCTCTGTTTCATGGTTTTCTACAGATCCGACCATTTCATTGGAATTAATATATATACCTAATGGGACCCCATTTTGCTGTAAAAGATTATTGGTATCGAACAGAATTTCAGCATCGTGGAAGTCCCCACTCACGGAATTTTATGGCTAAAGTCTATTTCAATAGAACTTGCTAACTATGTAAACAAACCGCCATATTGAAATTGTCTCTGAATTATGAATTTACTAGTGATGGGCAAGACTCCTACTTACTACTTTACTAATGTCAAACCATATCGAATAATAAAATACCAAAAGTAAAAAACAAGCAGTTACTAATTTTTAATTTGTTTAATCACGATCAGAAGACAAATTAGTACTTAAGAATGATGTATTGATGTATTTTATAACCGCGGCGGTAGGTACAGAGCGTGGGTTGGGTAGTGTGTAGCGGGTTTATGTCACAAACTTTAGTCACAACACTACCCATCATAGACAATTGTAGAATTTAAAAGAAACAAAACCGTCATTCCAACAGGCCCTAATAACCTAAGTTATGAACCCATTTTAAACTTTTAATTAAATATCCAAGATACAGTTCTATATTTATGTATTTTACGGAACGGACCGTTTCAATAGTGTATATGTGTAAGGTTTCAATGGTATTTGATGAGGTGGTGTGAAAATTCAAAGAGAAACAGTGATAAAACAAAGTTACGTTGTTTGTTTACATAGTTAGCAAGTTCTATTGAAATACACTTTAGCTAGAAGGAACCCCTGATGTTTCAAGTCTAGATCAAAAATCGGATGAAGAAAAACGAGAAATCGCGGCCTGTTTTGGTAATTTGGTTACCACTATAAACCCAAATATCAACAAACCAATACCATTTATCAAACTGCAATAATGTAGATATACATTTTCATTTCAATTGCGCGATGAAAAATGAATTAATCAAAGAAAACGACGAATGGATGTTTATAATCTGCGCACAACAACCCTCTAATTAATTCACACAACCGTTTTGTTTGTGAACATTGGCGAGCAAATACAGACATGCAGTGCATTCTTTTAGCTAAAGCAGTAGGTTATCAAAATAAAACGTAACTAAATCAGAAACATGATCAAAGACTCTTGAAGAATTGGACTGCGTTATGGAATAACGAAGTATGCGAAAAAATCGCAAAAAAAAAAGGTTATGAATGCAGGCTATACTTATCTGGGTAGGAAAATCTATGTGTTAGACCAGGGGTCTCCAAACTTTTTTACCTGAGGGCCATATTGCGTCTCACAACTTACGCCGGGGGGGGGGGGGGGGGGGGATCTGGGCTGCTGTTAGGACTGAACCCCTGGAGCCTGGCTCCGGCGGGCCGGACGCACTGGGTGTCGGCGGGCCGGATTGGAACGCGTCGCGGGCCGGGGTTTTGAGACCTCTGTGTTAGACTATTGCTATGATCAAAAATTATGTCCACAACACTAAATTCAAGGGACGAAAATACTGAAAATAGTGAAAGTGAAAACAAGCCAAGCCAAGCGGACGTTTCCTCTCGTCCACACATTTTTGTATTTCGATTCGTGTTTACAACATAACAATGAACCTACCCGGAAATACCTAATATTGTTTAAGTGATATTGGGACCGTGCACGATGGTAGCGCTGCTTAGCGTTTGCAACGTTGAGGGCAACTGTCAAATAATGAGCGCAACAAAATAAAGATTATTCCTTAAAAATATTTACTAAAATACACTTAACAATATGCGGAATCTGTTCGTTTTTAATGTTAAATACACCTGGTTTTTGCTTTACTGAAAATAGTAAGAGTTATCTGTGTATTTTATATTATTCGGTAAATTTTCTTCGTTGTTGTTTCGTTACAAATTCAATGAAAAAATGTTTTATTCGTTATATTTCGATGGCCCACTTTGTGATCCTCTTCCTGGGGATACGTATGATGCATGCAAGTATAAAAATTTTGCCCTTCTTCACAGGTTTTTCTTAACACATTTTAAGTTAAAAATTATGTTCTGTCGCTTATAATAATGTCTGTTGTGACAGACGACAGACAACACTACGTGTCAAAAGTATGCTTTTGACGGGCTTTCAATAACTAATATTACAATCACCTAATGTTGGTACACTGTAATAGCCATACTATTTTATTAACATCCAAGCAAAACTGTGTTGACATAGACTAGATAAAATGTTTACCCGTTACGTTGTTAAGTTAGGAATAATACTATATAATATAAAAGGCTAATATCTAGCTCGGTGTTTTACCACACAACAGCTATCGTGACCCATTTTTATCGTAAGTATGATTTAAAGGACAAAATAACTGAGAAGTATGCAAAAACACTGTTTCCATAATTGCCATTTTTGGCCACATCAAGCGTTGCGATCGTTTCGGCTTCCCCCACCACCCGCTTTGCACGGAGCCATTGCCAGAAATGCAGAATGTCATTCTGCTCATCAAGCATTTTGCTTCTCTGGTATCCTGCTAATCTGACATCTGCATTTCTGGCATAATGCGTCAAAATCATCATAACACCCTCGTTTATATGACTATTAATAGTATTAATAACATGAGAAGAGAAACAAAATTCTGGGATCAAACGATTATTCAATTTTTACAAGTAATTCAAGTAATCGCTTAAACTCTAGGTGCCGATGACTGATGTCATTGATTTTGGTAAGATTGAATTTTCTTAACATGATCTGAACTTTCCTCTGGACTGGGTCTTCCTTCATGAACTGGACTTATTCGATTAAGTGCATTAGAACTAGATTTCATAACGACAATATGTGACGTCCCACGGTCAAAGGTACCTTATGGCGGGTATGGAGTTATGCATACCCCAGTAATCTACAATAAATAACCTATCGATAACACAAAAGATCAACCTTCTAGGTTGCGTAGTTACAGAGATATGATTTTTTGAAAATAATGTTGTGAAATGAGCAACTTTACGATAGAGAAGTTTTAAGTTTAGCCGCCTAAAAAACTATGTTCCTGAAGTAAGTTACATAGTTGACTACAAATAATAATGCCTTATATATCTGAGATTAAAAAAATATTGCGACTTGTTCTGTAATGCAAATAGAAACTTTTGATATCGACTGATTTATGTGTATACTAACCAATCTCTTGAAAATAAAGTTTTATTTCATTTTCACGATTGATTGCAATGAGCTCTCAAGATTTAAATTTTATCTATTAGAAAACGACACTGACAGACAGTTTAAGCAAAAAACAATACCGATTTAGAGGTGAAAATGTATTTTCTGACTTTTTCATATAAAATCACAAAATTGAATATTTTTACTTTTAATGTGACACACAATCAAATTTTCTGAGCACATATGAAAGAAATTCTGTCATTCAAATGAAATAAATCCTAAAACCCCAACTAAATACTATATTTAACCCCTTATGCCACTTTAAACTTACATAACAATAACAGTATTTGCTCCATACATTTACGAAAAGGTACCTTATGGAAATAAATCTAATAATACATCACTACAAAATATCAATCATATTATAGTTTATCTTTTATGAATAGAAAATATTAATTTACATTAAACTGCCCCCAATTTAATTAGTTCTTCGTCATAATAATCTTAAAAAAGACCAATAATTTGTATGTAATGAAAAGGTACCTTGTGGTCAAGTTACATGATGAGGCATGATGATGATGGAACAGTTAGGATAAACTAATAATATTTTGGAGTTAAGATGGTATAAATCGTCTATTTCTTATCAATAATATATTTCGGTTGCTATTGAAGATAAGCGGCATTGAGGTTCAATGACCTCAGATATTCCATAAGGTAATGCGTCGGGTATTGGCATTTTTCAGCAAACCAATGGCTGATTTACTGCATGCGACCAAACCAAATGAAGATTATTCTAGTTAAGAAAGACTTGACGAGAGTAACTTTGGTATAATAGCAGTCTACTTGGATTTGTGATGTCGGTCTATGTACGGTTATAATATTTGCGAGGCGCCCCAACCAGAACTGAAATTATCAAATTAGTTTTGCAGAATGCTAATACAGTTCTCTACCAAACTTCTTTTCCCGTATTGACTAGTTTTTTTGGGAATTTTCAATCTTTTTTCCATAAGGTACCTTTTCTACTAAACTCTGAGACGACATTACTAGGCTTATAACTAACTTATAACAAAAATAAAAACAGGTAAACAAACGTTACGCATTAAGGTTTCAGATCACACAATAAAAAAAAAATTGAGCATTTTTTCACCTCTTTACAAAACATTTAATATCTCCGAAACTAGAAACCCTCATAAGGTACCTTTTCCCGTGGAACGTCACATATAAATAAAACGACTAAGCAAAACCCGATGTCAATCGATTAGGTACGTAGTATGGCAAAAATAAAAAGGTCATAAAAAATTATATCTAATGTTTCAGCCAGTGGCGATTTTACGATGGGAAATGAATATATCATTAAAGGGCCTGGCTTTGTAGCCAGGCCCTTTAATGATATGATATATAAATAATTTATTTGTTTCCATGCATTTTCATAGTTGTATTTATGGGCCTGAGTGGGCCAGTAGTATTAAAATTACAGCCCAGTTTTAGTACTTGAGCAGGACATAATTGTATTTTGATAACTTAACCGAAGTCAATTTAGTTTGTACATGATGATTAAAGTAAACAAAATATTACTCGTATAGAACTAACAATTGAACGAAACGAACGACCGGAAAAATTTACATTATTATAGATATTTACGAAGTCTTTTAATAGACAGATGAAGCGTTCCTTTGAATATCAAGAGGAAGATTCGACTGGTAGAACGGGGTCATAAGCAACTATAATAGATCTTCCTTCTGAATCAAAGTCCAACATCGCTGCTGGAGCCGTGCACTTAATGCGAATAGGTAGGTATGCCAAGATTGCCGAGACCAAAGTACAACAAGTTGATATATGCTGCTGGTATGCTTCTAGGGCAGTTATGTAGGAGATAAAGAGTCACTCCTCCCACTCCTCCTCCTCTTCCTCTTTCAGTACAAGTGGAGAGGTGCCCAAGCAGGAGAAAAGTGGCCAGCCTCCACAGTCCAAGGTAGTAGAGAGGGTGGGTACGGGGAACAGGAGTGGACAGATGACCTCCTGATCCTCCTGGAGGGCGATGAAGCAATTCGTCTTCTGTGGTTATACGACCAGAGGTGGGCATATAGTGCGCCATATGAAGGTGAAGCATCAGGGATTCAATAAGCAAGACCAAGACCTAGTAAGGTCACTGTGGGTAAGTCCGTCTACAAGGCAAGTCCGTCAACACGTTATAACTTTTGAATTTGAAGGCGTATGCGACTTTGGAGTCCAGTCAATTAACCAGTTTTTCGCACTAGTTCCGTCTCTGTAAAACAGATGGCGCTGTGACAACCAACTTCAGAGCAATCCGCCTCAATAAGTCATTTCGTGTTTTGAACTCGAAGTCATAGTGCGACAGCCGTCCGAAAAATATTTTTTAAAAATAGTTTTTGAAAAGATTGTGCATCAGAAAGTAACTACGTAGGTAGCATAAGAACCAGCTGTCTTTATTCTATTTTTAAAATATCAGAAATTAGCTTAGTTTTGTAATTATACGTTCCACAATTTATCATATTAAAATTTGACTAAGTTGGAAAGTCCGTCTATTATGTTCAAGGCAAGTCCGTCATATGCCGGAATTTCGTTAAATCAGAGATTACCAACTGTTTTTGCGATTTTAATATTATAACGATTTGATAAGGTATCAAAAAATCCTCCAGACTTTGCGCATGATGTTACTTTATTAATTTTTGATCTCAGTATATTAAAAGAAACGATTAAAATTCATTTTAAAATTACTACTGATCTTTTATTTCGAAAATCAAAAAAATTATTATGTTTAATTATTTGCAAAAAAGGTTTACTACCCCATTTTGGTAGTATATGCCGGACTTGCCTTTGTTTTAGAAAAATGGTGTTTATTTCGAATCTGAACCGTATATTAACAAGTTTAAAATACACTTTTCATTGTCTTGATCTGTTCTTTTTAGGAATTTGACTACGAACATATACGCACTCATATATTGGCTGATATCATAACTAGACGGACTTCCCTTAAACTGCACGGGAAGTCCGTCTACTCGCCGAATTTTAAAAAATGCCATTGTTTTTGCTTAATTTGTGCTTGAAATGATCTGTCACTAAGGCTAAACTATTAATTATTAAATTCTTCATCGTATGCGATTACAAGCAGTAACATAGGTGAATAAGTAACGGAACTAGATCACTCCAAAGTCAAAAAAAAAAAAGTATGCCGGACTTCGCCACATTGACCTTACCTATTTTCAATGTACGACTTATTCACCACTGATCTTGTCATTCAATTAACAATGACGTCGATCTAGTGAACAGTACCTTCAACAAACATTACTTATGCAGAATGATAGGAGAAACGAACCTGCTGTTACTAAAAACAAAATAGAAAAACCATATCAATCCTAATTGTAATCAGCACAAACATGTCACAGCGGGGGAAAGAAACTCTAAGAATGTCAAAGACCCCCACCCATTAGTGACAGCTATTGCTTACTCATACTGAAGCGTCTTGTAGAGATGCGCATAATCGTTCACTGAGTTGAAAAGAGTGATTCATATCTTTCGCTCGCGGTGATATATATCACTCATTTAGCTCATTTCGCTCAGTAGATCTGTAGATTAAATAGTGAGTAGAGAGAGATGTCAATCAATCAGATTGATTGAATTGTTTGGTTTGATTTGTATTACCTACGCACTTGATCGTTAAAAAATATGCATTATTAGTGTTATATAAGCTATACTATACATACATTTACTACAATATACATATTAAGCAGATTTTCCTTCATACTTGGACAGGCTTAGGACTGTCAATCTAGATTTTTTAGGTTAATAATAAAACGAGGGAAAAACAAAGTTTCTCCTAAACGTACCTCATATTAAACATAAACCCCTCTAATCTAGATTGGCAATTATGATGAAAATCTGATACTATATAGTGTACATTTCATAAAAATATTAGACTATCATTACATTAATTACACTACCTAAGCCCGTCAATTAAATCTTAAACTAAAATTGGTCAACAAACGACAGCCGTAGTCTGCTCTCTCGACATCCAACAGTACTCTGTACATAAAAGTGCGTAAATGGGATGGTTATATAATACGCACAGCCATAAGTGCGACGAAGAAAGCAAATCACACGGTACGGATCCCGCCATGTTTTCCCGGCACCCTCCGAATTCATCCGAAACGCTCCGAAACCGTCACTCCGCATCGTCTCACTCGTTTGGCTGGGCCCGCTCATTCGATCATGAGTGGGAAAGAGCGAGCAAGTAACACCGATATAAAAGAGTTACTGAGCGAAATGAGCTAGTCAAATCTGTACTGTAGGGCTACCGCCAATACCGAAAATCGTCAATTGCGGGCATTTTTCTCTGTCACTCTAATTACGCCTTCATTGGAGTAAAAGAGTAAGATCCCCGCAATTTGCGAATTTCGGTTTTCGCGGTAGCCCCTCTGAGTTGAAGAGTGAGCTAGTTCAATCAAAAGATACAGTTCATTTTAATCACTCGCTCGCGAACGACACATGTCTAGCGTCTTGGCTCAGCTGTTAGATTTTGTATGTTATTGCATAAATCATTTATTTTTATCATTATCCAAATTCCAAATATCCACTGGCAGTTCTGATCGGAAGGAAATGCCTAAATGCTGCAAAGCCTGTTTTGCACGAATCTCAGAGAATAAATAATCTAGCTGACTTTCCTTTATATGTATTTTATTTTAGCTTACAATTAAAGAATTTTAACCGTAATCAACCTTCCTATTCATTGGTTTTCTTTTATTTCTCCTTATCAAAAGTTAACTCAGAACAGCCTGTATATACATTAACGCTCAGGTTGTTTTCTTTTCAGTTACTCGTCAATTTACTTTTCCGATGTGACACTGTAATTGGTTGTCCATATTTTATACAGTTATCTACTGACGCAAAAGTATTTTGTCCCGCGGTTATTATTATATACGTTCTACTTCAATAATCATCTTATATCATTAGTAGTAGTGGTGTACAATTTTCATTTCATATAATAATTAAATAAATATGAAATCTACTGTGAACGTGAAGCCGGCCATTGGTAAACCGTTATTTACTTTAAATTTTCATTTATATGTGTTTAAAATACAAAACATTTTTTTTTATAGGGGCTACAGTTTTAGATTTGTACAAGGAATTAGCGTTTGTGGATCCAAATGGAAAATATCTTAGGTAAGTACCTAAGTTTACTATCAGTTTAGTACCGCGCTAGCCAATATTCTTATTACTGGTCCAGACTTTGAATATTGAATCAAACAGAGCTTGGCTACACATCTTGATATCATTGAAGTCAGTTAATTTTAAGGGTATCTATATCTATGAGCTTAAATTAACTTATCGAAGACACTGGCATTGTTAGGTATAAAATAATCATTAAAAATTATCTGATAAGGCCTTTGCGAACGAATACATTTGCGTTACCACATACAGCCACCAGAGAGGTCACGAACGACGCTCTCGGTAATCAGTGCTATACAGTCGCCGTGGTCGAAACCGGCCAGGACGGTATGATGGTATGATACGATACCTAGTAACAAGATTAGATTTTATGCATTTTTGTAACAGGAATGCAATGAATTTGCTAATATTCGAACAGAGGAAGCAGGAGGAAATCGTATGAATTAGCGGTTATAATTTATAATTAGATGACAGCTGACATGTTCCTCACGAGCCCCACCAAGCGCAGCAGCCATAACAGCCAATGAATGAATTTTTCAATGGCTGTTACTGTATAATGTTTAACTGTTTCTAGGGTTCCGTACCTCAAATGGAAAAAACGGAACCCTTATTTATAGGATCACTTTGTTGTCCGTCCGCCTATCTGTAAGACCCTTTATCTCGGGAACGCGTGGAGGTATCGTGTTGAAATTAAAACCATATACTCAGGTGTACAGTCCATAGAAGCTGTAAAAAATCTAATTTCTAAGTTAACGTAAAAAAAAGATATGCCACAATAAAAGTAAATTATGACACTCAAGGGATGATTCCCTTACATTTGTTAGGGTACCTACTTCCCGTTGACCTAGAACTATGAAATTTGGCAAGTAATATTGTCTTACACTACAAATACGGGAAAAAAAACTGAAAACAGTAAATTTCGAATAAATAAAAATTAGGTAGTTAAATTTGTAGGGAACCCTCGGTGGGCGAGTCCGACTCGCACCTGGCCGGTTTTTTTAGAAACAAACTCCTAATTCCAGTATTTCAAAGGCTGTAATGTAACAGCTAGGTTATACGGCAGACATGTGCTCAATATGTACATAGGTACTATTTGATTTTAATGATTAGTATTTTCATAAGGGTATTATAGGGACGTGTTAATGTTAATTCTGGATTGAAAAGTTTTTAAGACTTGCAGATTAATTAGTGTAGTTGACGAAATATAATTTGCACCGATTGGCCATAAAACTTTATCTTACGAATACAAAGGACAAATGAGGTATGAAGTGCTTTGCTGTACGTCCCATCCATATAGTTGGAACAACTAGTTATGATACTTTGTATTTCTGTGATAATATCGACACGTTATTAAACTTTTTTTCGACCCAAATCGTACTTACTTTGAAATTAAAGTTTCTTTACATGTAGTTGGAAATTGGAATAGATAGGAAAAGTAACTGGGATCAAGATTGTTTAGCTCAAGTATACTTCGGCTGATGATACTTTTATCACCCTATTGTAAAAGAGTCTTTACCGATAACATTCATCGGTGCAAATAATATGTCGTCGACCGTAACAAAAAATAGGTAACTTGTCATAAATTTAATTTTAGCAAACTCCAGTCGTGACCCTAATACACAACACACGCACATTTTTTTATTCTCCTCATCTATTTTCAGAGGCAAAGAACCCATATTCAATCATGCGGAGATAAACGAGCTCGATAAAAATGGTAAAAATGATATTTCATTATTTATTTAAGCTACCTACTAAATCAGGGGTTCCCAATCTTTATCAGTCCGCGGTGCCAGTTTATAATTACATCTCGGCGCCCTAGCTAGGCTATTCGTAATAGATAGACCAGGTAACATGGTGAAGCATTTGCTTCACAGCGCCCCTCTTTACTGTCTACGGCGCATAGTTTAGAGCCCATGTACTAAATATTATCGCTGTCGTGTCGTACGTAACAAGTGTAACAACTGATCCCCCATGCAACCATAGCATATGTTTTACCTTATTCCAGGCCACAAAGGAGCGTAATATCTTTAATAATATACATGTTACTAATGTATTTGAACAAATTAAATTATTTCAGAAAAATATTTTAATTTGTTTTTATCAAGTAGAAACACTACTATATAAATTATAAACTGAAATAAATGTCATATACTAAGAAAAAGTGACCAAGGCCTCTAGTGCCCCAGGCTGGAATCGAACCAGCGTCCTCTGCTATCGCGGCAGGTGCCTAAGCCACTCGGCCACCGGGCCACAGCGGCATAGGTCAAATTTTCCAAGTATATGCACTTCTTACTGAAGGCTTATGGCGCCCCCTGGCCATCTCTAAGGTAGAACAGTATGGTTCAGACCTTCTAACTAGATCACTCATGTGATACCGAGCTAGCGAGAGAGATGGCGCTGCCATCAATACTAATGTATTTGAACAAATTAAATTATTTCAGAAAAATTATTTCGCGATAGCAGAGGACGCTGGTTCGATTCCAGCCTGGGGCACTAGAGGCCTTGGTCACTTTTTCTTAGTATATGACATTTATTTCAGTTTATAATATACATGTTACCGTGAAAACCCGTTTTAAGTGTAAACGCTTTTACACCTATTACACTTATTTATGAAGAAAAATTGCTTAGGAAAGTGCATCGCATTTCGCAAACCATTATATTTAATATTTTAAATGTATTCTTGAAAAGTAATATAAGTAAATGAATATTTTTGATTTACATTTTTTGCCTGCAAATTATTTTATTTATATCATAGTTTAGATTCGCTTGACTTCAACCTACACACACTACTAATGAGCAACCGATATTGCAATTATTTGCTTCGTATTACCTAATTGAAACGGACTCGCAAGATCTAAAATACCTAAATATCTAGTTAGCAATTTTATCGGGTCCATTTGCTTACTTTCAGACAAAGTTCCCAAAAATGGAAGTGCACAGCAGGCGTCATTCCAAAAGGCTACAAAATGGTTAATTCTCTTGGGTCAAACAGCAGGTCTAATGCCAGTACTCGGTGTATTCCGAGAGCCTCCAGAACCTGTGAGGCAAGTATCAATTAAAAAAACAAGTACCTTCAAACGGGGTCAATAGGGACAATTTTGAACTTTAAGAGAGATTTGAAAGGAATATTTCCATATGGGCCACAAATGTTAAGGTTTAAAAATTTGTGTCTTATGTGTGATAATCGGTTTATAATAATTCGTCTTAGTGTCTTTAAAAAAAAATTGCCATCCTGATTCATACTGGATCCGGGGTGAATAGGGACAGCTAAGGTATAGTCGTATCATCGAGAGCGTGGAATTGCATATGTAGTAGTATTGTTTGTTTACAGGCATTCTATATTTGAATTTTCTATTTTCTTGTACTATCAGCATACAACCACTACAAATGCAATTCCATCTTCTCGATAATTCAACTATACGAATAGGGACAAGTGACCAGGGTTGTCAAAATTAAAATAAGTTGACAGGTAAGTACCCAGGTAGTGCTTAATTGTACTTAAGTCACTGACTTAATATAGTAAACTAGGCGGGCCCGCGGCTCCGCTCGCGTAAATTAAATAAAGAGTTTGTCTTATGTTTCGTTAATTACCGACATTATTATGTACCTATTCAACCCTGCCAGTGTTCATAACTCTGTGATAGGGACTTCTTATTTGTAACCGTTATTTGGATAAATTAATTCGCAAATTTCTCAATAAATGATGTCATTTGATAAGATAAAATGATGGCAAGATTGTATTTTTTAAAATTATTATTTATATTTATAAGCCCAGTCCAGTCAGCAAAAATGTTCATTAGATTAATTTCCGCCTTAAGACGAATTCGGACGACCACCGCCCATATATCGCCTTTTCATACAAACGTAGGTAGTCCCCATTTTCCTTTCTGGACATAACAATACTTACTACGGTGACGCAACGATCCAAAAAGAGTCCTGGGCTCCGATACCAGATCACGCCATGTTTCTCGGTCTTGCGATAGCTCTCGCCAGTCGCTATGGCCGAGGTTGAGCAGGTCTCGAGCAACGACGTCGTTTCTGCGGTACCTAGGACGTCCAATCGGGCGTCTCCCATTTCGTTGTCCCAAGTACGCTCTCTTCACGGCAAGATCCTCTCCCATTCTCTCTCTGTGTCCGAGCCACTGAAGCTAAGCCGCTTTGGTCTCTCCAATACCCAAATATATCGGAACACATCCTTATTTCTATGGCAACAAAGTTATATTACGATATATTTGGCTACTTTAGCCCGATCTATTTCATACTGACTGTACATTGGCTTCATGAATGTGTAGTTGCCATTAGATATATATCGTAGCCACCAAGGTCGCTCAAAAATATCTGAACATGCACTTTAAAGTCACATTTAAAGAAGAAAAATCTTACCTGGTCGAGTCGTATCGTATTACGCGAGAAAACAGTTTCCAAATTGATTAAGTATACCTATCTCTAAAGTCATCCCTTGAACTGATGGACTTCATATTATCGTATCCACTTTGTATTTATGGCCTATCTCGGCAGCCCGTTCCCCGGACGAATGGCAATGTTTGCCGAAGTCGAATTTCTTTTTGACTTGATTGACTGTGAATTCAAATTGACTCCGAATAATATAACTCAAAATAAATTTAAAACAACAAAATACAAATTATTAATAACATGATAATATTAATTTGATTGATGTCATATTTGGCATAAGTCACTCGTATGGGCGTACACTAAGGTTGAGGTTGACATCACTTTTTATATTACTTCGTATAAAAACACGTAGGAATAACTGTATACCAACATGACAAACATAATTTAGATTACTTTACACCGAAACGAAACGAACTGAGAGTTGCCGAGTAATAGCCGATGTTCATACAATAAAGATTGTTATGAAAATTTATTTTCCTTTTTGTAAATTAAATACGCGTCGAAAGCGGTAGTTTTTACGTTCTAGTTCTATTCCCATATTTAGATAATTGATTTGAACAGTTTTTTCTTATCATACGTGTGTCGTATTCGAGAAACGTGTCAAAAACTTTTTTAGAAATTTGTAAGGCGCCATCTCGCTTCTTCCCTCGTTTTTTATCCCGTTCTGGTTTTTCAATTTTATATATATGATAGACACACAAAGCAGAACAAAAACGTCAACAAATGTGGATCAGAATGACGTTTTCGCAAAATTTGCATTGATGATAAATACGCTTACGTAAATTTTGAGTCAAGATAAATGTTTCGTACAGAAAAGAACTTACTGCCGTAAGAATTAAGTGTCAAATTTGCAAGCATAAGTACCAACACTGTTAAAACTTTTAGTCCGATGGCACCGTCACCATTGTATTTACGTCAAACAACGTCAAACGAGAATAATGAACGAATGGACAGAAAAACCAAAGTAATAAATAAATGAAACAAATTTAATTTGATCAGTAGCTCAAATAAAATTAATTCATGGTAAAAAGCCGTGTAAGTTATCAATGTTATCATAAAACTAATTTATTTTAAATAAGTAAGTATACGTCTTTAAATACTAATTTCCTTGAAATAAATTCGACTCATTAAATAACTGTGTATATGATCTACGAATACTCTTCGCACTTTCGTTCTTTGCAATATAGTGCACGGGGACATTTAGGTCGCTACTGATTGGTTATGGTCTTTAAATATCAAAAAAATCCTGTGGTTGTCACTGTGTTCAGACAGGTTTAGCATTTAAAGTTAGTCGATGTAAGCCCTTATTGGTTGTGTATATAACGGAAACAGGGAAATGGGCCGAACACACAAGGGGCTATTCATAAATTACGTCATTTCAAATTAGGGGGGGGGGGGGTCTGAGACATCGGATGACGATAGCATGAAGTAGGAGGAAATGGGGTCATTTGAAGCATGATTTTTGGATGATTATAGGGGGGGGGGGGGCAAAAATCGTCAAAAATCGATGACGTAATTTATGGACAGCCCCCAAGTGCCGTTATGCCTTGTTTAAAACTGCATCTCTTGCTATAACAGCAGTCCACTCTGCACTTCGCTTAGATTTTCTTGGAAATCTTGAATTTAAACATAATATTATATCTTAAAAATTCGATATAAAAGTAAAAAAAATATTGACCTCACATCGACTCATTAGATTTTTGTTTCTTCACATCCCTTCTTTGTTACTAACAAAATAATTTATTCAAAACCATGAAATTACCACCAGATTACATAAATTATGTAATGATATCCAAAGAACTAATCGAAAGAAATACATTCCATGCTTGTTCCTTGTTTTATCATTGTTATTTTTGCATATTTTTACGACCATTTTACGACATTGTTGACAACTTCACATTTGAGCGGTCCATACAAGACTAAACGAAAAAGTAACGTGTGATCTGTTTTAACGTTACTTTTGCGGGGCCATTTTTTGCGGCTGATTGGGTATCCAGTTCTTATTCTATATCAATGACTTAAGTACCTACTTTAAAATGGTTAGGTTAACGTTTTAAGTTAAAACACGAATAAAACTATGATAAAAATATAAAATTTTACTTATTTGTTGTAGGTACCTAATCATAAAAATTTAAAAAAGTAAACTGATAATAGTATAATGTATATTCGGTAGGTATCTACAGACTCTTAAGTAGGTAGGTTCCTACCAATACCCAGTACAAAAAAAAAGAAATCCACTATTATTTTCAATCGCAGGATACAATTTGTGATAGATATTTTCTTTTAAATTATCAAGTAAATGTTATTCCTGATTCTTGTTCCTATTCCCCCCGTTGTCCCTATTTAACCCGGGTATTTTAGTATTCGTCTTTGTTTTTCTACGATTAAACCGAAACTCAAACAGGAAATTGAAGATTATATACAGGTGTCAATGACCGATGAGCTAACATTTTCCTATTACTTTGGCGTTACCTATTTGATTACTTATCAATTTTCTATTTCAACTACCTATTTGTGACATACAACTACAAAATAAAAGGGAAAAAATTATCATGTCATTGCTATTATTATTTTTGTTAACTAACTAACATGACGGAAGAGCAGGATCTCCTGCCACAGGTAATGTTTATACCTACTAGGAGATCTTAACCTTTATAAATTAACCTGTATTGTTTAACAGAAATAAACATTTTTCATTTTCATTTCATTTTTCATTTTCATTTCATATTCCAGATTCAAAGCCGTGTCACTTATAATGGTTTACGGCTTGGTGATGTTTGTTTCGCAAACATTGATCTCATTGGTAAACGTCTGGATAATGTTTCAGACAAATGTATCCGTAACTTCAGTTGGTAAGTTACTATTTTGGTTTCCGTAATTAATTGAAATTGAAATCTTTATTGTCACATTGTGAGTTACAATGATTTTTAAATTATGTTAAGGTAGAATCATCACAATCAACCGCGATGCGGAGTACAATATTAATTATAAAACTAATCTTACACCTAAATACTTATACAAATATCATGCCATTACATGTGATACGAATAAAATGATTGGTACTACTATGTCAATGAGTAAATTAATAAATATTACTATTCGTACTAATTATTGTTTGAAGACATAAAGTGGTTAAAGGAGAGGAGACCGTCGAGTTTGTTAAGAGCCCATCAACGTGCTACTGGCGCCACTGGTGCAATATACTGGTGTAATAGCGCGAGTGTGATTATTTAAATTTAACGATAGTTATTTAAAAAAGGGGGCCGCTGTGTACTTTTGATTACACAGCGTTTGGGTCATTTTATCTCACTCAGTGAGCAAAATGCGATTTTGCTCACTGAGTGAGAGAAAGTAGACAGTTACTTGCCACATTTTGCCGTAATTTGTCAATTTCTTTCAGCACAACATTTTTTGGTTGATTTGGTACGCAACTATCATAATGTTGAACACTAGCTATGACTTTGTTTTCTAATACTTGTAATTCGCACATGCCCAGAACTGTGAATGATTTTCGTACCGTTTTCCTTTGTGGTATTTATGGCCTTCGTATAATAATGCTTGGCCACCTCTTCTGGATCTAGGTAATATACACTAACTCATTTGTAGAGCTGCTCGCTGTTTCACATTGACATTATGAAACAGGGCTGATTGTTTGTAATGCAAACCAATTATCATAAGTGAAAAGGTCGTGAGCTTGATTCGCAATAAAAACGAGGAAATCTTGCAAAATATAGGTGTAATTTTTCCGAATGACATTAGTGACAGTAAAACAGTAAAATATAGAAAAAGGTATAAAAGTATATCGATATCAAAGGAGGCCGTCATCTACACTCCCCACCCTAGTGCGCAAACTAGCACTAATTAGCTAAGGGTACAGGAGCCACGCGCGCCACAGACCGGCGCAGCACGCCGGTAGCGGTGCTGATGTCGACTACCCTGATGCGACCGTCTTTTCCAGGCAGGACACTTTTTATTAGGCCTCGTGGCCACACGTTTCGAGGCGAGTCAGGGTCAACGACAAGCACTAGGTCACCGACACCCAGTGGCTTCTGCTCCTGTTGCCACTTCTTTCTCGGTAACAGAAGCGGGAGGAACTCCTTCATCCACCGCTTCCAGTACATATCGGCCAATCGCTGCGCTATTCGCCATTGCTTCCTTAAAGCTAAGTCTGAATCGTCAAATACGCCATGTATTGGCAACCTGGATGAAGAGCCTACAAGAAAGTGGTTGGGCGTAAGCGCGTCAGAGGAGCCCGGGTCTACCGACACGTGTGTTAGTGGTCGACCGTTGACAATACCTTCTACTTCCGCTAGTAGAGTGCTGAGAGTTTCGTCTCGGGGCGCTCGTTCTTTTAAAATGACACGAAGAGATCGCTTTACGGTCCGAATCAAGCGCTCCCACGCCCCACCCCAATGGGGGCTGGCGGGCGGAATAAAAGTCCAGCGAACTTGATTGTTAAGAGCTTCGGCTCTAAGTGGTTCTTCGTCGAGCTCCTGTATGGATCTTCTCAATTCGACGTCTGCTCCGCGTAGGTTCGTGCCGTTGTCGGAATAAATATGCGACGGCCACCCACGTCGAGACGCCATTCGTCGAAGCGCCATAATCAATGAGTCAGTAGTAAGTGTGTGAACTACTTCTATGTGGACTGCACGAACGGTTAGGCAAGTAAACAAAACGCCGTAACGTTTTTCTCGTCGTCTGCCTACTGTGACTTCCATGGGCCCAAACAGATCGATCCCGCAAAAGGTGAAGGCACGTTGATGATGCGCCATGCGCGCTTGAGGTAAGTCACCCATCCGAGGCACCTCTGGGGTAGCCTTTCTTAACCTGCAGAGCATGCAACGAGACGCAACATTTTTGACGGTAGGTCGCAGGTGAATTATCCAAAATTCTTGTTTTAAATCATTTACTACCGCTTCTTGGTGTCCGTGGGCAGCCTTCACATGATAGTGCTTGACCAAAAGCTTGGCAGTAGGATGCCGTCCATCAAGAATAATGGGCCTTTTCGCTTCCTGAGGTACGTCAGAAACAGCATCAATGCGGCCGCTCACGCGTAAAACATTGTTCTCTTCCAAGTATGGAGATAGATTTCTCAGCCGACTATCGCGTGGCAAGTCTTTTCCTGCCTTTACTGCTTGTATGTCACTGGCAAAGGAATCTTCTTGAGCTTGCCGCAGGATTAACTGCTTTGCTTGTTCCACCAGGGCGTAGTCGTCAAGTGCGATACCTCTGCATTTATTTGTAAACTTGAGAACACAAGCGGTAGATCGCATAAATCGTAGCCACGAGGAGAAGCGCTCAGGGTCAGCAACCGGGAAACATGTACGTGAGTTTTGTACTACGGTCATGCAAGCTTCAGCGCCGACTTCATTTTCGGGTTGCAGGACGTTCGCTGGCCAGCAAGTCTCATCGCTGTACAAAAACTCGGGTCCCTTGAACCACTCATTAAGAAAAGACTGATAGTTGAACGTTTCTCTTGTAGCAATGTCCGCCACGTTCAGTCCTGTTGGCACATATCTCCATTCAGAGGCTTGAGACAGGTCGTCAATCTCGCCTAATCTATTAGCCTCGAAAGTCTTGTATCGACGAGTGTTGTTGCCAATCCAGTGTAGCACCGTACTTGAATCGCACCAAAAGTATCGCCGTGTGACGTGCAAACGATGTGCCTTCGCTATTGAGTCAGCGAGTCGAGCTGCTAGCAACGCAGCTTGAAGTTCCAATCGCGGCACAGTTTGAGGTTTCACCGAAGATACTCGGCTTTTGCTAGCAACAAACGCGACACATATCTGATCGTTACTCTTCCAACGCCAGTACGCAACCGCTGACATTGCCTTAAGTGAGGCGTCACTGAATGAATGCAGTTCTAAGTCACTGTAGCATTGCTCGGTCACGGCATGAAAAGAAGAGCCTGGTAAAGTTGTGGTCAACTCATCTCCCATCTTACACCTGGCAGCGCATGACTGGTACCATCTTGGCAGGCGAATTTCTCCAATAACCTTCAGTAATTGCAACCAACTGCACCATTTTTTATACAATTCATCTGGAATAATATCGTCCCAGTCGATATGGAGACGCCAGGTGTCCTGCAGCATAACTTTGCCTTGTGTAGTAAAGGGTGACAAGAACCCAAAAATGTCAAAAATTGACATAATAACACGCAACATAACCCTCTTCGTAGGTCTCAGTTCGCCTTTGATGACACATCGAACCCCAGTTCATCCTTGGCAGGGTACCACATCAGTCCAAGAGTGCGCTCACCTTCATCATGATCGTCCAGTCCGAACCTCACAGCTGTATTACCTAAAATATCCTTAGGTATAGTGTCGAACACATTTGCGCTATTACACGTCCAGTTGCGGATTTCGAAACCTCCCGCACTGTGAATATCGCGAATATTCTTTACCATACTGATGGCGGTAGCTTCATCCGGCAGACTATCAATATAGTCGTCCATATAGTGCTGGCGGTATATAGCAGAGACGACAGCTGGAAGCGTAGACTCGAACCTGCTAGCGTTCTTGTTCTTAATGTACTGGGCAATAAAGGGCGAGCAGTTCGCGCCGAAAATCAGCGACGTCATCGCGTACGTCTTCACTGGGCCTGTGGGGTTCCTACCTCTCCACAGGAATCTAAGGGCATTCTGGTCTACGGGATTAATTTTAATTCTCAAAAACATATCTTTTATGTCACCGGTTACAGCTACCCTATCCTCTCGAAAACGAACCATAATGCCGAACAAGGAAACGAGTAAATCCGGTCCCGTGAGAAGAAAGTCATTTAGAGACTTGCCTTGACTTTTAGCTGCTGCGTCATAAACCAAACGCAGCTTCTTCTTGTTCGGATTGTCAACTCCGAAATGTGGCAAGTACCATGTATTAGGTGTGAGTGACGTGTCGGCCATTTCCCGTGCAAAATCGTTTTCAAACAAATGGTTGACACGTTCCTCGTACCTGAGTCCATAAGCTGTATCAGCTAGCAATTTCTTTTCTACACCCTGTAGCCGCTTAAATGCGCTAGGGTAACTATCGGGCAAGCTGACGTGCGGATCTTTCCACGGAAGACCCACTGACCACCTGCCATTGGCGAGCACTGCAGACTTCTCTAACATTTCCTGCGCTTTCACATCGTCAGCATTCTCTCTAGGCTTACCTGCAACTCCCAAAGAGTCGATCGCAAACGAGCGGCGTACCTCGTCGTGTAGCTCACGCATTGCGTGCGCGACGGCGTCTTCCTCAGGCACCACGCAGAGGTTGAGCGTGGCGTGCGCTGATCGCGCGGAGCGTGCGGCCCGCGACGCGCGCGGCACATGTACCGGCCCATGAATACACCAACCTAAGGGGGTGCGTGTAGCTGACGGTTCGTTATCAGGCCCTAAGCATACTTCTAAAGGTACAAGTAAATTATAATTGTCCTGACCTATTAACAACTCTGGCTTAGAAATCTTAGCAAAAGGAAGTTGAGTTTTAAGTTTTTTCAAATGCTCATACTTGTCACAGTCTACTGAGTTAACATTTTGTACAGGTATACTTAATTGGCACGCTACGTACATTTACATCATGTGTACTACCACTAGCACTAGAAATACGTAAAGTCAGTACAGTTGCTTCGTGCACAAGCTCGTCGTCTTTCCAGGCGCCGCACACGCGCATGGTTTCGTTGCGGCCGGTGAGGCCGGCGCGCGCTGCTAACTCAGAGCTGAACAACGAAACTGAAGACCCGTCGTCCAAAAAGGCAGTCGTACTAAACACGCCGTTCGGTCCGTGAATGTTGACAGGAACTACTTTCAATAGTACGCGCTTTTCAGTATTTATAGAGCACGTCGCAGCTTCTGTTACAGACGATGACTGTATTGTAGAACTCGATGGTGACTCCGTGACTGATGTTGACTCGGGCTGCGGCAAGGCGCTGACGTTAACGTCCACCGGGCGCGAAGTTGAAGCTTTGCCATCTTTGCTGATGTCTACGTAGTGCAATAGACTGTGGTGTGAACCTCCGCATTCATCCTTGTCGCACACAGGCGCAGAACAAGTTTCACGATCGTGGCGTTGCGATATGCATTTGTAGCAAAGTCCGTACTTCTTAACGTGGCGCCATCTGTCTTTACGTAAAGCGCGTTTAAACTTCTTACAGTCAGGCAACTTATGACATTGAGTGCGGCAAAAGAGGCACTTATCGTCCTTCCCTTCGTCGTCACGTTGGTCAGTTTGCAATAAAATTGCTTGCGCTTTCGGTGCAACTTTAGTAGTAGTATCGTGTTGCTTTTGTTTATTCTGCTCAGAGCGATAACTTTGCAGATGAACGTTGGCGGTCGTGGTAATCTTGAGAGCTTCCATGTTGAGAAAGTCGGACATAATATTCAAACGTGACTTTGCTCCGTCCTTGATTAGTGGATAGCTATAGTCCGACCACTTTGAAACGAGTACTGGAGGTAGTTTCGATATTAACAATGGGACAATGCTAAGCCCTTGCACGTACTCCTCGCGCCCCACTGTCTTCACAGACTCGACGAAGTTTTGAACTTTGACAGAAAAATTTACAATATCTTTCTGGTACTCTTGGGACATGGCCTGAAGCTTCTTAATGTCATGAATGAGTCTGCTTATAATACACTCGGGGTCGCCGTGACGAAGTTCAAGTGTCGCCATAATACGATCAGGAGAGGCGGCGGTCATAAGCAGGGCTGACACGGTTTATTTGGCTTGTCCTTGCAGACACTTACGTAATCTCCATAAGTTTTCCTTCGGGGTAAATTTACAAACGTCAGTTGACTCCTCAAACGCTTGTTTCAATTGCAGCCATTCGAGCGGATCGCCTGAATATTTCTGTAAATCTCGCGGCGTACATATGCGGCTCAAAATGTTGGCGTGTGACTTATCTTTAGTGGAGGCGATCGTCAAATTCTTTACTGCGGCTGCGAGTAACTTGATAGTACCATTAGAGTCGGCGAGGGGAGGTGCCGGCTGGTTGCCCAGGTTATCATCAACCTCGGGGGCGGGCTGCAACGGATCAAGTTCTCGCGCGCTACGCTCCATCCAGTCTTCAACATTTTGACGAGTGCTCTTACTGGCGTCGCTAATGCGGGAACTGTGACGTGAGCTTTTACTACTCTGGTGTGAACTGTATTTTTCTGACTTTAGGTCGGCTAGTTCAGCCTCATACTTCAAATCTAACAACTCGTTAGCAATCTTGGCCTTTTCTTTAGCGCGCTCATATTCTAACCTTTTCCGTGTGGCAGACGAGGATTTAGATACCATGCTGTGCGCTGGCAGCGGGTGCGGCACGTCGGTGTGCGCCGAGGTTTCCATGTGGCTGCTGCCAGCAACGAACGTCGTGTCTGCTGGTCGAATAGTCGTTGAGTGCGAGGGCGAAGACTTGGACATTCTTATTACCTCAGGTTTTGCATCGCGCTCTGCGCGTGTTAGACTTCTTGTTCTTATGGGAGTGCGAAACATCTCGTAGCTCGAAACTTACTTAGTGCGCGGTTCAAACATAACACTAGGACCGGCTCGAAGACCAATGAAAAGGTCGTGAGCTTGATTCGCAATAAAAACGAGGAAATCTTGCAAAATATAGGTGTAATTTTTCCGAATGACATTAGTGACAGTAAAACAGTAAAATATAGAAAAAGGTATAAAAGTATATCGATATCAAAGGAGGCCGTCATCTACAATAAGGAATCTTTGATACCTAACTAAAAGAGCACTTGAATTGACTATACCTACAACAATTGCGATAAATTAGAATAGAATATAATTGATTTATTCGTAAGCACAAACAATCGGTACAATACATTATATAAAAGAAAACACAAAATAAGATTATAATGCCACGAAATGGCCCCATCTCAGCATTACGATAGTATTTCCTCCATATACCACATTAAAATCATTTCATGACATGATATGTCAAGCTTGTAAATATTTAAAAAGTAAAA
Organism: Cydia splendana; assembly: GCF_910591565.1. NCBI lineage: Eukaryota > Metazoa > Arthropoda > Insecta > Lepidoptera > Tortricidae > Cydia > Cydia splendana. The sequence continues at coordinate 20,220,471 of NC_085987.1, forward strand.
GATGAACCCACATCATTGAGGTAGGTAATATGAGAAATCAATGACCCACATCAATAAGTTAGATACACTGCTAGGAGAACCTCCTTGGTTTTGTAGTAGGGACAGCAATTTCTTTGTACAAAACCGGGTCATGTAGGAAAAATATGTACTTGTTTGTACATAACTGTCAATGTGAGTGGTAATGTGCAGGAGATTTCTTACATTACCCGGTTTTGTACGAGGAATATTTTTTCTTTGTACAATGTTGGTAATGTACATAACTCAGTAATGTACGAAGAACAAGGGGAATTACAGTCATTATGATAGTCGGCCATTTTAAGAGGAAAGGGGACGGCCGCTTCTCCATACAAACGTAGTCCCCATTTTCGTCTCTGAATATTGACACTATGGAAAATATTTTTACATAATTTGATTTAAATTAACCATAGTTGTGCCTATACGTTTGAATTCTTTCGTTTTTTTGATTATTGATAAAATTAGGAACGAAAAACTGATTTTCATCTCTCATAGTCATCTTTCATCTCTCAAAGTTCACCTTTCATAGGCTGATAACCGGTTGGAAAATTGCATTTTCATATCTCATGCTCTGAAAGTGGGTCGTTGTTGTTCTAAAAGGTGCGCAGAAAGTGATACGTTTATGCTCTAGCGCAGAAAAGTGGTGTACTCCTCTGCGTCCCCGTCCCATGAACAACTGGGTGGAAACAAAATGGAAAAATAGTGTCTTTATTTCCTCGTCTGGAACAATTGGTAATTCTTTAATTTTACAAATCCCACGTAGATCCTTTTTTTTATAAAAAATGATGTAAGTAATTTGTTAAAAACAAATTATTCTTGATTTCTTTCGTTGAATTCTATTTACTCGATTTCATAAAGCGGGAACCAAAAGGAATACACCAAAAATATTTTTTTAAACCTTACGCTTGCGTAAATGAGCAAAGGCAGAATCTTATACAGCCACAGTTAAACGTTTGTACGATATTAAATTGGTTTTTAAAGTTATTTAGAACTATATTCATTAAAATAAAATAAAATACAAGATAAACATTTCTTATATTATTAATTAAATTGTTATTTAATATTAAAAATACTTTTATTATATTATTACGTGGTGCGGCGCACCATGGTCGCGGTGCGGTCCGGTAGTCTGTTGCGGCTTATAGAACAAAAAATTATAAAATTAAAAAAAGTACGAGGCAATCCCGCTGATTTTCATACTATAATGAACAAATTATTTTAAAATTGTTGTAGTTTGTTAAAAAATGTGTGTTTTCGTAAATATTGCAATCTAAATGATTTTCGCTAGGGGTGATTAATCTTCACGCATGTAAAGTCTCCGATTGCAAGTAAGTCCTAAGGAAAAAAATCATGGCCGTAGATCTGTTATGTACTTCAATTACTGATTTAGCGAAATTGCCTGGTCCTGTTTGGTTTCCTCGCATTCGATATGAAAAGTAGAGTGTTTAACTCGGGTGAAAGGCACCGTTTCTGTCTCGGACTATTGGCGCTCTCACTGCGTTCGAGCGCCAAACTACCTCGACAGAAATGGGTGCCTTTCAACCCTTGGTTAACAATCTACTATTCCCACCCTAGGGTGGAAACTATTTTTTTTTTAATTTTTACGTCGAGCAACGGCTAACAGCCATATATGCCATATTATTCAGTTAAAAGCTCTCATATTAGCTTCAGCATGACTGAAATTGGCGCCGTTTATATTTTCATCGGAAAAAAATCTAAAACCATAGACAATCCGATCTCAAATTGGCACGTGTCTGAAACGGCCTTAATGTATACGCGCCTTAAAAATAAGTGAAACTGAATGAATGAATGTAATGTAATGATAATATTTTAATAAACATTCATTGTCATTTATAGTAATTTATTAACAAAAAACTTATGTTTATTTTATACATTTAAATATTAAATACAAGTAGTAAAATTTTTATACACAATAATAAATATTTTGGCAGTAGCAACATTTTTATTTTCATAAAATAGAAAAAAAACTAGGAAAAGGCAGGAATAGGTATTTAATTGGTACTAAATAAACAGTAGAGACATTACTTGCTCTGGTTTAAAATGGATTTTTCAAGTGATTCGAGTGACTTAAACATAGAATTAACTCCTGAATCTGTTAAAGAAGAAGCAAAAATAGTGGTTGATAAGCTTTTCCTGCATCTTCAAAACAAAGATACCTAAAGGCATACGAGCACTTCATGAATTGGAAAAGCGTTAAAAAAGTGAAGTCGCTGTCGGAAAACGTATTTTTGGCTTATTTCAGTGAAATGTCTAAATCATTACAACCTTCCACACTTTGGAGCAATTACTATATGCTTAAATCAGTGATGAATACAAAGCATCGAGTGAACTTGAAAAACTTCATAAATGCTTACCAATAATAAACCTATGACATTTCTCGTGTTTGACTTTCCTCATAGTCGAAATGAAAAGTAGTGTTTAACTCGGGTAAAAGTAACCATCTCACCCTCGAACTATTGGTTCACTTTCCACCCTTGGTTAACAATCTACTATTCTCATACCTACAAATATTTTAATGCTCCTAACTCTTGTTATATTAATAATTTAAAAAATATCATACGTAGGGGCGTGGCTGTAGTTGATATACAACAAATTGTATCAACATATTTTCAATAATATTATATTCAGAGAGGAAAATGAGGACTACCTTTGTATGAAAAGACGATTTCGCACGGGTCGTCCACTTTCGGCTTAAGGGGCTGTCAACACCTAATGTCCTTGAAATATATGTTACCTAAGCAGTTTTTTTTAAGAACAACTATTTGTTTTAGTAAAGCAATATATATATATAATGTTAATATTCATTACATTTCAGAGATCGTGGACATACATGATTGAAAATAATTGCAAAGATTGGTCTTAAAATCACCATTAAACGGTTCTGTCTTTATTTTTCTTTTTACTTATGGGTCTGCAATTGAAATCACAATATCAAAACACTTACCTATACCTAGAGCGCTATTACGAGTAATATTACACAAATAATCCAAATTTATTTTTATTTCAATAGTTTTCTTATTATTCCCTTGCCCAGGCCCAATAACATGCGAGAGTGTTATCTCATTTACTCCGATACAAATAGACAGTGTGCGCGTTTTAGGTAATGACAGCCTCTTAAGCAGGAAACATATCATTGACAGTTAGGCATTTTGGGACTATGTTGTTTTGAAATTCAAGACAATTAAAGACAGTGGCATTATGATATTTAGGTGCAATGAGTTTAAATTTTGGAGTTTTAAAAAATAATTTGTCTATTTTTTTTCTTCGTGAATATATATACTACTTATACATACATATTATTTGTTTTGCAATAGAGGTTTTTGGATGGGAAATTGTTAACATCTGTAACATTTGTAGTAATTGGTGGCTTTGTTCATTACAAGCCTTTGAATGGTTTTAGCCAGGCTATGAAAGCTCGTCAATACCCCCGTACAGGGGCCCTTTTTTTTAAAGTTGTGTCCCCTACACTTTTATTTTTAATTTGTGAATTTATATGTTATTTCTACTCAGAATCACGAGCTCTTTCTATCCTAATAGGAGAAAAAAAGTGTCCCAAGGTTTTTCGTTTTTCGTTCCGTTACCATTTTTTCATAGACTTTGTATGGCGGTTTCGGAATGGAAAGATCGAAAAAATGTATGGAAATCTTGGGACACTTTTTTTCTCCTATTAGGATCAAAAGAGCTCATGATTCTGAGTAGAAATAACATAAAAAATCCCAATTTTGGAAAAAAAGTATGGGGGACAACTTTAAATAAAATGGCCCACAGATCGATAAAGAATGTTGAATAACATCAAGAGAGACCGCTTCATTGTAAACTTTTTTATTCAATTAAACACTGTCTTATACTGGTGTAATTATTTATTTTAAGATTATTATAATGTAATGTTTACCCATGTATTGACTGTTATATTTATAAATGTTACTATGAATTTTTCATGTCACTTTATTATGTAGGTAACTGCAAATGTTGTTTTGACTTGTAAAAGAGCCCTTGAAACCTACTTGCAGAATAAGTATTAGAATTTTGAATTTATTTTTCAGGTCATTTATCGTTTTACGTATCCAGCGCAGTAACAACTATTCTTTTCTTTCAAGTGGCAAAGAAATGGCCTACCTTAATTAAAAAAATACCTCATTTTGAATTGGATGAATATGTGGATACGAAAATCAAGACGAAGTGTAACGTGTTCATTGCAATGTTTTTGACTGTGGCTACCGGTAAGTGAGGTTGATAAAACATGGTTCTGGCCTCGAATGTCCAATTACCCTTCGAGCAACACCGGCTTCCGACACATCGGCCAATTACCCGAATGTCCAATCTCTGTACGACCAGATTTACCGGGCGGTAAATTGTCTTATGATGTCATAAAAACTCACGTAAGTAATAAAACTGTAAAGATCATAAAATAATGTTTTCAGTGATTGATATAATGTTTCGCAGTAGATTTGGAGTTAAACCTTGACTATGATAACCGATATAAGATGTGGGAGGAATATATCCCTTCGCCCGATCAAGATTATAATAAGACGAAATCGAGTATGACAGTTAATTAATTAGCCAGGCGATGGGATAACCGTAACCCACATTTTTATTTCTGGTTTAAAGGAACATCTCCGACTTTCGTAAATACATTTTTTACAAGGCGTTCAATACGGTTGTAACAGTAGGTATATACAGTACGTATGAAGACACGCTAGTTCTTAGGGGTCTGGTAAAGGGTTAAGTTAGCTACTTAGGCAGGTAGTTATATCTGCTAGTAAAGAAAATCGTTGGGAAAACCAAAGATCAAATGTCGCCATTTTGTATGAGAAGGCTAACATTTTTCCAGATGTCCATCTACATCATTTTTTGTCAGTTTAGTTTCGTCCCAAAAATCACCCTGTAGTAATAGGGTAAGTTTTATGTTTCAAGACATCCGGGTTCGATTACGAGCTAAAAAAAACAATTCCTTTTTTTTTTTTTTTTTACACAAAAGGTACATGCTCATAAACAAAATTTACAATATCGCCAAACTGTAACCAGTTTGTTGGCGAATGAAGCGCTCACTTAACTAATCGAATCATGCACCTAAACAAAACAAACAACCCCTGTGTCCTGTTAAACATATCGGGGTTTGATATACAATATGTACCTAAACAATGAATGAGCATTGGAGGGCACAGTTCCCCTTTCATTTAAATTACTACGTACAGACGTAAATAGAGAATTTGATTCCTTTGGTTTAACCTTTCGATTCAAGTCATAAATACAGGGGATGTTAGTTTTTAATGGCTGCTATTTAACTGATCACCAGATTTAGTAAAATTTAATACCAAAAAAATATATTTTACCACCCTAAAATAATGAATGATCACCAAAATTATAACACCATTTTAATGTGAAATGATTACCAATTTTATTACATTTTACTATCCTTTTAAAGGAAATGACACACATTATTAACCCAAAAATAGTAAATAATTACCAAATTTCAAACCCCATTTTAATGTGGAATGATAACCAAATTTTTACATCTTGCTATCCTATTAAAGAAAATGACACAAAAATAATCATTGTAAACCCAAAAATAGTAAATGACCACCAAAATTAGAAGTCCATTTTAATGTAAAATTATAACCAAATTTTTAAATCTTGCTATCCTATTAAAGCAAATTACTCCAAAATAATCATTGTAAACCCAAAAATAGTAAATGACCACCAAAATTGTAACCACATTTTAAAATTTGCAAATATTTAATATAATACTATTAAATTAATTAATCTACTTCGTCACCTTTTTCTAGTAGCATTTTATTTCTGTAATAGTCGCAGTTCTAACCTAACCTAACCCACTTTTCTAGTAGCATTTCTTTCTGTTAGGGTCGCAGTTCAAACCTAACCTAACCCACTTTTCTAGTAGCATTTCATACATACATACATACATTTCGTACATACTTAGCTTTAATCTATTACACAATAAATTACAAAAGATTTTCTTTTCTGTAAGGGTCGCAGTTCAAACCTAACCTAACCTACTTTTCTAGTAGCATTTATTTTCTGTATGGGTCGAGTTCAATCCTAACCTAACCCACTTTTCTAGTAGCATTTATTTTCTGTAAGGGTCACAGTTCAAACCTAACCTAACCCACTTTTCCAGTAGCATTTCTTTTCTGTAAGGGTCGCAGTTCAAACCTAACCTAACCCACATTTCTAGTGGCATTTCGGTTCTGTGAGGATCGCAGTTCTAACCTAACCTAACCCAATTTATAGTAGCATTTCGTTTCTGTAAAGGTCGCAGTTCAAACCTAACCTAACCTACTTTTATGGTACCATTTCGTTTCTGTAAGGGTCGCAGTCGTAGTGCTAACCTAACCTAACCCACTTAACTGATAGCAGTTTAACTTACTTTTCAGTAAGCTAAACTGCTATCTAACTAACCTTACTTAATAGCATTTCGTTATGCTACTAGAAAAGTAGGTTAGGTTAGGTAGGTATGCGGTGCGGGGTACGGGGCGAGCGGGAGTTGAGTGGGAGGGGCTAGTAATTTTGGCATCAGTGTACTTTATTTGGTAATATGTGTACATTTTTTGGTAATCATAGTGGTTTATTTAGGTGAAAATATCGCATTAATTTGGTTTTCAAGATTTGGTGATCATTAATGATTTTTGGTGGTCATTCAATATATTTGGTATTTGAATACAATTTGAAGGGCAGTCGTAATTAAAACGGTGGTACTTTTGTATTTTTAGGCCTTATTTTTTTGGTGTTCAGTAATTTTTTTTGGTAAGCATGATTTTTTTATTTAGGGTACCAAAGTATTTTTTGTTGGTCATTATATTTGTAGCCGTTTTTTTTAATTACTTTAACCGGATCGATTAGGCAAGCGATTTTTTTAAATCTTTCAAAGCAGTTTAGATTCGTTGAAAAAATTAAAAAAAAAATCTTATTGTAAAATTATGACTTACAGATTTAAGGTTGGTAGTTGCCCTCCAATGCCATTATTTTTTCCATACTGTATATCTACTTGTTTGTTTAAGAGTTATTAAGAAAACTACCGATTAGAGGGATTATATAATTAAAAAAAATTACATATCATCGACATCTGTATCATCTTCATCTATGTCGTGCATAATTCTTGTTCGTGAAGGACGTGGAAAAATTTCACTATCGGTTTCGTTTTTTTCAGTTTTTTTTTCGGTTTCGTTTGTCCTCCAATATTAGCGTTATCTGCGGATTCTTTCTCATTGTCATTTTCGCTACCATTTCTGGATTGGACGCTAGTTTGGTCCGAATTGTAGTTCCTTTCGTCATTGTCAATATTACTGACATTTTCTGACTGGACACCAGATTGGTCATCACTGCGGTTCGTTTCCATAGACATTTCATTTTCAGATTGTACTTCGGTGTTGGCATTATTTTCGGGTTCTTTCTCACTGTCATTTTCCCTACCACATCTGGATTGGACGCTAGTTTGGTACTAATTGTAGTTCCTTTCGTCATTGTCAATATTACTGACATTTTCTGACTGGACACCAGATTGGTCATCACTGCGGTTCCTTTACATAGACATTTCATTTTCAGATTGTACTTCGGTATTGGCATTATTTTCGGGTTCTTCCTCACTTTCATTTTCACTAACATTTCTGGATTGGATGCTAGTTTGGTCTGGATTGTAGTTCCTTTCGTCATTGTCAATATCACTGTAATTTTCTGACTGGACACCAGATTGGTCATCGCTGCGGTTCAATTCCATGATTACATCATCTTCACTATTGTCTTCGGTTTGCATTTCAATTTGATTGTGGCAGTAACTGTTTTCTGGGTGTTCTAAGGTAGAAATAGTTGTATTCAGTCTATTTAGAATTTTCCAATTATAAGCGATGTAGCTTATTTTCCCGGCTCTATTTGTTGTCAGTCGGTGTAATTTTTTAGTAAGAATGTTTGCGAATGCCGAAAACGATCGCTCCACAGCAGCTGACGTTGCAGGCATAGTCAAAATTGTGACTACTACGCGGCCTAGTTCAGTCTTTTCAAAAAAACATTCCACCATACAGAGGGCTCCATTCGATCATCTAGGTCTTCTAAACATTGATTGCCCCAGAGGCCAACTTTAGCCTGGTAATCAGAAAACTGTTGAAATACTTCCGTTGTATTACCATTCTGACGTGCGAATTTCGAGATACTATCACAGGCTATCATGTGTTCAGATCCTGTGAAATCACGTCCTTTATTTCGCGGGTTCAAAATACAAGCTGCGTAATGAACTGGCATCAGTGCTCTATCTTCTCGTTTTTAAAATTGATTTTTGAGAAATTCAATATCTCTAAAACCTAAAATCTCATGTATAGATTCATTAATCAAGCTTTGCTTTATTGCTCTGAAACAATCGTACAATTTATATATTTTTGAAGCATCACCCTCTAACTCGGTTATCCAATCAGAAAATATCTTTACGAAGTCTCGCAATGTTGAAATTTGTAGCCAAAAATGCCGGCTTAAGATGTTCTCTTTTTGAGCGAAAGAAAATTTGTCATTAATTACATCGTTGATTGATAATATCCGAAGAATGTGCTTAGATGAAATGAAGTACAAGGCAACGAGACGTACTACCCCACCGTGTTTTACACGGCAACGACAATGAAATTTGTATTTGTTGTTCAGTAGCAACATGTTTGAAATTTGCTGATAAGATTTGTGACTGTCCAACAGTTGTCACCACATCTGTTACTTTGTTAAGTGATAATTTTATTGTTTGTCGTTTCAAAATGTCTGAAACATTTAAATGTAGCGTATGAGCTATACAACCTATCCATATCAAATTACTATACTGATCTTGAAGCAGTTGGCCACATCTTTTCATATTTGACGCATTATCAGTAGTGATAGCATTAAATTTGTCTGATCCAATGCTATCTATAACAGTTGTAATCTCAGACATAATGTATTCCGATCTGTGTCTATTCCGTCCTGTCTGTATAAATGAATGAAATAACGGCTGCGGGGTGTATACCATAATATTAAGCACTCCTTCGTTACGTAAATTTGACCATCCGTCGACTGATACTCGTAAGTGGACTATTGATGAATCTTCAATTTTTCTTTTGGTCTGCTCTTTAATATTATTATACTCTTTCTCTAATAATGTTGTTGACAACTGTCTCCTTGTCGGCGGAATGTAACACTTTCGAAGTGTATCAAAGGCATTTCTCCATAAAGGATGTTCAAACGTATGAAATGGGATACCAATAACATAAATGGCTTTTGCAATACTCTCATCTATTACCTGTAAATAACCAAATAATCACATTAACACAAACAAAAACATAAAATAGCGACTTATAGTAAGTAGTTAGTTAAATATTATTATTTAGATTTATTACATTTTAGCCATTCGTGAGGCCATATGTGTTCCACCATTTCATGGACAAGTGTGATAAAGTATTAAAACTAAACATAAAGTCTAACATTTTTCTTACGTACCTGGTCTTCTGGCTTTGAGGGGTCATCAATATCCGTGTATTGCGGTTTAGGTGCTTCATATCCGAAAAATTGCTTTACATTCATAGGGCATTTCTTACATTTTAGTAGGGCAGATGCCCCATTTCTGGCCACTTTAACACAGTTCGCCTACGCAGAAGTCCGTCATTTTGTGTCAATAAGCAACTATGACTCTCTTTATGCACTAAGTCATTGAAAATATAATACTATAGTCATATAAATCTCCACTGTTAAGATTCTGACATTTCGTATATATATTTTTAAATCAAATACCAAAAAAGAGCTCGGGAGCCACTTTTGGCCACTTTTTACCCATTTGTGGCCACACGTTTGTGCCAGTTGTGGGGACCCGTGTGCTGTCGTATACGGATCGCATTTCTGTTATTGTAAATAGTTTTGCAATTTTTTATTTTATTTTTATAATGGCGTTTATTACAGTAGCCAGTGTCATGTCGATATGTATTATTATGTATTATTTTATATCGAAAATTTTGAAATTATAATGAGATAATTAATAATAGTTGCTGATTTCAAAAATGGTATATATCAAAGTTTCAATTTATTAAGTTCACAGAAAGATATTTTCCCCTTAGGCCTCATTTTCATTATCAATTGCTTATGTCACAATGAAGTTATTAAACGGCTATATGAAGTTATAATTGTTTTAAAGTCTGTCATAAATATTGGCCAGTACAGAAAAAGATCGGTGCAACAAAGAATATCTTACCATGCATGTTGTGTTCAAAAACAAATGTGTTTTTTACTATAATTTATATTTTACAAACTAAATTGTTATAAACGACAGAGCCAAGTGTTTGTCGTAGTACCTTATTTATATAACAATTTCAATTACTATAATTACTTCAATAGACATGCATTTTACTGTCCGTTGATAAGATGATAATTGATAACTGGAGTAAACTGGAGTGCAGCTCAGAAAATAATTATATTATAAGTACTACACCTAAACTATCGTGAATATTCATGGTATAAACTACGATAAATAAATAAATTCTCGTTCTCGAGAACATTATCAGAAGTTACCGAGAAATTCTCATGTGGAAAGTTTCGCAACTTTGGAAAGTTCTCGTGAGTGCATTGCTAGGGATGGCACCATCGCATTTTTTCTCGGTTTTAAGGCCCGCGTCATTTATGCCTTTCAAATAATAAGCTTGTGAATATATCTAATAGGTACGTATTTTTCAAATTGAAAGGCAGAACATATAAAGTTCATGTCCAAAATGTTCTTAAAATTTGTTAACAGTGTGGGACAATTATTGCAGAATCTTTTACATTGTGTACATAATGCGGTCAAAACCTGAGTCGATCGAAAATAATAAATTGGGCTAAATGCTAAATTTAGGCAGAAATAGGGTATTTTCCTACTAGTCAAATCAGTTACTTTTTAGGGTTCCGTACCCGAAGGGTAAAACGGGACCCTATTACTAAGACTCCGCTGTCCGTCCGTCCGTCCGTCCGTCTGTCTGTCACCAGGCTGTATCTCAGGAACCGTGATAGCTAGACAGTTGAAATTTTCACAGATGATGTATTTCTGTTGCCGCTATAACAACAAATACTAAAAACAGAATAAAATAAAGATTTAAGTGGGGCTCCCATACAACAAACGTGATTTTTGACCGAAGTTAAGCAACGTCGGGCGGGGTCAGTTCTTGGATGGGTGACCGTTTTTATAGATAATGGTACGGAACCCTTCGTTTGCGAGTCCGACTCGCACTTGTTCAGAACTGTCAAAACGATTTGCTAATATGGAATTTATATGAAACATTACATCGTGACGTCACTGTCAACTCGCCTACTTTTTATATTTCTATCCAATTTATTAATTAGAACTTATGTTTAAAAATAACTCATATCTGTGTTTTTCTAATAATTATCTGGTGCTTTATTTCATGCATGTTGTAAAATAATTTATTTTAAATACAGTATAATACCCTATTAACGTCAATACCGGAATTATCCCAGACATTAACTTTCTCTGATAATAGTTTACCCAATTCAAATTTAACCTCTGAAGAATTAGAACACTTCAAAAATATCGATAAAGTCAGGAGCATAATGTCAGCGATAATATCGTGATACACTTAAGGGGGCCACTGATTAACAGTGCGCCGGACGGTATCGGCCTGTCAGTTAGAACAAAATCTTGACAGTTCCGCACAACTGACAGGCCGATACCATCCGGCGGACTGTTAATCAGTGGGCCCCTTTAGACTCGTCACAGTCACCGGGGCGTCCCGGGCGAAACAACAGGCGAAGATACCTAGTCAAATTAATTGTACAAGAATAAATAAAGGCGCTTACCAACTTTAAATTTCTCAAATAGAATCTAATGAACAAACGCAAACAAATAATACAGTTACCCAGACGGACCAGAATGTGAACAAGTTTACCTTTGAAAAGATTACTCATACCTACAACCGAGTAACTTTCTGCCAAGAAAAAGAAAATTAAATTCTATCCTTCGAAAATGTAGCGTGTTTTTCCAATAAATCTAATTTTTTTTCATATTTTTTTTTTTAACTATAGTCCATTCCACCCGACCAACGCCAAGGCCTTTGCTGTCATAAGCGGTCAAAAAAACAAGAACAATAAACATAAAAAAGGACATGTTTTATTACTTATGTGATCGTATTTTAACCGATAACTTAGCAGAATTGGTATAAGTTCAAACGTGTCTCTTATCTAGTCGCAAAGGAAACAGATATTTCCTTAAATATAAGATGTTATGCTTGAATTTATGTTATGTATGTTAGCCCGGAATCCTACAGACTATTTCAAAATACAATCACGCTGCCTTCCAAATCCACGTTATGCAAACTGTCAGCATTATTAGTAGTGAATTTGGGATGTTGACACAAGTTAAACTTTAGAACATAATTCCAGTTGAATGGACGAAATGCCTAATCATAAGCTAGAGAGCAATGTGTCTTAATAAAATCGAACACAACTGAAAGACAAGGAAGGATATGATGATTGGGTTTGTTGTAACAATGTGGAATTAATTTTATGTGGGTAGTTTTTCACAAAATAATTTTGACAAAGAGAAGTACTTTTTATTCGGTCTACCCGGTCCTCCGTGATCACGAACGCTGTTCCTGGACTCGAAAAGTCGGGATGTATTTTAAATTCATTATACTTACCTATGCTTTATAATCCGTATTAGGGCTTGCAATATCGGACGGTTTCCAATTCCGGAACTGATTTTCGAATTCGGTCGGAATTCCGGAATTCCGGAACAAGTTCCGGAATTAGGGTTAATCATATTTTTATTAGATTTTTTAATAAAAAACAACAAAAGATGTGAAATTCTGATATTTTACGTTTATTAAAGAAAGTATTGTTTTAGTGGAATTAAATATGAAGTAATATTAAACGAAAAATATTAATAAATTGAGTTGTTGCCGTCCTGCACCTCTTATTACTATGGTCACTTTTATTCGCTTCTATGATACGGCGTATTTATTTGGGGAAACTACGAATGCTGGCAAACCATTTGATGCCTAATTTTATATAATGTCTAAATGGAAGCCTACCTAGTGGCTCTCTGTTTACGAAGATGGAGGACCTGATGGGGTTCCGATCTCGGTAAGGGCATTTATTGTGTTAAGGTACCTATAACGATTATTTGTTCCTGAGTTAAGGTTACTTAAACATCACGCTTTCCAAGTTTGTTTATTTCCTTACTAGTTCCTAATTCAGAATGTAATGTGCTGCTACAGTACAAAATCCGAAATCTTTCATTAAGGAAACTTTTTTCTGAATTGAGCATAAAATATTCAAATATTTATACATTTTAATGTAACGGTTTCGTGTAGGTAGGATTCTAGGCAAGTAAATGTATGGCTTTGCTGTAGCAAGTATCAAAAGTAAATAATTCGATGGTTAAGTTAATAAGGCATGTTAATGCAGCATGCTGCTAGACTTCAGATTTTTGTCAGCGACGGCTTAAAACCACCATAGTGTAGTTTATTGGCAATTTTCAATAGCAAAATCGAATAAAAGTACTTAAATCCATTTCCGGCATTTTCGATATTCAATGGTCTCAATTCCGGAATTGTAATATCGGAAAATTTGTCCGAGATTCCAGAATTTCGAAATTCCGTATAAGTTATTAGTATAAAAAAAATGAAAACTTGAGATTTTCGTGGTAGGTACCTGGGAGTTTCGTAATTACTTCTTTGGTAGTGAATGTCCTGTCCATTCTTGTTCGGGGTATCCGGGAACTAAACCCTAGTTGCCCCCCTGTGAAATTAATCATAAATTATGAGACAGGTATATTTTACTGACTGGCTGCTGACTCGTTTACCTTCTCGATTTGCTCATACAAGCCAAATATTAGCGACCAGTTTTGGTCGATTCACAATCAGAAAGAGCGGGAAAAAGTTATTTTGTAACTCTGCGGATAAAATCCCATTTATACATTGTAATAGAAAGTTTGATTACTCGAGCACTTATAGAGTTTTATTATTTCAGTGGAACACATGTTAGCAGAATGTTCTGGAGTAACAGCGGTGTTAGACTGCGGTGCAGACCATTCTCGGTTATACAGAGACTACATCGAGTCTAGTTTCCCATGGGTTGTTGAATTTGGCCTACCAGACCATTTTCTTATTGGGATTTCTATACAGGTAACTTAATTATTTGACTAAGTTTTGTCTGAAAAAAATCCGCCGTTCTTATCTACAATGTTATGTTCTTATTATGTATAATTCTCAGACGATTAAATATGAAAAACACATTTAATGTTAGGCACCAAGACTTGTTCCTGTAGAAAACATTCTGAGTCTGTTGACTGTCATTTTTAGTTCAGTTTTTCGCCTTTTCTCTGGGTCAAACTTGATCCAACAGTTCAGCGGCGGAACACTGCAAGCTTTAAAGTGACCTTTGAGCCGAGTACGATTGAAGGGGAAGGGCCAGCAATGTACCAGCAATTGGACCAGCAATGTACGTCGGTTATCACTGGCGAATTAAATAGCAATGTACGGCCCATTGCCAGCTGGCCCCTATGTACTGTGTAGCACACGAAGGCCGGAGGGCTTGGTAGAAAGGAGAGCAGGCACCTATTTTACCATCTTGACAATCGACACCTGCAACTGACAATTTTTCTGAACATCTCTGGGTCTGTAAGTAGTGACCACAGATGTAGAATGACGCTAATGCTTAAATAAAAAGAAAATTGAAGTGGGTGATGAAGATTGTCGTAGACTTTTATAAATTTTGAGGAAACGGGAAATTTTTACTTTTAACTCCATAGCGGCCGCTTGAATGTACCAAAATGTAAGGTTAGGTTAGTTTAATTGTTACTCAAATATATATTTTTTTACCTGTATAGTACATACTATTTATAACGGTTGCCAATAAATATGATTAGCAATCTTGAACCCTTTCTGTAGTAACTTCATTGATTCGAAATCTGAATAAACCAACTTTAACTCGGTAAAAAAAACAACGAGTTGCACTCCGGGAGTGCCTACAGAAGTGAAAACTAAATGACTAGTCCAAAATGTCTGCAGCACTATGTATAATTGACCCATCCTCCTTTCTATTGAAAAACTTTAGTTCCGAAATTGCTGGTCAGTGAGCTTGTTTAAAATTCGAAATTCAAAATTGTAGCGTTAATTGTTTAAAATTCGAATAGAAATTGTAAAGTTACCTTGCAGACGTGATGATATTATAGAGATGATATTTTGAGTTTTATTCACCAGTACTAGAGTTCACTTTTATTAGCGATTTCATCAAGATGTAGCTTTATTGAATTATATTTGAGTGATATAAAGTAAGAATGTAACTGAGATCCTCGTATTTCAACCCGTACAAGATTAGAACCTTTTTCAGGTAATGTCATTGAGTTTTTCTTTATTGATTTAAATGCCATCTAAATGAGTGGCCATCTAAACCTTACGGTCACGTGATCGCCTTACGCTGTCTCGAGTTTATCATTTTTTCCCCACCTCAAAAAGTGCCCAGCGCCGCTAAAGAAGTTTTCACTTCAAAAAAAAAACATAATTCTAATGGGCGTCCCTAGCCATTGGACAAAGCCGAAATGTACATAAGCATTAGGGTATTTAGAACCAGTAGGAATACAAAGTATCATAACATGATAACAATCGGTGTAGCGGTTACAAAGAAATTAACAAATTACGATTTTTTTACTTTGGAGCAACCTGTATGTGTTAGTAGCTCCTGAGGTAATAAATAAAGGGTGTCCCAAAAAGGACGCAAGATTTGACATTGATGAAAAACACATTTTTTTTTCGTTATAATATATTTGTATATAAAATCTTGAAATACATAAAATAGGGTTATTTGTGGAATAATACGTCAGGCAAATGTCCTCCTAGGCTTTGCTGGCACATACGCACTCTTTTGTCAAAATTTTCTATGACCATTTTGCATAGATGTGTCTGAGTTTCTCCAATGCAGCGTCGAATTTCCTCTTTTAAAGCATGAGTGGTTGTGGGCTTATTGGCATAGACTTTAGGCTTTAAATAACCCCATAAAAAGAAGTCTAAAGGCGTTAAATCGCAAGATCTAGGGGGCCAATTCTGATCACCGAATCGAGAGTTCACACGACTAGGAAATGTTTCATGCAGTAATTGCATCGTTTCTCTGGCTGTGTGGCAAGTGGCCCCGTCTTGTTGAAACCACATTGCTTCCACATCGATATCCTCTAATCCGGCTAGAAAAAACCTTGTTATCATGTCGCGATATCGAGCTTCATTAACAGTAACTGCTTGACCGGCCTCATTTTGAAAAAAATATGGCCCAATAATGCCTCCAGCCCAAAATCCGCACCAAACAGTGACCCGTTGTGGATGCATTTGTTTTTGAACAATCACATGTGGGTTCTCTGAGCCCCAAATGCGGCAATTCTGACGATTAACAAAACCATCGAGATGAAAATGTGATACGTCGCTAAACATGATTTTGTTTGAAAAATCTGTATCCCTGTTTTGGCGGTCGATAATCCATTCAACGAACTCTCTTCGCTGTCCATGATCATGAGGCTTCAGTTCTTGTGTTATTTGAACTTTGTAAGCATGGAGATACAGATCTTTAGTGAGTATACGCTGGAGAGAGCTTCTTGAAATTTGCAATTCTTGTCCACGATGCCTAACGGATGTTCCTGGATGTTCACGGACATTCTGACGCACTGATTCGATATTGCCATTTGAACGGCTTGTTTTTGGACGACCAGTGGAATGAACATCATGAATTGATCCACTCTCCCTGAATTTTCCAACCACTCTACTCACAGTTGATGAAGTCAAGTCAATATTCCGACCATATTTTGCACGGAATTTTCGAACCATACCCGCCAAACTTCCATTACTTTTAAAATATTGTTCAATAACAAAAACGCGTTGATCTTTCGTATAACCCGCCATTTTTACAAACCCTAAACATTCAGCTGTCAAATAGTTTTTATTTAGGGTTGCCAGCACTAAAATACAAAAATGGCGGCAAATTGAAATCTTGAGTCCTTTTTGGGACACCCGTTAGTATGAAACCTTCTTCGACCGTTTTGATTATCTTTTTTATTTATGACATTAATAAGATTCTGACTTTTGACAAATGTCATCATTGCCGCACATTTTCAAACAAATTGTCAAAAGCACTGCCAATGATTAATACAGTAGGTATGTTTCTTTTTGTTGTCGATTATTGGAAATAACTTTTGTTTGATAATTTATTTTTTTATATTTTGTTCTAATTAAAAAAATATTACCGTTAGAGCATTTCTGAGAAGTAACCCTACGTGGGATTTCAGGGTTTTTCCAATGGCTAAGATCACATTGTATAGGTCTAAAACGCACCATTCAAATTTTGTAACAATTTTAGCACAAAAGCTTATTGCAAAGTAGGTATATGGAAATTGCATATGAAGATGCGCAGTTTTATTTTTGATCGAACTTATTGATTCTCTTTTTTTTAACCTAATTAAAAATAACACTTCTAAATAATGATATCTGTGATCCCGGGCACGCTCAGATCGCTCAGTGAGAGTGAGAGAAGAACCTGAACTCACGGCGCCTTAAAATTGTCACCTTATCGTATAGGTAATAAGTTTGCTCAAAGTATAGTTTATTCGCTATCTCACTCTGATATTTAGCTACATTTACGTTATTCTAATTATGGTAAATTAAATACCACATGTAAGTAAATTGGTGCAGTGGTTTGAGTGTGAAGAGGTAATAGATAGACAGACTTTGTTTAGTCAGTAACATATTTGTTTCATTCTGTTTCAGTTTATAAATATAGCTGCAACCTTAGCCTGGAATTACTCGGATCTCTTCATAGTTTGTATAAGTTATTATTTGACTTCAATCTTACAAGGAATCTATAGAAAAGTGATTGATAATAAAGCTAAGGTATGTATACGAATGGTCTACAACTATACCTAATGCTTTTAGGTACTTACTGCATTTCTAAGTTATTGTCCAGATTTTGGAAATGTATGTTTGGAGGATTGAAGGCAGAGGCTGGGATTTTAAGATAGGGGGTGGGATTTGAGGTTCGATGACCTCAGATATTACCAATGGCAATGCGTCGGGTATTAGCATTTTTCAGCAATCCAATGGCAGATTTATTGTATGCAACTGAACCAAATGAAGATTATTCTGCTTAAGAAAGCCGCAGCACAGCAGGTTACTTGATGGATTTATAATGTCAGTCGATGTACGGTTATAATATTAGCTAGGCCCCCCGGCAAGAACAGAAATTATGAATTTGTCTTTCAGAATGCTAATACAGTTCCCCACCAAACTTCTTTTACCGTATTGACTAGTTCTTTTTAGGAATTTTTAAATACTCAGCCATAAGGTTCTGCTAAACTTTGAGACGTCCTTACTAGACTTATAACTTAAGCACTTATAATAAAAATAAAAACAGGTAAACAAACATTAAGCATTAATATTTGATATCACACAATAAAAGAAAATTGAGTATTTTTTCTCTCTGATCCTAGAAACCCTCAAAAGGTATCTTTTTCCGTGTGACGTCACATTTAATCCTAATGTACGGTCGGACCGATTAATTTTACTCGGATACAATGGGTTACTAACTCCCATTGTTGTATAATCTGCTATATTCTCTCAGTTGCAGTATTTGTCGTCAAGTTTTTGGGCTTCGGTTCGAGAGGACTATAACCACGCGTCGCAGCTGGTGCGAGCGGTCGATGAAGTCATCAGTGGGGCCGTCTTCGCATCTTTTACCATTAATCTGTTCTTTATTTGCTTTCAACTGTACAATCTTTTGTCGTTAGTATTTCTTTACTGAATTAGTCTAAGCGTATTTATATAATACAATAAGGTTTGTATGGTAGAAATGACGCTATAAATATCATTTTATGTGTTTCTTGGTTTTAAGACTGTATCGATAATTATAGGGACAATTTTTCTGGCCACTATTTTATTTTTAATTTGCTTTTTAATATAAACGTCATATGTAGGTGTCAGATGACATGTCGTAGAGCACATATTTTAACACTTTTTACTTGCTTAATTTTAATTTCGCAAAATGAGAAGTATTTCACGACGAAAACGAAAACGAATCGTGGACAAATACGTACCTACGCGAAAAAGGTATTTCCATAAGAATGATCGCGAAAATTGAGAATGTGAGTCGTTCTGCCGTTTTTAATGCCATCAAAAAGTATGGTCTGGATCTGTCCTTCAATGATAAGCCAAAAAGCGGCAGGCAAGTTGGTTCACATAACCGCAAAATGGACTCCAAAATACGTCAAACAATAAAATAGTCACCCAATGCTTCAATAAGGAATGTGGCCAAAAAGTGTAAAATATCGGTAGGCATGGTCCAGAGGCCAAAGAAGCGGAACAACTTAAGGACCTATCGAAAACGACGGAAACCAAAACGATCGCAAAAGAAGGCCGCAAGCGTAAAAACTCGCCTTAGAAAATTATACGACACTGTTTTGACTAAAAATTAACAGTGCATAATACAAGATGACGAGACCTATGTGAAACTCGATTATTCAGTACTACCGGGCACAATACTTTACTGTCCGCAAAGGAGAACAACTGGATGAGAGTAAAAAGTCAATTTATGCCGAAAAATTCGGGTCAAAGGCAATGGTATGGCAGGCGATATGTGAATGCGGTATGAAATCCACAGCGTTCATTACCACTGCCACAATGACTCCTGACGTTTATATCAACGAGTGTTTAAAGAAGCGGATTTTGCGGAAGCATGATACGACGCCATAGAGGGTCTACTTTGTTTTGGCCTGATTTGGCGAGTTGCCATTATGCTGCTCGCACCAGAAAGTGGATGGAACCCAACGATATCCAATATGTAGACAAGTCTGTGAATCCGCCCAATTACCCTGAAGTCCGATCAATCGAGGAATACTGGGCTATCATGAAGAGGATACTACGGCAACGTTTTGCGACAGCGAATTCCGTAGACAGATTTAAAAAGGACTGGGTAAAAGCGTCCAAAACTGTCACCATTGGTGTTGTCCGCAACTTAATGAAGAATGTACGAGTAGGTACAAGTTCGGAAAATCGCCAGAATTCAGAAGTGACAGACCTGAACGCTTAATAATATGCTTAAAATATGTTCAAGTTACATCACGTAACGACAGCAACATTTTAATAAAAAAATTGTGTATAGTATGTCACTTTTTATTTGTCCCTATAATTATCGATACAGTCTTTAGACAAAGGCCTACGTCTTTTTTTTCACTTTACTCGATCGTCGACATTTAAATTCATTCGAAATAATTTTCCCAATGCCCCTGTGTGTGCGCCACAGTATACAGTGCTGTTTTATAAAACACAATTCCCTACATACAAAATACCACGGTAGATAACCCTCGGACAAACCTTAAGGTTTGATTTCTGGTTATTGTATCAAAGACCAGTATTGCAGGTATGTTGTAAAGCGGGATCAGAGGGAGAGATATATATTTATGATTTAATTTTAAAACATCAAAGAGAAGTTTTCCCTTCACGTACTTCTTCATAAACTAGATATTCAATGCAATTACAAAAAGTCTTAGGACCTTATCCTGTCCACTTTTATTCCACCTGACTACGAGTAGCTTATATATTTATGTTGTGGTTGACACCATTGCTAACGCTTGCTTTGCTTAGATCTGAGGATCTGACACCTAAAATTGAAATACTAAATTTCGATAGTCCGCTTTATTAGGTACTAAATGTCTTTATAATAAATCAGATTTTAGTTTCACTCCACCAATAGTCTCCAGTCAAAATACAGTAAAAACTAATGACAAGACAAAGAGTTAATTTCTTTCACAAATAACTCAATACTACCCTTATATAACTTGTATGTCTTTCCCATCACGGAACAATGGTGTTCCGGACCTTTGGGAGGCGTGCGCGGAGCCGAAGCCAACACGTAGAGGCCCTTTTGACACTTTAATGAAATGTAAGGGGTACACCGAGCGGAGGCTGCCCTTGCCCGTGTCATGGGACGCACGCAGAGGCAGCACCCGCCAGGGTGTAAGGACTATTGAGAGTTGATGGAATCTAAAATGAACTAGGTTATTGGGTGAAAGCGATGGACTAAGAACTGAGCTATGGGGTAAAAATCCGGACGCCTGCCTAATAAAACGGTATGCAATTTTATTTCCGGCAGACGGTGAATCGCCCTCACAAGATGGACCCCCACAAAAAGCGACATCTAGGATGGCTCAAGGGCAACACCGGTGTGAGCGGCTCAGGGGTGTCGAGAGGTGTGCGCCGCTTTCTACCCAGTGGCTGTTAACAGCCACTGTGCCAACTCGCGTCTTATGCATATTTCACTTCCACCCCTGGAGCTTATAGCTCTAACGACTCCACTCTGGCCGGCCGTCTAAGGCAAGCCAGAGGCAGAGAATCCTAATATAACTTTATTATTATAATTCCGCCATTTTATAACTTTTTATTATATTCTTCTAACGGTAAACATTTAAAAAGAATGGTGTCTAAAATGATTTATTATTGAGTAGGAATCTCCTACTTGCTTGGTAAATGAAATCTTTCGTGCATTTAAGTTTTGGATACAAATGTAAGAATTATAGAAGTTATAATAATTTTCATTCAACTGAAAACTTACTGCCCGTTGCATTTAGTTTTAAAATTTGACAACATAAAAATAGGACACTTCCTGTGTTCGATTTGCGAACAATATGGGGATATGTTGCCGGCACCCTTGTTGTGGAAAAATAGTTCACCTGCTTGTTGTAGCAGTTTCGAGTATTATTTGTTCTAAATTATTGTTTAACTATAAAGTAGCTACGTAAATTTATTTCAGAGATGGAATGCGACAAAAACCTACGGTAAATTGCCCAAGATCTGGACGCGGGTTAGTACAAATATTGTAAAGTCTAGCTAGTCCATAATTTATAATCTTAGTTTAAAGGTACTGTTAACTGACTTACTTCGAAATCTGATGTAGGTAGATTTTGTTGTAGGTAATTGTTGCAGTAATTTCGTCAGTTGGCCGCGTATTGATGCCCGTAGACGAATAAGGCGTTCGATTTCTTCCGCCATCGTCGGCAATTTGTTAAATAATAAATTATATACACGAACGTTATTCAATCATAACAATATATTTTCAATTAAGTGACAAGCAGAATATGTCAATAACTGTATTCTGAATAGCGAATATGAAGAGGTCGTGAAGGTTGGTCTATGACAGGTACCCTATACCTACGTCCGATTGCTGGGCATCGGCCTCCTCTCATCCACGTCAGGCATTTATTCCTTACGCTAGCACAAAGCAGGTTGGGGGACATATGTACATCTTAGAATTGCTTCTGGTAAGAGCAAAAGAATTTGAACCCACGACTTCCCGACTGAAAGTCGGACTTCGGAAACACTCAAGTACCACCGGCTGGGACGCTATGCGTGACAGCAATATTTTATCCATTAACGTCAACAAACGATAGAGAAGCAAGTAGGCTAAGTAGCTAAGTATTAAATTGTTGACCTGTATTGGTTAAGTATCTCCTGTTTTTATTTAATTAATGATCACTCATTAACAAATTTCAGGCCTTTGGGAGGATATGAGAATGTGATATATCTCAGTTATTCAATGATGTTTGTTTTATTTCGATATTTGTGTGTTTCTCTCATCGCTGCTCGAGTGCACACAACCTCACAGTCCCTGGCCCCTGCACTTTATGACGTTCCATCGACCGTTTATAACGTTGAGGTATGATTATTATCTATACTTACTTACACATGTGACACCTTATTAAGTACACAATATTTAAAAAAGAATAGTATAAGAACAAAAATTAGAAATATTTCTGGGAATAAGTTAACATAATCAACACGTATTTTTCGAATGGACTGTACGACTTAGCCAATATTTCAATTAGATCAATGAAGTATTTTACACGTTCATTTTACGCAATGCATTTTAGGTTAATACAGCAAATAGAGTTTATGATATGTAATAAAATACTATAAACGCTTGCCATTATAAAGTTAGGTGTTTATTTTGTATTACAGTTATGTTTTCTGTAACTTCACTTATCTTCTAGGTTCAAAGGTTATTGGATCAAGTTCATCATGACACACTGGCTTTAAGCGGTCTTCAATTCTTTTATGTCACCAAAAGTCTCGTTTTGACTGTAAGTACCTCTTCCATTTATTCATTGTGCTGTAAGGGGGTTTGGCCAAAATTGTTAACAAGGGTTGATAGAAACCCTATTACGCCTTTAGGCCGAGGGTTTTTGTTAAGGATGTTACGGAGGTGGGTTTACCGGAGCGGAAATCGGAATAAAGTCGTTCCATATTACACTGCTTTATGTTAACACTCATCCAAAAGAACGCACAAATATGACGCAACACCATTACGAAAGTAACGGGCGGAACTAACCAATTTATTAGGATAAAAAGCCAGCGATCGTAAGTTATGGGTAGTCGAGGTCAAATATATATAAACAATATAATACAATACTCTTCATTACATACCTCACAACAAAAACTGAAATTAATTTGGCTGAAAATACTTTACATTTAATTTGGCGAGAAGCAATGGTCCGAACAAGTCCGAAAACCATAAATTTGTAATTTACGTTACAAAATAATTACTTTTTATGATTATAAATTTATTTACCGTCGGTAAACTAAGTGGACCTGTGTCCACGTCTGTACAAAAACTTCTGTAGTTCGTAATAATTATTAAAATCACGTCAAATAAAAATCACATCCATACCTACTAGTATAACTCTCCGAAACTACTAAAGTCACAGAAAACGGATATTATTCTGATAGCTTATCTATATGATCTGCCCTATCAACTATCTTCGATTTATCGTCACTTCATGAGACTTTATGTACACACTGAGAGAAAAAACTAACAAAAACACACTTAGAATTACAAAAATAAAACTTAATCCGGGGACAAGGAGAGTCAACTAATAGGAACAAATTGACTTTTGCAATTTCCATTTAGTAGGAAATACAACTTCTATATTTGTAATTTGAAGTATGCTAGAGTAATTTCAGAAATTTGGTTTTGTTATTCCGAGAGGTGCTTTAGCAATATCGGAGGTGATGACGTCATGGGTGAGAACTAACCGTTTTGTAATTCTAAGCGTGCTTTAGCAATATCGGAGACGATGACGTCATAGGTTTTACTAAACTGTACTGCGATTCCAAGCTAGCTGTTGTTATTCTAGAGATAATGACGTCACAGGCAAAAACTAAACTGTTTGCAATTCCTCCGCCCCTAGCAAACGGGCGCCGCGAGAGCATGTCGCGCGCGTGGTAGCTACCCGTCTCTATTTCTGTCTGTATGAATAAAAAAGCATTTGGTAGTATATATCTCTGTACTAAAGAGGCACTATAAAAGCCTGTCGAGATATTCTACCCATTCCTTTCTTATTCATACAGTCAGAAAGAGACTAGTAGCTATTACGCGCGCAACATGCTCTCGCGGCGCACCTGTGCTAGGGAGGTTGGAATTGCAAACAGTTTAGATTTACCTTTGATGTCATTATCACTAGAATAACAACAGCTAGCTCGAAGTTGCAGAACAATATATTCCTGTAGACCCCAACTACACAGTAGGTCGCGGGTTAATATGTCCATGGCCCACAATATATCCTAAATTTATTATTTAACTTAAGTATGTTTTAAACAAAGAAGACACGAGACACGCCCGCCCGACATCCGACACAATACTAACTCTAACCAAATGAACGTAGCAAGTAGCTGTGTTGGTATTACAAAACTCGTTTAGTGATTGGTATGTACAACAATGAACATAAACACAACAAGTCTATCTACTAAATACCAGTAAACTTTGTAATGTCGCTATAGTAACAACTGAATTGTTATTTTAAATGGGGTAATGTTATTCCCGCGAACTCGTTTTTTAGATATTACAAAACTATGTAAGTGAGACATTTACTAAAATCATAACTTGAAATCACAGATGCTTTTTTCCAAAAATCACAAACTTTACTAGTAAAAATCGGAGAATTTTAGTAGTAATAAAAATGGATTGCAACAAATACTGAACTTTGTTTAATGCTCCATTTACTAAAGTCTGTTTGCTGAAATTAGATTTAGTATTACTGAGCTGTTTGTAGAAATAAATAAATTTTACAGAAATAGTGAAACTTCCATGATTACTACTAAAACTTCATTTTTTCCCCCAGTACAGAACTGTTTATTAATTCCTGGTGGTGATTTTTCTCTCAGTGTAGGATAAAAAGCCAGCGATCGTAAGTTATGGGTAGTCGAGGTCAAATATATATAAACAATATAATACAATACTCTTCATTACATACCTCACAACAAAAACTGAAATTAATTTGGCTGAAAATACTTTACATTTAATTTGGCGAGAAGCAATGGTCCGAACAAGTCCGAAAACCATAAATTTGTAATTTACGTTACAAAATAATTACTTTTTATGATTATAAATTTATTTACCGTCGGTAAACTAAGTGGACCTGTGTCCACGTCTGTACAAAAACTTCTGTAGTTCGTAATAATTATTAAAATCACGTCAAATAAAAATCACATACATACCTACTAGTATAACTCTCCGAAACTACTAAAGTCACAGAAAACGGATATTATTCTGATAGCTTATCTATATGATCTGCCCTATCAACTATCTTCGATTTATCGTCACTTCATGAGACTTTATGTACGCAGGCAGATTTGAAACCTATGTTGTTTGTTACAGGTGGCTGGTTCTATTTTTACATACGAGCTGGTTCTATTGCAGTACGGTGGATAATTATAATAAAAAAGTAATATTACTAAATCTATATCTTTATCTATAAATCTAACATACTATATAATAAAATATAAATTTGAGATATTATTCAGTTTTATTTTACCAACTCTAGAAAAATACAAGAGATACGAGTATTTTTCAAAGTAGTGACGAAATGTCTTGTTGACTACTACAGGTATGATCAATTCAAATGGAGCAAATATTATGGTTGACATTTACATCCACATTAATCACAAGACAGAGTTTATAAATAGGTATCAGCTTTAAAAAAATCGGGCTTTTGAACGGATCAGGGAAAACGGTTCCGGTCCCTCAGCACAAAAAAGGAATTTGTCAGATACGAACATTCTAACTAAATCCTCCACTGTTACGCGGATCCATCGAAATCAGTACCGATCTTAGGCTTTGGTCTCCTATTTTATGCTATACACGACGTTTAACGTCAGCGTCAACGTTCCCATCGACGTCTGAACTGAACTCAACGCACAGCGGCGGCGGTCAATACATTCGCAGTGGACGTCGACGATTCGCTGTCGTTGACGCGAGTGGTCATGTGTGGCATTTGTGTAATATTTCAACACTTATGATGTTATTACTGTCACTGGAAGATGAAGCACAAGACGACCGTATACGAAGAAAAGTAAAGGCAACACAGCAATTAATATTTTTGAAGAAAAAGAAAGAAATATGTTTCAAGATTTTGATAAAGAAAGACTTAAAAGTTGACAATACAAATTTTACTAAATATTTTTGTTTTAATCATATTATTATATGATTAGGTATTCATATACACGTGTCGTATATGAATAATCATATATACTTATTGTAGATTTGATGCAGGGATATAACAAAATTGTCATCAAAACGACATACTTGAAAAAAAATAAACACACAGCGTCACATACACGACATACACGACCTCAACGCTAAAAGTTTTAGAAATAACTAGAGAATTCAAGACGCTAACTATAGGGTGGAGCGTCGTTGTATGAAAATAATATTTATATATAATAGATTAGAATAATATAATTTCTAAATTTCATATTAAACACCAATTTCATGCAAAACAAGGAAAATGCTACAGTGTAAAAAAATTATATTAGTTTTTATTTTTTTAGACATTCTTGTGTCAAAGTAACGATGTTATTGATTACGAAAAGTATCATTTTAGTGCAAAAAAAGCGTATTTCTAGATCTCTTTTTTTGTTTGTTTTTTTTAATACTGTTTTTTATGTTTTTATTGTTGACTTTGTGGAATGATTAGGTATTTGTGTTATTTTATTATTGCATATTAGCAAATAAAGAACTGAATAAGTACAGAAACTTTTATGAATAACTGAAATACGGTGTTGTAAATAAGTTAGGTTAGGGGCGTCTAATACGGTATTTTGTTACACGTGTCGTATATGAATAAAATTATAACTTTTTGTCAAAAATTATCTGGGTCCGTCCCTTTATTAGGTATGTAAAACTATTAAATAACTTCGAAATCATAGTTTAAAAAATGAAACCCATGTGGCGGGCTATTGTTACACCGAGCGGTATGCCAAAAAATACAACATACTTAGTCCGCGATTTGTAAAAAATACTTACGGTGTATATTATGTAATGAAATTCACAAACCCAGCGGTAGTATTTGATGGATATGAAAACGAAAACTGCGTAAAATGCCAAAAAAGAAAAAGCTAGGCGTGCGAAAGGAAGAATGAATACTTGTGTTATGATTCAAGAAAATTCAGAAGCCACGATGGCACAAGCCTTTCGGCCGCCATCGCAACTGTGCTTCACAACCTATGAAGGTTTTCTAGTCTTTCATGGCAATCAGTTATGATATAAGAAGATTTATTCCTGTTACACAACCAGTTGCGGAAAAGGAAAATCTCAAAAAGCCTTTAGTAAATGAAGCAAGTTGTTGTATGGAGATCCATGCATTAATTTCTCAGTCGATGAAATTTTGCTTGGTTATTGTATAGTATGAGCAGAAACTAACATATAAATATCCAAAAAAAAAAACTCTTAAGTTAGGTATTTATACGTAAAAATACAAATCTGTTTATATATTGAACTGAGTAATTCCTTCGTCCAAAATTATTTTACCAAATAAGTTATTTGTATCAGTATGTAATACTAGAAAAAAAATCTAAAACTTTTGTCAAACATGAGAATTTTTTTTATGATAAGTAATTCCTTTTTTTGTCGCTCATTTTCATCGGAAAATTGCTCTGTCATTTTTTTCTTCTTACATGATCTTAGAATATAAATTGGCATAGGGGGTAAGAAAATCAAAAAAAAAATGCATACCCAAATTTATGTATTTTAGAACTATTAAAAACTGAGAGTGGAAAATTTCTCAGCCTGATTTCTTTTTAAATATGTACTAAGTAGTCACGTATACACTTAAATCCAAAATATCCAAAAGAAATATCATACCTTGTACACCCCGCTCCCTACACACTGCTCCCGATATGTTTAGTTTTTAAAACGCTCGTTATTTTTTGGATGTTTTTATAGTTGAATAGAAAGACAACTGTGAACTTAATTCAGTAAATAAAATGGATAGATAAATTTTCCACAGCGAGTAAAAAGGCAATTTTTGAAATAGTACAGTTACATGGTATTTTTTTTAGATTTTCATTTTGTAGGTATAAAACTGCAATAAAATGGCATTCCAGTAAAAAAATTAGACGGAGCAATTTTCCGGTCCAAGACACGCCAAAAAATTATATTTTATTAATATTGGTATTTCTGCTGGGATATTTTTTTTGATATTTCATATATTGTTGCAATACGTTACATGAATATGTCCGGTGAAGAAAGTTTAAACGGAGCATTTTTCCGTAAAAATATATTAACGATTTAAGACTTTAGGTATTTACTTTAATTCTATTATTATTATTCTTTGGAAATTTATACAATACTTTTTATTTATTGATAGTTTATCATACTGTAAAGTTTTTTCTGGCTGAGGAATTACTGCGGGGTCCACTACCTTTATTTACTACACTAATAGTAGATATTTTTATTCTTTGTAATTTCTGCTTAAATCACAGAGCACCAACCGCTTTTGTGCCTCAGGCTTACAGCTAGATTCAACATCTTATTGAACCTTATTGAACAATAAACAAAATTATTTGATATATTGAATGTCAAATAAACGTTGAAATAGAAATTTTACTTGGGAAAAAATGGCTAATTTTGATTATTTTCCGCGTTTTTTAAGAACACCAGAAGGTCGAACTGGCTGCATCTTCGGTGAATGCAGTGCAGTGTAAATTGCAATTTAAAATGAATTTGTGTGTTTCTCCGTGGACACGGGCTTGTCGATATCATCTTCGTCCTGACCAAAGTTGGGAAGAAATTGTGGAAGCCGACGATAATTTGACTAATTTTAAAAGAGAGCATTGTGGGGACATCATCAGGCTCATGAAAATTGGCATTCTAATGCCCGTCATTAACGGTTTGCGGGATTTATTTTGATATACATGATATACAAATTATTTTCGCAATTTTAAAATAAAACTGCCTGCAGTCTCCAAATGTTTTTTTATTTGCTGTTAATATAGTCTCAAGCTTTTAGGTTTAAAAGAAAAAGTTGAAGCAGAAACAGGCCAAGGAGATAATGTTTCCCCTCCCCCCCCTCCCACTTTTATGTCCCTTTTTTTAGTTTTTATACATTTTCATGAAAACTGTGAAAGCTACAATAATTATGTCTAGAAGAAGTATATTCTGCATAAAATCCTCTACAATATTGTCTTTGCAAGTATACACTGATAGTTACGACTGACAGTTTTCAAGTTATGCTTTAATTTTCCCTCATAATATTTGCGTCCGACGACTAGTGGAATAAGTAAATAAGTGCAGCGACTATGCACTTTTTTTAGAAAATGTATAAAACCTAAAAATAGGGACATAAAAGTGGGGACAAGAGGGGAAACTTTAACTCCTCGGCGTGTTTCTACTTCTATTTATTCTTGTAAACGTAAAAGCTATATGCATGCCATGTTTCGTGCGTTCTGCTGCATAAAACCATACCTTCATACTAAATCGAGCTACCAAGCTGTACTAGCATACTGCCGTGTCACGCCTAACTCCGTTAACTCGAGTTACATGAGTTACGGATATCAAATGCTATTTCGTACATATGAAGGAATAAATGCAATTCAACTTAAATAACTTTATTCTGCATAACAGAAAACACAAATATGGATAAAAAAATCGTTTGTTCTCATAATATTAAACCGCCACTGCCATATTCTATAAAAGAAAACTTAAATATATTCTATCACTATTATTTTATGAACTTAAGACTAAAATGTAATGGAGAACGGGCTTATTATCCCCATGGTATAATAATATACTCCGCCTGGTACTCTATTCCCGTCTTTTCTAGGTCACCTAACTGACACAAGCCTACGTCATCATGCGACAGCGCTATATGATAATATGCGATAGCGCTATATATAGCGGCCATGTTATTGTGACGTAGGCCTGTGTCACTCTGGGAATAGAAGACCATGTTTTATTAGACCATGATTATCCCTAAACAACGCCCAACCGTAATTTCTTTAACCTAAAACGTAATTGAATTTCCATTGTTTTCAGTTCACCTGTCAATTTGACAGTTGCAATACTAACCAAAATTTAAGTACCTAAGTATCTCATGATTTCTGCGTCTCTGAGAGGACGGCGGGGAAGGTTAGGGTACTGAACGAACAGACGTCGTTGGCATTATTCCTTGATCTGTCCGTATGTTACCAGGTTACCACGTTCAACAAACCTAAAATAATAGATATGGTTTGTTATAACTACTTGAACCAATTTTTAGCTAATTGTAAACGGCATTGATTATTAGTTGATGAGTATTAGATGTTTTCTATAGGTATATTTTAGTAAATAGGTACATGTAGTTTTTAATAACAAAACTTCCGTGAGACACAGACATATTAAATATATTAATAACGGGTCACTCACTTATTTTAAGTCGAAAAATGCTCGACATGTTTCACTCCGTACCGAGGAGTCTCATCAGGAGCTTGCGCTATTATTTAATTATACATATAGATGTGGTAAATTCCCCTAAACTGGTAGACGTTGATGTTTCTTATTTTTAATATTTCTTGTACCTGTTATTCAATAATGTTATGGCTTCGGTGTAACTATTGTTAGTCATTGGCAATAATTTATGTGGATAAATTAACAACTTAATCAGTTTTTGAAGAATGAAGAGAGCCTTTAAGATATGGTGTGATAAAAAAAAGAATAAAAGACTTCGTTGCACATTTCACCTGGTAAGGAAACAATTACTATTTCAGTATTTGAGTACAAATTTAATATATTTTGCTATAAAGCTTTTATACCATTTCTGAACATAAATTGCGTCAAAACAAGTATGTTATCAGCAGTGATATTGTGTTTATTGTGTCCACGTAAGTTTTAGATTTCGATATTACTTCTTATGATTTTGATTTTAAAATAAATATTTATTATGTTACCAGCTTCATACACAATGTTTTGCATCCGTTATAATAGAATGGGCTTTCTGGTGTGTTCAATTAAATAATTACTTTAATCAAGGGATAAGTATACAAAAGATGCTAAAAGGGTCGTCGAGAGTGGAACCGAGGAACTGCGACTCGGTGTGCCGCGACTTACCACCCGGGGACACGCAGCCAGTGTGTATGATGGCCAGCAGATACAAAAAAGGATACCTGTACTTCGCAAATCACTGCCAAGCAAGACTAGCCATGTGTATCGAGAATTTTGGTAATTTCTTTGATATTTGTAAGACGGGAGCTATATGTACCTACCTATGTCCTATTTGGTATGTTATGTCATACTGCATATAAATTTGTTTAGCCTTTTTTAAATGAAGGAGGACCAATCATCCAAATACATACACAAACTTTATAAATTACACATTTATACGAGGTTTTTACTAGAAAAGATAATCAGCTGGGATGGACTTTGACACAATTACATCCAACACACACCGCTCACCTAATAAAATAATTGTATCTCTCTCAAGTCAGCCGAGAATATACCGCGAATATTGAAAATCTGAATTCATTTTTTGGCTCTCTATCGCTCTTGCATACTGAACCGCTAGGAGGCAGATAACGAATTATCAGTAAAAAAATAAATAAATAAAGGAGGTT
Source organism: Cydia splendana (assembly GCF_910591565.1). Classification (NCBI taxonomy): domain Eukaryota; kingdom Metazoa; phylum Arthropoda; class Insecta; order Lepidoptera; family Tortricidae; genus Cydia; species Cydia splendana. The sequence goes on from NC_085987.1 coordinate 20,252,399, forward strand.
TCATTCCGTTGTACATACTTAGGTACTTATATGTACCAATATGTTTACGGTGAATATTTACTAACATGTTATTAATTACTTTTACAGTTTTAAATATGGTTCATTGGAGAAGGTGTCAAAGATACGGACTATATTTAATGCCAAACCCCTCATACATATCCACCGCAAAGGACGAATAAGTATTGCGAGACAATAAAATGCCATTTGCTAGTTGTTTTGTGTGTCATGTTGTGTTTTTTCACGCCACTGCTAGGAAATGTGGCAGGTCTGAAATCTAGTCAGTTCAGGAGATACACCCTACATGCTCATGTTCGGGTGAGAAGTGAGAACAAGGTTGACGGCGAAGATACGCGCGTCTCCCAAGTCTCCTCCTCGACCCGCTCCGATTGCAACAAGGCAATAGGCCTGATGACAAATTTTGAAAACCCTTTTAATATTGTCGGTACACTTGTATTAGTTCCGAAAAACACTATATTTCAGTTATACTCATAAGTTTTAACATAAATAATTGCATTTTATTGTAGCTAATTTAAATCTCGTGCGAAAACGCTCGTCAGTGTCATGGCGTCCGTTTGTGACGTCACTGTTTAGAACCAATGCAGTGATGTAGGAAAGAAATATGAAAAATAACCAACCGATTTATCGTGATTGATATGTCGATTATACGCCCTACGACATTTAATAACCTTAATCGATTGTAAAATTTGAAAAAAAGTGCATAAAGGAACGAAATTCTTTTGGAGAAGTGAAGCATGACTTCTGCAGTATATTTTAATCTTATAACACTGTTTTTCGTTGATTATTCTAATAATTTTACTTTTGATTTATCGTCAAGTTTTGAGCCGAGTCGAATCGATTATACCTGAAATTTCAAAAAGGTGCATCACTATTAGGTTGTCTATGCTGCTCAATGAAATATGTCATAAAAACGTCATGTTGTTGTCAAGTCAACTTAGTACTTAGTCAATGGATTGTGCAGCGATATCATAAAATATAAATTGAAACGCTGTTATTTCGTGGCGTTACAATATAGGAATTAATAAAATGAACTCCAAATCTTATAAGTTAGCAATAATGTTCCTGGAATTTCTGTAAATGGCCATGTCAAAAATCCATAGAACTATAGATTTTTTTATTGACATGGCATGATTTTGAAGAAGTGATGACGTCACTGTTTAGAACGCTTCTGATTGGCGTTTCAGTAAAAATGGCCGATTGGAGAATTTTGCACTTTTATTTTATTGAATATATTAATAATCCTTCAGTTTATACTGAGATTGGGCCATTTTTTAGAATCATATTAATATATATGTTTCGTTGAAACCATTATTTCCATGATTCTTTGTTACTTGCAACAGGCCTATTCGCCTTAGGTAGTAGAGTACAGTCGTGAAGTTACTCTATATCTGGTAAGAAGTGGCAGTTTGGTACAGTAAAACGCCGGCTCGGGGATCTACATCACGAAATTGCGATTGACAACGGGCGTGTCTGGATACGCCACCTGGACCAGCTGCTCACGGCTCCAGGGATTCCAGGGAATCACGGCGGAGGCGTGTCATAGCCCAACCTTCAGCTTCACGACCTCGTCATACGCATTACCTAGCAACGGTTGTTATTGTATTGACACTTGTCACTTGAAAAATATAGTTTGTTATGAAGAATACCTTTATCTTGGCCAAATAGTCTCTTTCCAGGCGCCACAGGAGAAAGAAGTCCAAAGACGCACCGAAAACGCCTGGAAGACCTATTGGTCAATGAAACACCTGATGAAGGGAGACCTACCTCTATCACTCAAGCGTAGGCTCATGGACATGTGCGTACTTCCAGTTCTCACCTACGGTGCTCAGACCTGGTCTTTGACGGAAGCTCAGAAGTCCAAACTCGGGGTTTGCCAGAGAGCTATGGAGCGCAGCATATTAGGTGTAAAATTAAGGGATCGAGTACGAAACACCACGCTGCGCTCTAAGACTCGAATAATGGACGTAGCTCGGAAAGCGGCTAAGTTAAAATGGGACTGGGATGGTCATGTCTGCCGAATGCCGGACGACTTGTGGGCCAAGTTAACCACAGAGTGGGAGCCCCACGAGTCTAACCGGGGAGCCGGCAGGCCTCGTCGGCGATGGCGGGATAACTTGGACTCCTTCTTGAGAGGCTGGCCAGATATTGCACTAAATAGAGACGAGTGGAGGAAGAGGGGGGAGGCCTTTGCCCAGCAGTGGGACACAGTGGGCTCTGAATAATAATAATAATGATTGAACAACGTGTATGTATTTTATTAAGTATTTAACAGAGAATTACTTTTAATTTTAATTAAATAGCAAAACCGAACCTACTGCAGAAGTCATGCTTCACTTCTCCAAAAGAATTTCGTTCCTTTATGCACTTTTTTTTTAAATTTTACCATCGATTAAGGTTATTATATGTCGTAGGGCGTATAATCGACATATCAATCACGATAAATCGGTTGGTTATTTTTCATATTTCTTTCCTACATCACTGCATTGGTTAAATTTAACAAAACCAAACCGAATTTTAAAAATCGGCCCCCTGACCATATTTCGGCTTTGAGCAGAACATTTAGTGACTTTTATCAATTTTGCATTGGCCCATAGATTCTTATTGTAATGAAAAAAACATCTTTGTTTTTCCTACTTTTTATAAAATATACATCGCCATCGCATCGCAATACATCTTTTTGACGAGCACGAAATGCAAATGAAATGACTAGGTTGACATTAATGACATTATATCAAATCGATTATTGGAATTGGAATGACGCATATTACTGACACTCATGATTTCAAGTGGCCAGAAGGTGTCTATTACGTGTAAAAAGTTTGTAATCATCAACCACTTACCAATGCAGTGCACCTGCATGTTTGTAATAAACTAATTTCGAGCCGCAACTTTGTTTATTTATGTGGCATAAAAAAGACTGGGAAAAAGCTAAGGCACCATCAGTATTTCAGAGCGGCCAAGGTGTCGATATATTTGTGAGCATGACTTAATTAATTAATTAATGACTTAATTTCAATAAATACTGCACATTGCAAATAACATTTATATCTTAACTGCTGGCAATATCATAAATATCTAAACATGCTATTTTCACAATTTGACGCTCTGATATGTCTGATGGCGACTGTGCATGTAAAAATCGGATATTCGCGGCATGGACATAAGTGGAATTAGACCTATCCGAAACACTGGACGCTAGGGGAAATGGACAATATGGACATATTTGACATTAGGGTAATTAGACCTTCGAAGAATAGACATTTTGGGAATTAGACCTAACGGGCAGACTGGACATTTAGGGAATTAGACCACATGGACCGCTCCGCAATAAACTATAAAATCTAATATGTCCGCAATAAACTATAAAATCTTAGACTCTAAGGCATAAAAACATATTTACCTATATGTAACTTTAAAATATGGGTATTTAGCCCGGTCATCAAAATGGTTTGATACGGTAAAATAAATAATTCCGTATTTTTACTTCGAAGACACCAGCCAATAGGATGAAATGGATAATTTCACCCGAATTACTTTTCATTTCAACTGTGAGGAAAGTAAAATACAACATGTACATTTTATAAAACATATTGTAATTAAATTACTTTATGGGGCTCGCGGCTCGAACAATTCATGCGGATGACGTAAAAATGATGTAATTTTGCACACAGGATGATGTTTGTATTTAAACTTCCGTGTGACATATCGCACGAAGTAACAAAATAATCGTGTGTAAATCTATGATACATGATGGCGGGATGATGTCGTGAATAATATGTTACGAAATTTGCTATCGTAAGTACGATTATTTATAATAAAATTAAATATATTATTAAAAAAACAAAAAAGACCATTTTATGTTTGTCGGAGAATGGCTGAAATGTGCCATCTATCGCCTTCAAGAGGCGTTTTGTCATGCAAACCTTGACAAATAGACCAAACTAGGGTGTTACGTACACTTGAGTGGCGTTCGACGCAGTTCCGCCAAGACGTCATAGAGTGCGCTGTTAAAACAATTGAAGTCCAGAACAATTGAAGTTATGCTGTCAATCAATCTTCAGAAAGAGCACGATGAGAACTAACAGGAGAACATGACGTCTGTGGCGGTTCCTGGGTGAAATCCACTGGTTTGCTTAAGATAAGAAACTTATCGCGTGCTGTGATTTGTAATGAGTCTTGTGCAGTAAAGATTGTGAGTTGAACATCGTATTTCATTGAAGGCCCTCGTCATCCACTATTGAAGGTTCTGATGTGCTGCCGATAGTATGATACGCCCACAATTCCCGACATGTTATTATTTATTAATGAAATTGTGCACACCTACAAGTATTTCTCTAACAAGTCTATAATTGTTGTCACAGACTTAAAATATGCTTTTATAAACTTTTCTTCCTCAATTGATTGACCGGGAAAAAAAAATTTGGCCAACAATTTCGCTATATCTATGACAATCGTAGTACTCGATTGTTCGGTTTGTGTAGAAATATCCATCCCATGTCCTTTAGTTTGATTGTCAGATGTACCGTCGTCACTCCTGAGTTGAGTCTGACCCTCCGGCAGCTTCACAAAATACTCTTGAGTACAGTACGTCTACCATCAGTTTTGACATTGACATATACGCTCACGTCTACGTAACTTACTTTCTATGCATCTCGCTCGTACGTACGTACGTAGACGTGAGCGTTATGTCAAAGTCACAACTGGTGGTAGACGTACACGTACAGGGTACGAGTATATCAATTTCATCATCAGACGTGTATTCGTTATTCGTATACACGTGAACGTAAAATTGATTGGCTTTCCATATCTGCACATTTTCCTGCAATATAAAAAAACTTTGTTTAGATTTTAAATAAACAAATTATAACTTACAAATGTATTTTAATCAATCACACTTACTTTTGGATGTCATTACAATGGAAATAACATATTTCTTTCTTAAATTAATATTTTTGTAACAGGTAATACGTAGCGGCCCAAAAATAGAAAGTCGTTTGTTGTTCTGTACGTCATCTTACTTCTATTATCTTTATGTGAAAGCAAAGTATCTCTGTTTAAAGAATTGAATGCATTCTTGACATCGATATTCAGTAAAACCTCACACTGTCCAGCCTCCAGATAAGACCGGAGGGCATGCACAGCAGCCTCACAGCCTCACCTGACCCCGCAACCTAATTGAACTGGTTCAAAAAAATTTTGTAGCTTTGCCAAAATGTACCGAACTGCTATTTTAGACGCCAAACGGCGAAGCGTTGAACTCACAGCGATTGGCCGTACACCTCCGTCTTTTTTAGTAAGTGCAATTAAATTTGCTCCGTATATAATGGGTACAACATCCGGGTGGACGCCGCCTGAGTACATAAAGTTTATTAATTTAGCAATGCATGCGATTTAGCATAGCAGTATCATCCAAATAAATGATGGGTTTCCCTTCTTGTCTCTTAGTATAAATCGACCTTAAGTACTTTTCACGCCATTGCGATATTTCTATCCCCTCCACAAGATCCTGTCTTTCGGATCGATTATTTTTAAATACAAATCCATTTTTGTGAATCTGACGCAGTGTCTCGTGGGAACCCGTAAATCCGATGGCTTCTCTCAATTCGGGTAACAAAGACCGTAATGTTGGCACTTGTTTTTTGACTGTGTAAAATTCATTAAGCTTGTTTTTTATAGCAGTGATATCAAAACTGTCTAAATTTGCAATAATGCCTTGTTTTTTACTAGATCCGCAGGCTACGTTGTTTCCAGTGGCTTCTTCTTTGGTTTCCGGGTTAGTTATTTATTTCTTAAGCCGCCACAAAGACCTCACTGGGACATCTATAAAATTAATTAGGTACACATTTTTATCAAGCTCCAAATAGATTTAATTTAATCTTTAATAAATAATAAACATAGGTATACTTTTTTCATATATATTTTTACCTATATAAAGAAGTTACAAATGACACGAATAATTTAAGTCTGCTTAAATTAATGTGTTACCTAATACTTATGTAGTTGTAGGTAATTTTATATGACAATTGCCATTAACCTGTGAGAAATGAAATCCTTTCCATGTATTGCGTCTCGTTACGCAACCTTAGTTCTCTTCGAGCTCCTTCAGTTTCTGAACTGGCGTCAAAAAGAGCTCCCTATTGATATCTTCTAAGTTTGCTAAAACAAAAATAAAATAAAATCATATCAGGATATAAATAGTCCATATTATGTTTGATATTTAATAGGTAAGTCCTACAAGGGTACGTGTCCTTCTGAATCCCTAACAACGTTTGTCCTAAAGTCACTTGCCCTAACTGGTTTGTCCTAATGGGCACATGCTCTAACGATCAATTGTCATAACGATTATTTTCCATAATGTAATGGTTAGCCTAAGACTCATTTGTACCATAACTATCAGGATCCCTAATGTTTTTTACCATATTCTTCGAAATCTCTCACAATGTTTGGCATAAAATAATATGCTCTAACTGTTTTGACCTAATGGCTATTGCCCTAATGATTAATTGTCATAACAGTTACTTTTCCTATTGATCAGTTATCATAACAATTACTTTCCATAATGAATGGTAACGAACTGTTGCCACAAAAGTGGGTTAGGTTAGGTTAGAACTGTGACCCTCGCAAAAACGAACTGCTGCCACAAAAGTGGGTTAGGTTAGGTTAGAACTGCGACCATTGTAAAAACGAACTGCTGTTAAAACTAGGTTAGGTTAGAAATACGATCCTTGCAAAAACGAACTGCTGCCACAAAAGTAGGTTAGGTTAGGTTAGAACTGCGATTCTTGCAAAAACGAACTGTTGCCACAAAAGTGGGTTAGGTTAGGTTAGAACTGTGATCCTCGCAAAAACGAAATGCTGCCACAAAAGTGGGTTAGGTTAGGTTAGAACTGTGATCCTCGCAAAACCGAACAGCTGCCACAAAAGTGGGTTAGGTTAGGTTAGAACTGCGACCATTGTAAAAACGAAACGAAATAGGGAAATCAAAATTAGGGCATACGAGTGTTAGGTCAAGCAACGATAGGCTAAGTAAAATTAGGTAACATGATGGTTAGGATATATAATTTTTAGGCCTAACAATAATTAGGCAAAAAAAGCATTATGCTACATAACATTAGGATAAATACGCGATATGGAAAGTGCCATTAGGGAAAAACATAATAGGACAAAAAAAATCGGCCATTCGATAATAGGGAAACCAAAATTAGGGTATACGAGTGTTAGGACAACTGATCATTATGACAAACAATATTAGGGAATGCAAAAATAGGAGAAAAGACTTTAGGGATTCAGATATAGATCCAGGTACTTATACCTAGCTCGTTTGGTAAAAAAACTTTAAAAGGTACGCGAGCGCTGGCCTTTCGCTCTCCACCTTTTACTAAACAAAAACATACAAACCTTTATTTTAATCCAATCTATTCGTTTAGATTACAGACGAAACATAAATGTTGATACTATCCCATTAGACGTATCTAATCCCATGTTGTGCTTATACCTCTACGGAATTCGATGTGATTGATATATTTTTCGATTGTAGCTACCTATTTATGTCTAATTTGCAATGTTGCATGAAGGACCATTAATTTTATTGTATTGCATTTTATTGTGAATCATTAATATTGAATTCCAACTGAGAAATCTAATAAAATATTAAAATCCAGTAAGCAATGATTTTATTCATACATTCTTGTTTAACGGCATAGTCCGCTTCTAATTGTATTTTGATATCTTCAAATTTGTTAATCATTTTGACTAACATCGTTTTTACACCGCTTTTAAATTGTCCGTGTTGAAGTACAATGTCTGTACATCCCTATTACTCTATATTATTGTCTGTGGCACTTGAGATTGCATCACAATAACAAGCTGTGGAGATTGTTAAGGCTTTATAATGTAAAATATAAAGTTACTGTGTGTGTCAGAAGATTACATAAAAACTATATAAGAAGAAAATGCTGTTCATATTTAAAACCAAATAATCAATAGTGGTTTCAACGCGTGTTTCAACGGAGTTCGAGAAAAGAAAAAGCCGGCAATAAGTTAATTATAATTTAATATATTGTAAATGTAAAAATGAAAGCCTAATAGGTTTTGCAGATGCAGATTATGCACGTGATTGTGACAGAAAATCCACAAGTGGATATTTGTTCAAATTGTTTGGTAATACTGTGACATGGAAGTCAAAGAAGCAAAGTACAGTCGCTTTGAGTACTACGGAGGCCGAACTAGTGGCCTTATGTGAAGCATCTGTAGAAGCCTGTTGGCTTGGAGATTGTTAAGGCTTTATAATGTAAAATCTAAAGTTACTATGTGCGTCAGAAGATTAAATAAAAACTATATAAGAAGAAGATGCTGTTCATATTGAAAACCAAATAATCAATAGTCCGTCCATATTAAATAACAATTTTAACAATTTTCAATAAACCGCGAGTGACAATTTGAATTGACGTACGTTGGGCGCGCTCAACCAAAACGAATATCGTTTTCGTTCGCGTACATTGCTGCTTTTCTTAGCGCAATACTGCTCTTTGAGTGTGGCCCTACTTTAGTTTGCTTTACATTGCTACTGACAAGATTTGCTTGACCCACTATATATATCAGTAGTTCCATTTTCAATACATATATTTTTTTACAGGATGTTAGCACAAAGGTTACTGTAATAAGGAGCATTATAATTATCGAACATTTAAATTATTAAGTACAATTTAAAGTGAAAAATATTGTAACGAATTTTGCGAAACATAATTACAATATTAGATTAGAATGTCTTGCCACATCACTAAAGACGGATTAATCGGTCAATGGCGTACGAAATGTGCCATAATTAAACTAACATCAAAGTGAACAATGAAAAAATCACGAATTTCTATTTAAATACACAACTGAATTGTTAATTTTACTTGGGAACAGGAAGAATATTTATTTAAATATGTTTATACCCAAAAGAAGATTCTTTTTTATATTATCTGGACCTTTTTAAACGCTATTCTTGTTACGACTCATATATACGTCATTGGCGTTGAACCTGCGGTGCCAATATATACGTATTTGGCGTGGAAAAGGTTAAGAGCCCATCAACGTGCACACTAGCGCCACTGCTAAATAGTCGTGATTATTTAAATTTAACGATAGGTATTTAAAAAAGGGGGCCGCTACGTACTGTATTTTGTATTTTTGAATACATCAAACTAGTTTTTATGTTGCTGGATTCGTCAATCTATGCGTCAATTTAAGTTTAAACGGCCGTTTTTGTTTTGAGTTCATTGCAGTGGCGCTAGTGTGCACGTTGATGGGCTCTTAACAGTTTTCAATCGCTACCCTGACATAAAACGGATTTTTTGTGAAATATAACACGCCTATGCCTTCATTTGCGCCTGTAGAGCGAGTCTTTTCATATGCAACCATGACTAACACAGCGAAATCAAATAAGTTATCAGACAGCTTATTTGGAAAGAGGGTTGTTTTGAAATTTAACAAAATAGCATAGTCAGAACCGGTGTACTTTCGTTTGGGCCAAATACCTTTCGCCAAATTTCACTTCCCAAGAAACTTATCGCAATAGTTTCATTTCCCAAAGGAACCTTTAGCAAAGTTACACTTCGCATATAATTTATTTGGTCAAATTATCATTTGGCAAGATTTTACTTTGTCAAATGTTATTAGGACAAAAACTTATTTAGTAAACGTTTTGGTTGGACTGGAACAAAGGGGGGGCTGAGACTTAGATTTTTTATGACAAAGTGGTGTATAGGACACTTTTACTTGGAAAACTTGTTTCTAAAATTGAAAATGGCGGAGATAGAGCGTTTAACATAACACTCTTTAAAGGCAGGTCGGTGTAGGTACGACGACGAGCGAAGCGAGGAGGAGTGTTAGGTAGAACTGCGACCTTACAGTGCGCGAGCCGAGCGAGCGAAGCGAGCGTGCCGCGGCAGCGGCCGGCGAAGCGCCAGAACCGACTTTTTTATAATAAAGTCCCAGCTCCCTTTATGCAAGTAAGTTATACTTAATGATATAATGATACATTTGACTAAATAATACTTGGTAAAATGAAACTTGTCCAAGTAATTATTTGCTAAACAATAACTTGCCAAAAAAGACTATTGCTAACTGAAAAATTGCGATAAGTTGTTTTGCCAAACATTTTTTTGGGAAATGATAATTTGGGAAACATAGTTTGGGATGTGATACTTTGGGAAACGTTTTTGGCCCATTCGTTAGTAAACCGTCAGAACCAAATATACTTAGTTTATTTTTTTAAGTAATCATTTATCTAAAGGTTGATAGAAGAAAGACGGCTCGGTGCTAAAGAGGTTGTAGTGATAATTTAAATATATCCTTGATCATGCATTCCATCTAAAATGATGAGTAACATTTCGTGTAAGAATTTTCACAACTTTTAATAATGATAAGTTGTATAATGTCTTTTCTTTATCGATATATACTTTATGATAAACCGACATTTCACTGAAACTCGCCTCCATTTTTCCACAATTGATGACAAAACAAATGGCATGGACCAGTTGTCTAGTTGACATTTTATGATGCTTAATTTCTTCTTCTTTTTTCAACATGCAATAAAATAATCACAGGCCAAAACAGACTGTATACCAATTACATCTCAGTATCGACACGATCAGTCAACAGTGTAAGTAGGTATGTTTCTTTCCATAAGTGTGTTAAATAGTTACTACAGAAGAAAAATGTCCCATATATTTATATTTAAGTACGTGCAAATAATTCATTACTTTTGTTGTAGGTTATTTTCATTTCATCATGCCCCACCACTTCTAGTTCTACATGACTGTACTACTGACATTAATCTTTTATCTAAAATTGCAACTAATTTATCTAGATTAAAATGAAAAAGATCTAGATAAAATCAAAATAACAAATGACGGATTATTTAGTTATTTCAAATAAAAGATGATTTAGTTATCTTCCCGGTTATTCGTACATAGATAATTTTTGCCCAACTCTGTTCCACGCAGCTGAATTTTATCACATGCGTTATTTTTCACGGTCATATGAATTCCACACGTTTCGTTAAAATTTTATCACATGTGTTATGATTCACAATCATTATTATTATTAATGTGTAATCCTCAAAAGAGACACTGCTTAAATGATGACACATTGTAGATTACTGACCTGACGTCTGCCTAATACTGACGTCTTTACTCAGTTCACCAAATACTACAAACAAAAGAGAGTGAGTAAAGAAAATAAAACCAGAGAGGTTTAGTTGTCATAATCAATTAAATAAAACGACCAATTTTCTGGAAAGGTAGCACCACCGTATTGGTGTCAGATTTGGTCGCCATCCGAAATTATTTTTATTTTTAAATAAACTAAAAGGAGAAGCGAAATAGCATGATTTTAGAATTAAGAGAAATCTGGCCGGATGCAACAAAAAAGACCCCAAAAAGCGAAAAACAAACCATTATACAGGAACATATATTGTTGAAAAATATTTAAACAATGAGTTATCAATAGCCGAGGCCTTAAAGGCAATGAGTGATTTTGATCATTTGTAGATTATGATAGCTCTAGCTCAGGAACGGACGACAGCCGTGGCCCAGAAGCATATGCTAGTAAAGTTGTGGCTCAGAAACGGATGCCAATTCTGACCATAACAATCAGTAATAATCACTCACTTATACAGAGTGACAGCTCGGACACAAACATTTTTTAACATGACCGTACTTTGTACAGATTTTTTTGTTAATCAGCCTGTAAGTGATTACAATCGCGGTCACTAGAGAGTTAAAATGATGATTTTTAGCATAATATTGCCATAATTACATACTTTGGAAGATCAAGCTTGTTCAATTGACTATATTATTTAGAGATATTTAAATTAATTAGTTTTACGTTCTTTTTCAGTAAAACACTTTTGAAGAAGTAAAAAGTCAAATAGTATATATTATATAAGTCTCTTCGTTCCTAAATGTACGTACGTAATGCGATGCAGCCCTTTTTTCAAATATCCACAATTATGTCTAAAGGTCCATGAAATTATACACATCGAAATACAAAAAATCATCAATATTAATATTGACAATAGACAATTTATCCACGCCACATTGCCTATACGGTTTGGTGGCCTAGGTATAAGGCAAATATCCAGTGTCGCACTGCCCGCTTTTCTGTCTTCCGTGCATGGTACCCTATCCCTCGTAGGTCAAATACTCACACCGTCACTGCGTGACTTCGAGGTAGTGTACCTGTCAGAAACACAAAATGCACGGCGTCTAGCCTGCCCGAACAAAGACATGCCGACCGAAAAATCAACCCAACGATTTTGGGACGAACCATTCTGCCACCATGTACAAAACTGGCTCCTAAATTCAGCACAATCCAACACAGAAAAAGCCCGCCTTCTTGCCTCATCCCAACACGAATCCGGCTTCTGGCTACACGCCTTCCCCTCCATTAATTGCGCAACTTTACTGGACAATAATTCTTTCAGACTGGCTGTCGGCCCCCGCCTAGGCGCCAAAATAGTTGTCCCCCACTGCTGTCCCTGCTGAACAGAAGTTGACAGTCTGGGCTCCCACGGCCTCTCCTGCCGAAGGAGTGCCGGCCGCCTGTCCCGCCACGTCAGCCTCAACGATGCCATCCGTCAGGCCTTTGTCAGCGTGGGCGTGCCGGCCGCGTTGGAACCACCCGGTCTGGCGCGCGACGATGGCAAGAGGCCCGATGGAATAACCCTCATCCCCTGGCAGATGGGACGGCCGCTCATCTGGGATGGCATATGTGTAGACACCCTAGCGCCGTCCCATCTAGTCGCAACGTCTCAGAGAGCTGGCGGGGCGGCGGCAGCGGCTGAAACCCTAAAACGCCGCAAATATGCTGGTCTTACAAACAACCACATATTTGCGGCGTTTGCGGTAGAGACCCGTATCCTTTTCAAGGAAATTTAAAAAAAAATACTGGAGACCTCGGGTGACCCTAGGGCTGGCTCATTCCTAGGTCAACGAATAGGCATAGCCAATCTAGCGGGGTAATGTAGCCAGCCTCATGGGCACCCTTCCGCAGGGCACAGACTTGGGAGACCTTTCATAGGTGGGTATTTTTTCTAGTTGTTTAATTTTTAAGTAGCTTTATTTTAGGTTACTTCTTAATGTAAGTTTGGTATTGATTTAGTCTGAAATAAATGTATTTATTACTTAAAAAAAAAAAATATATAGTATACCTATATATAAGATTACATCATTTGTCAACTCTCTACGAGCCCCAATGCGTGATAGGTCGTCTAGTCACACTTCAAAATACAATACATATTTCAAAGACTGATATTTAAGCCCAGATTGACTGATTATGATTTTTCGTGTATGTTATTAAAACCCGTGTCTTAGTCATTAAACCCGTTTAATCTTACGTTGTACAAATTGCAATAATGCTATTTAATTTAATATAATTATCGTATAAAATTATCATCTCGCAAGCAAAAAATTACGTCTAGTTCATATTTGAGGCAAAACAGGCCGTCGATTTGAGTTAAAAACTAGGTATATTTTAAGGTGCAGTGGGTTCAGAAAACGGAGTTTTTTAACAGCCGTAGCTCTTTTTTGGGTCACAATACGGCTGCCATACATTCAATTAACAATCTTGAGGGCTTTTTCTAAGGACTTCCGCGATTCGAATCCTAAGCTTTTGACTTTTGCTCGATAGAAAACAATCACGAACATAGGTTTAAATTGACTTTAAAGATTCGTAACAATTTGTGCACAAAAGATAAAAATATGAAAACTGCTTTTAATAACGCGCAATTTTATACTTGAGGGAATTCCGCGTATACTTTTTTTTTAAATTTAACATTAAATAAATAAGTTCAAAAACATGATATCAGCGGGCCCGTGCACGCAACTTCTTTGATCAGATGCCCGCTGGGCTCGGATCAGAGCAGACGTACGGCTTATCGCAATTTAATGATATTTCATTTTGGCAGTTATTTCGATATTAATTCATGTACGTATACGAAAAAGTATACCAGTAGACAATTTGTATTATAAAAAATAGGGTACTTAATTATGATCACGTGGAGCTCGAGTCTCATTTTAAATTTGATTTGTTGTTGTTTACGGGGCATAATGGTTGAAAAACGCAGTAAACTATCTTAAAACACCACGATTACAATATCATTTAAGTAATTTGCTCCTTGAAACCCCGCTTAAAATGAAAAAAGTTTGACGACTCATATTTACTGATTGGAATAAATTTTCATTGTGCTGTTTATTTAGGTTTTATTAGATCTTTCAAACTAAATACGGATCTTTAAACAGTGTACTTACACTTTAGTGCTTAAAAACCTCATTCAAATACAATTAAAACAGACTTGATCAGTTAAGCCGTTTATGAGTTGTCTCTAAAAGTCTTTTTATTTTATTTAAAATCCTGGCTACCCTTATTTGTGACCAGATTTTCGCAAGCAACCCTTTACCACTGTATTCGCAATAAAATTACCATCACTTTGATATATAATTCAACCGTCAGACAGATGAGAGCAATTATCGATATAAACAGGTCACTATTATGTAATAGTGACCGGAAAAAGATAGGCAACCTAGTTGATTCATGTTGTATAGGTTGTATACTTTCCATCGGACTTATTTCGTTCATCAGACAAGTCGGTGAAATTTGAAGATAAATGTTTTTTTTTCAAACATTAATTAAATATAGCCTTAACCATATTCCAGAACATATTTTCTTTCATAAAATATAAGTTTCATCCGTCAGACGTATCGGTGAAGGTCGACCATTATATACCGGATCTTAGACCATAACTAAATATATACAAATAGTGTAGTAAATGAAGCAAGTTGTTGTATGGAGACCCATGCATTAATTTCTCAGTCGATGAAATTTTGCTTGGTTATTGTATAGTATGAGCCGAAACTAACATATAAATATCCAAAAAAAAACAGTCCTAAGTTAGGTATTTATACGTAAAAATACAAATCTGTTTATATATTGAACCGAGTAATTCCTCCGTCCAAAATTATTTTACCAAATAAGTTATTTGCATCAGTATGTAATACTAGAAAAAAATCTAAAACTTTTGTCAAACATGAGAATATTTTTTTATGATAATTCCTTTTTTTGTCGCTCATTTTTATCGGAAAATTGCTCTGTCATTTTTTTCTTCTTATATGATCTTAGAATATAATTTGGCGTAGTGGGTAAGAAAAAAAAATGCATACTCAAATTTATGTATTTTAGAACTATAAAAACTGAGAGTGGAAAATTTCTCAGCCTGATTTATTTTTAAATATGTACTAAGTAGTCACGTATACACTTAAATCCTAAATATCCAAAAAAAATATCATACCTTGTACACCCCGCTCCCTACACACTACTGCTCCCGATATGTTTTGTTTTTAAAACGCTCGTTATTTTTTGGATGTTTTTATAGTTGAATAGAAAGACAACTGTGAATTTAATTTAGTAAATAAAATGGATAGAGAAATTTTCCACAGCGAGTAAAAAGGCAATTTCTGAAAATAGTACAGTTACATGGTAATTTTTTTAGATTTTCATTTTGTAGGTATAAAACTGCAATAAAATGTCATTCCAGTGAAAAAATTAGACGGAGCAATTTTCCGGTCCAAGACACACCAAAAAATTATATTTTATTAATATTGGTATTTCTGCTGGGATATTTTTTTTGATATTTCATATATTGTTGCAATACGTTACATGAATATGTCCGGTAAAGAAA
Source organism: Cydia splendana (assembly GCF_910591565.1). Lineage (NCBI taxonomy): Eukaryota > Metazoa > Arthropoda > Insecta > Lepidoptera > Tortricidae > Cydia > Cydia splendana. Next base: position 20,268,141 of record NC_085987.1, read on the forward strand.
GTTTGAACGGAGCATTTTTCCGAAAAAGATATTAACGATTTAAGAATTTAGGTATCTACTTTAATTCTATTATTATTATTCTTTGGAAATTTATACAATACTTTTTATTTATGCGCCTTATCGAAAGCCATATACCTACTTTTACCTAAATAACGTTTTACATCTGACGACTTCTGTATTTATTCGGTTTATTTAGTACGCGTATCTCAACAACAATCAAATGAATTCGATTATTTACATGTACGTCACGTTTGAGATTAACAGACAAGGAAAGCAAGATAAAAATGTATTGTTTCCCTTTCTTCTTTCAATGAAACAGTTTTACGTTCCTCAAAGGAGGCCAGTGGTTAACACTAAACACATAATGCTCTCAATTGAATCTTAAAAAATAACAGGACGGGCCACTGACCTGTCCCAGTAAAGTGAGGTAGTGTGCGTGAAGTGTGCTTGTGTGTGAAATGGGGTAATTTGACAGAATCTGAAATTTTTCCTCGGGCATACCTCGCCTTAAGTTGTTTAATATAAAATAATATTTAAAATTGAATATAGAATGTTCATTACTTTATAATAATTATTCTATCGAAATGGCACGAGGTAAATTATAATATCTATAACAATAACGGCAATACCAAGAACCTTTCGTTGCCAAGATCTACAATTCAAACGATCATTGAGCATCACCGAAAACACAGTCTCCTGATTAAAGAAATCTGCCCGTCCACGAATAACCAGCAACCCCGAACACAGGATTCTGAGGAAGATTGTCAAGGTACGAAATCGTAAATCGCCGTGCAAGAGCATTGTGTTGTGTGTACATTGATAAGAGTTGCGAAGATTGTATAAAAATATAATTGTGTGGAGCATAACCTCCTGAGTCCCGATAAAATAAAATAAAAGTTGGCATAAAAGCCGAGAGTCCTTTATAGAGAAATTAGCGTTGAGTCCTGAAGTCGTGAACTTTCTATCCGTTGAATTAAGGTTTAAAATGAAGTTGTCGGTTTTTCGCTGGAATAAAGTTGATTTACATTCTACTAGCTGACCCGGTGAACTTCGTATCACCTATCTATATTATGTCTCCTTTTGGCACTTCACGGATTAGCCTGGCCCCACACGGAATTTTCCGTACGGAATGACATGTGCAAGCGAGACAGCACCATGCATTTGTAGAGCGACGTCCCGTTCCCACCTGTCATTCCGTACGGAAACCAAATGAAAATTCCAAACGTCTGCGGCCAGGTCTGAAAAAAATTGTTCTCGATATAATCCCTCTCAACCCCCTTAGAAGATTCTCAAGTAAGTTGGTACACTATTAAAAAACAAAAATTCGCTCCCGATGCAAATTTTCAACAGTTTCTTCACCATAAATTGGGGATTAATTCAAACTTTCAATGAAAGGCATTTTAACCCTTAGGGACTACATTTCTAAAAACGCTGAAATCACTTTCTTTTTAGGGTTCCGTAGCTCAAAAGGAAAAAAACGGAACTCTTATAGGATCACTCGTGCGTCTGTCTGTCTGTCCGTCTGTCACAGCCTATTTTCTCGGAAACTACTGGAACAATTAAGTTGAAATTTGGTTCACATATGTAAATTAGTGACCCATAGATGGACATGTAACGTAAACAAATGAATTTTAAACATGGGGGCCACTTTTGGGGGGTAAATGAGAAAGTTAAAAAATAAAGTTTTTCTAACTATATCGTGTTATATATCAAATGAAAGAACTCATCTTGAGAATTTCAAACATATTTTTTTATAATTTTAAAATATACAGGTTCGAAGATATTTCCGAAAATAGCCAAAAAAATGACCATTCCCCCCGCTCCCTTTATGTCCGAAACTACGGAGTCTAAATTTATGAAAATATACACTATTAGTTATTTACCTATAGATAACAGGAAAACCTATTAGAAATGTGCAGTCAAGCGTGAGTCGGACTTAATGTACGCGAAACCTTGAAACGCGAGTCCTATTCGCACTTGGCCGGCTTTTTCTAAAAAAAAAATCGCTCCATACAAACTTTCAATCCTCTTTTCACCACCTTTTAAAAAACATACTTCGCTCCCGATGCAAATTTTCTACCGTTTCTTCACCATGAATTGGGGAAAGGCAATTTAACTCCCTTAGGGAATACATTTCTAAAAACGCTGAACAACACAACAACAACATACATACACACAACATTTAAAATAAACACATTTAACATTTTAAAATACGTCTCACGAAAGTTTAATATTGATTAATATCGACGCTGAAATCACTTACTTTTTTCTAAAAAAAAATAATTCGCTCCATACAAACTTTAAATCCCCTTTTCACCACCTTTTAAAAAAAATGGTGTCTGTAAAGTCGGTTTACAGACGATAATTTTGCGTGATAACGTCATAAGAAAACATTACCATTACATTACGTAACGTTACCATGGAGATTTGTCCACAACGTTACCATGGAGATCCGTCCACAACGTGACACTTTCGTGCATGCTACCTAGTGTAGTAAATAAAGGTAGTGGACCCCGCAGTAATTCCTCAGCCAGAAAAAACTTTACAGTATGATAAAGTATCAATAAATAAAAAGTATTGTATAAATTTCCAAAGAATAATAATAATAGAATTAAAGTAAATACCTAAAGTCTTAAATCGTAAATATCTTTTTACGGAAAAATGCTCCGTTCAAACTTTCTTCACCAGACATATTCATGTAACGTATTGCAACAATATATGAAATATCAAAAAAATATCCCAGCAGAAATACCAGTATTAATAAAATAAAATTTTTTGGCGTGTCTTGGACCGGAAAATTGCTCAGTCTAATTTTTTCACTGGAATGCCATTTTATTGCCGTTTTATACCTACAAAATGAAAATCTAAAAATTTTCCACTCTCAGTTTTTAATAGTTCTATAATACATACATTTCGATACGCATTTTTTTTGGATTTTTTTACCCACTGCACCAAATTATATTCTAAGATCATATAAGAAGAAAAAAATGACAGAGCAATTTTCCGATGAAAATGAGCGTCAAAAAAAGGAAGTATCATAAAAATATATTCTCATGTTTGACAAAACTTTTATATTTTTTTCTAGTATCACATACTGATACAAATAACTTATTTTGTAAAATAATTTTGGACTGAGGAATTACTCGGTTCAATATATAATCAGATTTGTGTTTTTACCTAACTTAGGAGTATTTTTTTTTTGGATATTTATAATGTTAGTCTCGGCTCATACTATACAATAACCAAGCTAAATTTCATCGACTGAGAAATTAATGCATGGGTCTCCATACAACAACTTGCTTCATTTACTACACTAACCGGTGTTCATCGATTTATAAGACGTTATCACGTCAAAAATAATGCATGAAAAATGCTTAATCCTACGACAAACAACAAAAGAGAAATAAATAAATATTATAGGTTATAGTACGGGTCAATAGTTTTTACAGTTTTATTGTGGATCAATAGTTTTAATAATTTAACTAAAATTATATTTAATTTAATTTGTATAGCGAAATTTTTAATTTATTCAGTAAAATTAAAATAACTTTATTAATATAAATTACTAAAAGACATAAACAGGAATATAAAATTAAAACTAACTACAATTAAAATAACTAAAACTAAAAATTAAAAATACCTATCAAAATTTGGTGCCTTCGGGAGGGTGCCCAACACGCAGGCAGCGTTCCCGCGCTGGATTGCGATGGCAATTCTCTGCGCGAGAAAGCTGCCCGCGCGGGGGTCGCCCGTTGCCTCCCTCAGCCTTTTCCCGAGCGCCTTGTGGAGCATTTGTGCGTCTCTGCCCCACGAACCAAGCGTCTCGACGCCAAATGCGACGAATTCGTATTGGGCGACGAGGCAGCTGTATTTGGCTACCTTTTGACGCTTCCGAGTGTTCGCCGCTGCGCCAGCACGCCTGCTGGTCGATGGGACGTAGGACGCCGCTAGCGTGTCAGCGCAAGTGGCGTATACCAACGCACGACCCATCTTCCAGGGAATCAGTGACATCCCGTCAGGGCGCTTACCGTCGTTCTGCACTATTTGGGGCTCCAGAGCGGCGGGAACTCCGGCACTGACGAGCGCCCTTCTCAGGATGTCATTGAGGGCGGAATGGCGAGACAGGCGGCCGGCACCCGAAGAGCAGGAGAGCCCGTGATGGCCGAGGCTATCCACTTTAGATCCACATGAAGCGCAGTTGTGGTCGGCACAGACAGCAACTCCTAGCCGGAGACCAGCGGCTATGCGAAGCGTCTCTTGGTCTATAAAGGTGCCGGTGTTAGGCGAGGGATACGCGTGTAGCCACTGACATGATTCTGGCCTAGATGATGCCAAAAGCCTCGCTCGGTCCCTGCCTGTCGCGGTGTCCAGAAGTGAGTTTAGAGTAGTGACTGATGCTATGTTATCCCAGGCCCTTTGTATCTTCGGTCGAGACGGAAAATTTTAACTCGGTCCAGCTAGCCAAGCATTCGAGGCCTCAACCAGGCACGCAATCTCGCAGTTTGTAGCCGGAGAGGCTTTGAGAATATTACCTGCGAGATCGGAGGTGCTATGAATTGAGGCCAAGAATGCCGGCAAAGCAACACTTGAAATTTTACGGGTATTACCCAAGCCAGCATACCTTATCGGTAAGGTGGCTTGAGTCCATGCCTGCTCGCTAAATCGGATGTTCAAAATTGATTCAATGTGGGATTTTAAAAGTAGGTCAAGAGGTCGGAGTAGATGGGGGTATTTCCAGATACGACAACAGCGGAGCAGGTAGGTGAATTTTGGAATGAGTAAACAAAATTTTAGAACAAAACAGTGCAGAATGACTGCTAATTTTGAGAAGGCGGTCCGAATAGTCACTAAATTTTGAAACAGATTTACTCAAAAGGGGAGGGATGGCTTCATTGAAGATGGGTGCTCCGAGAAGATGTAGACTGTCTTTAGATATATTTTTGATGGATGGCGCGATGTTATTAAAACTTTAAATCATTTGGGATGCCGAAGAAGAATATACATTGTCGGAAATATATAATTCACATTTATTGAAATTTAATTCCAGCCCAATGTCTTTAAATTTATTTTTAATTTGTTATAAATCTGCTAAGACAGTCTGTGAATCGCCACCTAGAGTCCCATCGTCAAGTACCACACGTTTAATTTGGAATTTAGACTGTGAATAGGTTATAGGTAGGACATTAGGAATAATAAGTATGATTATTTTTTTTTAATCACATCATAGATATTGCAGCTTGTAACGCTTACTACTTTAACGTAAATAATACAAAAAGACAACTAACTACCAACTTCACTTTCATTCGACGCCTCAGTAACTGAGGCGTCTGCAACTGTTGCTGACGTCTGTTCTTCGCTACTCAGCGATTCTACCAGCTCTAGCATCTTCTCTTCAGCATCAGGGTCCGGCCCGAAGGGATCCGGCTACCTGGGATATGGCAACGGAGGCGGCGGTTCCTGCGAGTGGACGAACTTCATGAGTTTTGCGCGGTGGGACAGCGTTTTGGCTCGTTTCACCCGCTGAGCCCGCGCCGTCTCCACCTCGCAGATCTCGCAGTAGCTCCATTCGGGATCAATCGCCGCCTCGCAGTTGGAACACCGTCCTCTTAGGGGCCAGTTTGCCCTGCAGTGCGGGCAAGTAGCTGAAAACGATTACAAAAAGTTATTATTGTTATACCAAATACTAATTGTCATAGTGACAGTGTCTGCTTTCCCGGCTCTCTCTATTTTAAATGTTTTGTATAGGTAGATAATATATGTAGGTGTAGGTACTTACGATTTTTTGCATTTCACTTTATTTTATTTTATATTTTAGTATCAGAAATTCACTCAATAAAATTATTGACAAAGAACTGACATGTGAATTATTGAAAGAGAACTGACATGTGAAAAGAATATAACACAAAGTGGCCAGCTCGTCCAAAGAGGCCGTCTTTACAGCCTGGCGGTCCTGCACGCTGGCTGTAGTTATAAGTACCAGGGCTCTAGAAGTGCAACAATGTTCGCAGCACAATAAGTTCTCGTAGCAGATGGTGCGTATACATAATTATGACGTACTCGCGCTCACCCCAGTTTGTACCAGGGAGTTAGGAGCTCAAGCTGGAGCTTCGCGCGCTGATTGTTGCACCTTTGAATTTATGCGGTCCTAAGATCTCACGTGGATATAGCTAGGTGAAAAATCGCTGAGTAAAAAAGTAGCTAACAGCACATTAAGTAGTACCCTATTACTAAGACTTCGCTGTCCGTCCGTCCGTCTGTCACCAGGCTGTATCTCATGAACCGTGATAGCTAGACAGTTGAAATTTTCACAGATGATGTATTGTTGTTGCCGCTATAATCAATCATAATAATAAACGGTTACATGTAATTAACTTTATTTAGAAAGCACTCACCGCTCATTACATATACAGGGTGATTCAGGAGACGTGAGCAGGACTAACACTGCGCATATCGTTAATTATAAGCAACTGTTTCGTATCAGTATTAGTGAGATTAACGTTAATTTTCTAGTCGTGTTGAAAAAAAAAGTTATTAATTTTTTTAAGACATGGTCACCCTAAAATTAGAATAATAAACTACCGATGTTCTGTGTCAAATTGAATGTCATTACTGTCATCACGGTCTGGTTACTTTTGAAAACTCGTATCTCACTCAAGTTTGACAGTTTATTTTCTTCGTAATCTTAATGCCATTACGGTTAAAGAGGTTTTATGTTTAATAATTAGGTCCTGTAGGGTGACCATGATTGTTAAGAATTAAATTTGCCCTCACCAAAAAGTAAAAAAATAGGAAAAAGTGTGGTTGTTTCTCCTAAATACGACAGTGATCGATCAATTATCAGTTACTGAGTGTGCAGGATTAGTCCTGCTCACGTCTCATGAATCATCCTGTATAGTTATTATAATTTCTGTACGAATAATTTTTTCCAGAAAATTCGTTGCATCTAAGTATATAGGTTACTTCTTACCTGTTGCTTCATTAATCATTTTGATATTGAAATGGTATCCGTCTTCCCCCTGCCAAAAGATTAATGGATATTGTAACCCGTCATAAGCCCTGTGCGTTTCAGATACACGTTTCAATTCATTGTTCCGACGATGAAGCACAATATCTCTTGAATTCAAATTCTCTCCGACAATAACAACAGCCACTTCATCAATTGTTGGTGAATTAAACCTCCTCGTGTGCTTACTGGCAGGGGTTTTGTCAGCCCTAATTACGATATTATGGCTGTCAGATGGCATTCGATCCAATGCTATTTTGAACATTTTCACTAAATCATTGTTCTGATGAAGAAACGTTTGCAGTTCTTGCTTCATTGTGAGCACAACGCCTATCAACTTCCGCGTCCGAATTCCCCATAAAATAAATTTGTAAAAATTGATGATCTGCATCTGCTGGAGGTAACAGTGCTCCAAGTAAGTGGTAAATTTGTCTTTGTATCTGCAATTGTTCAAGGTTTGTTAAATTAATTGTATTTATTAAATTCATTTCAATGTTATCACCTTATCAAAAACTTTTAAAGTACGTACCTTGTAAGTGGGCATAAAAGTATCCTGTACAATATGTGTTGCACCAAAGGACGTCATTTGAAAACAGCTGTTATATTTTTGGATGTTGGCCAAGAAGTGTTTTGAATTATTTTCCATCCCAGAAACCAATAAGCGTAATGGATGGATCTGGTGGTGGGACTAATAGGGAATATTAGGCAAAGCTCTGTGTAGGTGGCGCCACTAGACATACAGTAAACAAAGCTCTATATCTCTATGGAAAGCTCGTTGACATCATCAATGACACATCATGTCATGGTGTCATGTTGTCATGTCATAAACAAATAATTAGTAAAAGTGAAAAGTAATTAAGTAAATTATTATAATAGGTACATAATTTTAATAATCATATTTAATTACTTTTACTGTGAATATGGCGCCCTACGGATATTTAAAGGTCGAAGAACTTAAAAAGCTGCTTCGGGAACGTGGTGCAAGCCTAAAAGGAAATAAATTAATAGTTTAAAAAACACTAGAAAAACACGCTTGATGCCTGATCGTGTTCAAAATCCATTACGTGACCGTTCTCACAAGTGCAAACACGACTATGATACGATATTCCATCATGGAATGCCAGTGCCTATCTTCCGGCTTTATCATCAGACTTTGAAACCTAATCGTGGTAAAAGTTCATTTCAAGACTTTTCTAACAAATCCAAACACAGCTATGATACGATGTTCCATCATGAAGTTCCAGTTCATATCTTCCGGCTCCATCATCAAATCAGTTCGACAGTACCATATTATTGTAACTACATACCTACAGCTGCCAATTTTCATGGCGCTACGATCCTTGGAAGATGGTTAAATTAGATTCCATTACATAGTTACATACAGGTCGACGGTCGACCTAATAAAAGCGTTTTAATTACTTACTTAATCATATTTAAACCTATTTAATTCCATTTTTCAGAATGTAATTTTTACTTTTGTCTTGTTCCAGGCTTACCCTATACGACGAACATAATAACTTGGGTAGCATAAAAAGTGGTTACACAGGTTACACTGAAGGCAACAGCTCAAAATCTTTATTCACGCCATTGCCGGAAAAATTTAAACACATCAATTCTAGCTCAGATTTACACTGACGACCTACACTTTCTAATCTTTCTATAGAGTCCTTACAAAGATAATACCTACTGTTAAAACCTGAGTGTGTCTAACTATCCAGTTGGCGACCTGCAGTGTAATCACTTATTGTACTACAAAAGTTATTGTTTTCATAAGCCTTGAAACAAGTAGTTTTCGTCGACTCATTAGTCTAGTCTAGTTTTTTTTTTTTGTAATGCCATTATAATATGCTACTGTTACATTGTTAACTTATAAATAGGGTTTGCACGACGGATCCGAAATGTATGGGAATATCCGCGGATCCGGATTCAGATCCGGATAATTTCATACATTTCGGATCCGGATTGCAAACCCTACTTATAAATGAATAAATGATTATAAGTGTTATGTTTCCGAATCATTTCAAACTTTATTATATACAAATTATTACTTTATCAATAAACAAAGGAGTCGTCGTAACTAGTCGTGCCCACAGAGCCAAGGACAATTGGACATAGACTTTCTTGGGCCACAGCTTCTTCAAGATAATGAACACCACAATCGAATGCTGCCATCTCGTACGAAGCGTTACATGTTGTTGTATTAAAACCAGGCATATAGTTTTGCAACTGTGGGTTATCTACACTATTTTCTTGCGCCACAACATAATCAACACCACAATCGAATGCTGCTGTCTCGGATGAACATTTAGAAAGGGAGCTAAGTCATCAGACTTCTCAACATGTGTAAGCATTAATTTTCATTTCGCCTCACTCGCTTCAGCCTGTGTTCTCGCCTTTGCTTAGATATTATAACTTCCGTTTTAGTCCACTGAAAGATGGAAGGCCCAGGTTCCCTTCTTATAAACGCGCCTGGTATTATATAATCCTGAAAATAATAACAAGAGTTTAGGTTATGCTCAGAATAAAATTGGGTAGTAAATGTGACGGTTATTCCATTATTTCGAAATTCTTACCTGAAAAGTTTTCAGATGCAATGAAATCTTCGGATTTAAAATGTGCTGAACATATCTTTGAGGTTTTTTTTTGCTTTACGACGTACTACCGCTTCCCACAGCGTTCATACACTTTGGTCTTTCGGAAATGAATGATTCCCTTGATTTCTACAGCCAAATACGCAGCACTGATGCATTATTGTATTAACATATCTTGTAAGTATTAACCTTATTTTAAACTCAAATTATATTAATATATTTAGCAATTTTATTTTAATCCCGTTTTGAAAGACTTGTCAAAATTGTCAAAAAACTGTTTACTATATGGATCGGTCATGCCCTCTGGCGGAAGAACAATGCAGTAATATTCCCTATTGTGGCAATTTTACTTTTCCAGCAGCGCAACATACTGAACCCTTCAGATTCACCATTGTATTTTAACGCCTTACAATATTGACAAATGATTGTCATTTCCCCAATGGAGACTGATTTTATCAAACTACACAACGGGACTTAATCGCGTATTTAACCGCGTGTGTTTTTATTCGCGTGTTTTTGTACGTTGTGTAGTTTGATAATGTTTAATAATCGTGGAAGTTTAAATCAGTGTTGTGGAGACTGATTTGTCGGCACGATAATCTATTTCCGGATCATAGTGGAATCCTGCTCGTTCTAAGTTGACAGGGGCACTGCGTCTGCGAATTCGGTCAGTTACTAGAGTCTGGCTAGCCAAATTTTGTTGACAGATATTTCCTTGTTGTATCACCAATTGTCTATGCTTTAAAAAAAAGTTAAAAGTCTGTTGTCAATTTATGTCATTCATTCAAATTGTTCGCGGTTTATAAGGCGTTTATTTTAAATAATACTTAAATAATATTAATAATGACTATACCGAGTGAGGTCCGCAAACTATTATTTAAGCTCGTAAATAATTACGACAATGTGCGAAGTCGACGTGAAGCGTTTTATAACGAAAGACTGCAATGTTTACAAGTCGGAAACTATTTAGTAGGTTGGTGCTCTATATATATTTTGATACTTTAAGGACTAGTTTTAAACTTCTAACATTTCCCTATAACTGACTGTACTTTACATAGTGGTAGAAATTAATGTGAGCTGACTTTGAGTGCAGTCAACGTATATTTAACTTATTTCCTTAGGTACCTTACGTGTGCACAGAAAATCAAAAATATTTTCTAGTATCAAAACTATAATTCTTACTACACACAGTGTGACTAGCCCAAGATTTTATGAATTTCCCGCCAAAACTTTGGGTAATATTTCAGTAGCCAGACTCTATATGTTGTGTCTTGCACGCTGTTGTTGTGTCTGATGTGCACGAACTCGTTGCATACGAAGCCTATCCACTTCAGGCACTCTAGAACGCAAACTAATACGAATATTTTCATTATCTGTCTCTCGCTGGTCATCAGTGCGGGCAGCACGTAAGGTTGCTCGTTGCACATTTGATTGACTTCGACGACCTAAGTCAGGTCAAGTCAGTCACCGTCTTCTTCTTGGCATTTTAAATATTAAAAGTAAAGAAACTTCTCATTCACTTTAGTAACCTCCCATGCTGCTTTTGACTTCGACGACCTAAGTCAGGTCGTCTTCTTCTTGGCATTTTAAATATTAAAAGTAAAGAAACTTCTTTTTTGTGTGTTTGGCGTTTGTATTTTCCCACACTTTCATTAAACCTTTTATTTGTTGGTTGTCATTCTGTTCATTGGTGCGTTCAAAACTTTTTAACCTTTTTAATATATTGTTGGCTTTAACAGACGACCGCACCGGACCACGAACTTTCGATCGTGTGTCAGAGGGCCTACCGCGAACGCACCCATAAAGTTAGACAACCAACGATGACAATCTTTTGTGACAGTGACACTATTTGTTATTATTGTTTGCATTGATAAAAACTTAATACGCGATAATTCAAATGTAGTGGTAATACGCGATAATTCAAAAGTTGTGGATATGTTTTCTATTCAAAACCCTTTAATATAATCTTTAATTTGAGGAACTCGAGTGTACCGTATCGACAGGACCGATATCAAATGTTTGACAGGTACGTTGGTAGGAGCAGTTTGTACGGGAAAACAAAATTGTTTGTCTTTACTATCTTTCTCTGAATTTATCAATATTTTCTCACCGTTCAAACCTTCCATGGACTTCTACAAATAATTCAATGCCAAAATTAACCAAATCGGTTCAACCGTTTTCGAGTTTTAGCCAGACAAACAACAGCATTTCATTTTTATTTATATAGATGGGGAATACTTAAAGTTTATTTTTAATTGAAAATTATTTACCTTTATATATTTTTTTCAATCGAATGATACAATTTGTTTAGGCATCCTTCAAGAAACTGTCAGGCAAGCCCCGTCCCTAAGTACCCACCCCAGCCGTACTCACCCACCCTGGCTGACGACATATCTTTACTTTAGCATATCTTTGTTTTAAATTATTTTGTATTAATAAATATCCTTAGTATAACAATTAATATCACATGACTAATAATGAGATCAACAAGTATGAGATCCTTAGTACTGAGAAATATCCTTAATACGAGTACGCGTATAGCAGATAATTAAATTATCATATGTCCATGAAATAGTTGGCAATACAATTTAATTTTTAGAAGCATGTCTCAGTATGATTTTTTTAAATCAATTTCTGTTTGGCGTAAGCCACAGATATATATTACAACCTATGCACATTACACAAGGTTTTTTGGCGCAGCTTTTATTTCTGCAACGACGCTGAACAGTCACCATATCTGGGAGATGATCAGTTCCATTTCCATTGGCGGCCTGCCTCTTTTATACACGGTCTTAGGAACCTCAGTCACTTCTTCGCTAACATCTGGAGTATTATTATTCTATATAATAGCTACCTACTTAATTAGCTACTTTCTATATAATACTCTTCTAATATTCGCTTAAACTCTCTCATCTGCAATATTTTGTGCGAGGGTATCTGTAGCGATTTCATTTCATTTTTGTATTTTATCAAGGAATTAGTTATGGTCAAATCCACGAAGTGAAGTATGAATCGCACAGTCCACTTATTTGTCCTCATTCGTGCCGGACATGCCGTTAACATTCTATCGGTGAGGTCCACTCCTCCCAACGGCGGTTCAATTGCTCTCGTAGAAGGTATAAATTCAAGTTAACAAAATCCAGATAATATTTAATATTTACACGGTACATTACGAAATAATAGGTATCTGGGAGACCGAACTTTGCTCGGAAAGCATATAAAACCTCAAAAATGCGTTTTCCCAGAGATAAGACCTAGCTAGATCGATTTTTCGTCCCCGAAAACCCCCATAAGTATACCAAATTTCATCGAAATCGTTAGAGCCGTTTTCGAGATCCCCGAAATATACAATATAAATAAATAATTAAATATATAAATAAATGTACAAGAATTGCTCGTTTAAAGGTATTAGATAATTATGACAATTTGATCATTTTCTGAATCAATGCCAGGGTTGCTATTCGAGCTTTCTGTCAATACGTCACCATTGTTGTTATCTTAACAAAAATACAAAGATATTACCTAAATAGGTACCTAATTAAAAATAAATAAAGGTGTATTTGCGTCTTGTTTGTTTTTGGCGGTTGCTCGTCAGATTACAAAATTATGTATCCATTTAAGTTTGTAGCCATATTTGGTTACTATAATGAATGTCCAAATAAGGTGACAGTGCCGAGTATACGCCCAATGTTACAAATTTATGTATACACTAACACGTAAACAATACTGTGCACGTATTGATGCATGTTTATATGACTGCAGATACTGTTACAATTTTATGTATACACGACATAAAGGACAGCTATACAAACTGCTTCCTTTTTACTTAAAGAGGCGGTTAAGCCTAGAAGTACTTCACCGTAGATAATATTATTTATGATTAACAAATGATGCATGACATATCATTAAGTGTTTCACTGTCATGTATGGCACATACTAAAAATAAATACGGATATAAAAATTATAAAAATACCGTTTTTAAAATACACCAGTTATGGCTTACCGTATCGATGAACATATGAAACACCGGATTATTTCGATGCGTGAAAGTGGAGTATCTGTTACAGATATATCCGAGGAGTTAGGCATTACGGTAATTATAGTTATGAGTTCTATTGGCAGATATTAATCGTTTTACGGAGATAGTAAATATGGTTTTTTATTTTACCATAATTTTTATTACAGCGAAAAACGGTGTATCTCTGGATTGAGCGTTGGGCGGGTGAAGGAAACGTAAAACCTCGCGTTTCTACAGGACGGCATAAAAAAACTTCCGCAGCCAGCGACAGGCGTTTGATCGAGGATGTCATGGTCCGACTTCGAGCAACACCGGCTTCCGACACATCGGAAGGGAGGAGCCCAAGCGATATCTCACCGTACAAATCTTTCTGCCATTTTTCGCGGGGGGAAAGGTGCACACAGTCGCACTTCTCACACACTTACATACAAAATCCAATCTGTAATGACGACACAAATACATAGAAAATGACACACGTCAAAGACAAATCTTGCAAACCTCGATCTCTTTTTGTGTACGGACGAGTGACAAGTGTCACAACACGCACACTAACACATTTTCGTTGAAGTATGTTATTGTATTCTGAGAGATGAGAAGTCGGATTTGTCGCTCGACCGATCCGCAATTTGTACTGAGCGAGCAAAATCGATAAATCCAACAATTACATGAGACTAAAATATAATAATTGTGTTTGAATGTAATTAAACGTATGATATATGTTAAAAAAAATATTACATGTGAAATGTAACACTTTCTTTTTGTAAATTTGATGTCCCCGACCTCTTTTTATAACAATAAACCAAGCAAACAGGCATTTTTGTGCAGCAGTGTTCACGCGCGCGTCTGGACTTGGTCTAGTGAAAAATCCAAGTGCAACTAGTTTTATTACCCGCGCTAGATTAGATTGACGCGCTAATCTTGTACCTCGGCAGAGGGGAAATAGTGCGAATGCCGCCTCCCTTCCGTGTTGCTCGAAGTGGTCCGACGTTTCGTGAGCGTCCCAACTTACGCTGCAGAATTAAACGTTTGTTCAAATACAATACGAAGACGTCTGCGAAGTGTCGGATTGCGTCACAGAATTCCTGCCAGGAAACCCCACCTGACTGACCGTCACAAAAGAATGAGAATGAATTTCGTAACAAATTTTAAGGATTTTGACTTCGAGAAAGTTATTTCAGTGGATGAGAAAACATTTACCACTAATGCGGACGGGCGTGTTTCCTTATACAGAGTCGACGAAACGCGTTATGATGAAAATAATGTGCTGCCGGACCGAAGGAGCGGCCGGCTGTCTTTGATATTTTGGGGATGGATATCTAGTTCTGGGCCCGGAGAACTGATTGAGATCACAACGCGTTTGAATGCGAATGGGTATATAGAAATATTAAGAGACGTTTTAGTGCCGACTGTTACAAATGTGTTTGGGGATGTAACAATTTTTCTTCTGCAGGACAACTCATCTGTGCACAACTCTCGGTTGGTGCAAGCTTGGATTGATGACTACCCAACGTAGTGTTATTAAAATTGAGTCCCAAATCACCGGACCTCAATGTGATCGAAAATATGTGGGCTATGATGGTGCAAAATTGGGATTCGTCTCAAGTGAAAACCATTAATAGTTTACGCGAACATGTTCATCAACTGTGGGAATATTACAGAGGGACGAACTATTGTGAAAAACTAGTGAGTTCAATGAAAACTCGTCTAGAAGCCGTAGAAGCAGCCGAAGGCGGGTACACAAAATATTAATCAAGCAGTACAGAAATACTAGCTAATATTATTTTATTAAGCACATGAGAGCTAATATTATTTTTTAAATGAATAGGTCCTTTTAAGTTTTCATTTTAAAAGTAAAGTTACAAAGCTACCATATAACAAGTGTTTTATTCTTGATATTTTACAGTATTAAATATTTGATTGGTATGCCTCCGCAGGTATATCTTAGAGCTATTAGCTTTATGCTGTATAAAACTCTGGCACTTTTATACAGGTTGTAAAAAAATAGTGACGATCCGTTTAAGGGCGTAATTTGTATTGCATGCCGTATAGGAAAATCAAGGTAAAAACATTTTTGACGCGAACTTTGTTACTATAAAATTAAAAAAAAAAAATTTTTTCTTTCGCATTTTCCTACTTGGAATAGTTAAATTAATAGTTAAATTTTAATAATGAAATCGCTGTACAAGATTTTAAATTGGCTACAAATATAATGACCACCAAATATACTTTGGTACCCTAAATAAAAAAATCATGCTTACCAAAAAAAATTACTGAACACCAAAAAAATAAGGCCTAAAAATACAAAAGTACCACCATTTTAATTACGACTGCACTTCAAATTGTATTCAAATACCAAATATATTGAATGATCACCAAAAATCATTAATGATCACCAAATCTTGAAGACCAAATTAAAGCGATATTTTCACCTAAATAAACCACTATGATTACCAAAAAATTTCTACATATTACCCAATAAAGTAAACTGATGCCAAAATTACTAGCCCCTCCCGCTCAACCCCCCGTACCCCGCACCGCATACCTACCTTAGCTAATCTACTTTTCTAGTAGCATTTCGTTATGCTACTAGAAAAGTAAGTCAAACTGCTATCAGTTAAGTGGGTTAGGTTAGCACTGCGACCCTTACAGAAACTAAATGTTACTAGAAAAGTAGGTTAGGTTAGGTTTGAACTGCGACCTTTACAGAAACGAAATGCTACTATAAAAGTGGGTTAGGTTAGGTTAGAACTGCGATCCTCACAGAACCGAAATGCTACTAAAAAGTGGGCTAGGTTAAGTTTCAACTGCTACCCATACGGATACGAAATGCTACTAGAAAAGTGGGTTAGGTTAGGTTTGAACTGCGACCCATACAGAAACGAAATGCTATCAGAAAAGTGGGTTAGGTTAGGTTTGAACTGCGACCCTTACAGAAACCAAATGCTACTAGAAAAATGGGTTAGGTTAGGTTTGAACTGCGACCCTTACAGAAAAGAAAAGCTACTAGAAAAGTGGGTTAGGTTAGGTTTGAACTGCGACCCTTACAGAAAAGAAATGCTACTAGAAAAGTGGGATAGGTTAGGTTTGAACTGCGACTAGGGAATGCAATAACCGGCCAAACTTCATAACCGGTTTCGGTTACGGTTATGCCCGTAAAATAACCGAATATCGGTTATAATCGGTTACGGTTATTTTCGACGAAAAATTATAAATTTACAATGAAGTAATTAAAAAAATACAAAATATTTATTTTAGTACCTACAGTATTAGGGAATGTGAGTATAAGTCTTCGTTTTTTAATAAAACACACCAAATACAGTAAAAGTAAAATATGACCTTGGACGTGATACAATATTCAATAAAAATATTTCATAAATAAGGGAAGTAAATTTGGTATATTTTTGTTATTAAAGTCCACGAATGCCAAAAATTATAGTCACAGCCAAAAATGGCAGGATTTTGTAGTCATTATATGATAAAAACATACAATTTAAGTCATAAATAAATAACCGAAAATAACCGTAACCGGTTATTCGAGTTTCCAATATTCGGTTATGAAATTTTGTCAAAATAATCGGTTATAACCGAATATTTCGATTACGGTTATAACCGATTTGCATTCCCTAACTGCGACCCTTACAGAAAAGAAATGCTACTAGAAAAGTGGGTTAGGTTAGGTTTGAACTACGACCCTTGAAGAAAAGAAATGCTACTAGAAAAGTGGGTTAGGTTAGGTTTGAACTGCGACCCTTACAAAAAGAAATGCTACTAGAAAAGTGGGTTAGGTTAGGTTTGAACTGCGACCCTTACAGAAAAAAATGCTACTAGAGAAGTGGGTTAGGTTAGGTTTGAACTGCGACCCATACAGAAACGAAATGCTACTAGAATAGTGGGTTAGGTTAGGTTTGAACTGCGAACCTTGCAGAAAAGAAATGCTACTAGAAAAGTGGGTTAGGTTAGGTTAGGTTTGAACTGCGACCCTTACAGAAACGAAATGCTACTAGAAAAGTGAGTTAGGTTAGGTTAGAACTGCGACTGTTACAGAAATAAAATGCTACTAGAAAAAGGTGAAGAAGTGGAGTAATTAATTTAATAGGATAACGGTAATTATATTAAATATTTGCACATTTTTAATTAAAATGTGGTTACAATTTTGGTGGTCATTTACAATTTTTGGGTTTACAATGATTATTTTGGAGTCATTTGCTTTAATATGATATCAAGATTTAAACATTTGGTTATAATTTTACATTAAAATGGAGTTCTAATTTTGGTGGTCATTTACTATTTTTGGGTTTACAATGATTATTTTGGTGTCATTTTCTTTAATAGGATAGCAAGATGTAAAAATTTGGTTATCATTTCACATTAAAATGGGGTTTGAAATTTGGTAATCATTTAGTATTTTTGGGTTAATAATGATTAGTTTGGTGTCATTTCCTTTAAAAGGATAGTAAAGTGAAATAAAATTGGTAATCATTTCACATTAAAATGGTGTTATAATTTTGGTGATCATTCATTATTTTAGGGTGGTAAAATATATTTTTTTGGTATTAAATTTTACTAAATCTGGTGATCAGTTAAATAGCAGCCTTTTAAATTACATAAAATGAAATATCATAACTTAGTGAAGACCAGATCGAAAACATATCTCTTAAAACAATATAAAATAAACATATTGGTAGAAAACGTATTCATGATAAAGTCACTGTTTACGAGTGTTTAAATAAGATACGGCGTTTGAAGATTAAACACAAAATTAAGTAATGTTTTGTGTTAAATATAAGGTTTTTTATACGAAGGATAGAATATATTTATGTATTGTTAAGATTAAAATAAATACATTATTAATTATATTGTTTTTGATTTATTATATTGTTTTTATGGTTTATTTACCGCAGAAATTTACATTGCAAGTATTGAATTGAATGAATATTGTTTTATTTATTTCTACGTAAACAGCTTCGTTCAAGTATTTAGTTTTCAGTCGAACACACTTAATTCCCACAATAATATCCTATTTCTTACTTTTATTGTGGTTTTATTATGTCGATAATTACATGTAAACATTATGGCTAACCCTTAAAACGCCAATGTATGGCTAGCAGGGTTGCACCGGCAATGAGCAGTGGGCCTAGTGGGCGGACCACAGGCTTTCTTTTAGGAAATAATGATAATAAATAAAACTAGATATTAGGTTAAATTTTTTTATAAACGCAATTATATGCAGAAATTATAATTCAAAAGTAAAAATAAATCTTTAGGCCTGGCTAAGGGTTAAAGCTAAAGTAACGCAGAAGAAACAGTAAGTAAAACGTGTTCTAATACACTTTTGAATGTATTAACGACGTCCTGAGTAAGTTCGTCGTCAATAACTTGTGTAGGTATTGCAGCGGATGTAATAAAAGAATCCCAATCTTCGGTGTCCAAGATGACACATAATTTTGCGTTAGGCGGTAAATTGAATTTGCTCAACAACATCGCCTTATGGAAATCCGAAGGCCGGTGGAGATTCACTTCATAGCAACCGTTAGCAAGACATTTATTTCCTTCCACCATTACTCTCTTCAACGGATATTCGTTTTCCATTTTATTTTTATTATAACCTTTAACTAGGTTAAAGAAATTTCTGAGATACTAGATTCACGCACAACGCACAAGCTATCTGACGTCTAAGTGAAGTTCTTATTTCTTGTGACTTTGAATTGAATGTCAAAGCTATAGCTATAAGCTAGTTTTAATACATAACATAGACTGACCGTTATATCCATGAATGATTCAAAAGAAGACTCTATATTCTGTAGCCTCCTTGTGACCAGTTAGAACTTATTGACGGGATGACGAATAGGAACAGATTTTCAGTGTGACCAATAGCTACAAAACTACTATGTGACTTAATATAACTAAATTTACTTGTGACGGGTTGAATCAAATATTATTGCTTTCGGCAGTATGACCGATTAGAACAAAATTTTGGTGTGACGAGTTGATGCCTAAATCTGGAATACGATACTAAATTATGGCCTTAAACGGATCATCAATATTTTTGTTACTCCCTGTATACATCCAACCAATTTGATTCCTGGACAACTGTGAAACTGTGTGAAACCGTACTACTAACATGAGTCACAAAAACCATCAGCATCCTATATAAGTAAATAGACAAGGCTGTTATAAGGTTACCGTAGCAACCAAATTTGATTATAACGTAACCGTAGCAACGTTAGTATCATTGGTGAAAATAATCGCGGAGAAAATATTGACTCACAATAATGACGTCATGCACAAAATCTGGTAGGTTCATATATTCGAAAAATAAAGTTGATTGACGTGTATATGTCGCAGTCGGATCGTATAATCCGCCGTATTACATTACGGCTAGCCGTTTTCAAAAACAGGGGCGTTTTGAAATGCGGCGGTTTAACGATTAGCCGGATTGAATGCGGCTGAATGAAAATCCGCCGGAATGTATTCGGCGCCATACGTTCTTCAACACGGCTAGCCGTAATGTAATACAGCGAGTCATTAGCCGCCGCTTTGACAGTTTTTAGTTCCCATTTTTAACACCCGTGGCGCTGCCTGACAAACGCTGGGGTGTCCATCAAAAATGGAGTTCGTCGGACTGTTTCTTTTCAAAAAACATTTCTTTCGCAACTTAACTAGACGGAGCCCCGCTTCGCGGGGCTCCTATTTCTGAGCGGTTTGCCCTTCGGGCATCTGAAGCTACCTAACGAACCTAACTTACCTACCTATTGATTTAGTGAGACGTCCGTGAAAACATTACACTTTGGGGAAAAAAGCGTAGGTAGGTAAGTAGGTTAGGTTCGTTAGGTAGCTTCAGATGCCCGAAGGGCAAACCGCCCAGAAATAGGAGCCCCGCTTGCGGGGCTCCGTCTATTTAAGTTGTGAAGGAAATGTTTTGGAAAAGAAACACATGTAGTGCGGTGGGACCATGGTAAAAATAAATTAAATTGCAAACATTGTCAAACTCCGGTTACGTGGGCGACCGAAAGAACTGGTCACTCTACAATCTAAAATAGTAGTACGATGCGGCTAAACGTTGACCGCCTTATTGAAGAACGTATCACAATGACAATCCGGCTAATCGTCGAACCGCCGCATTTCAAAACGCCCCTGTTTTTGATAACGGCTAGCCGTAATGTAATACGGCGGATTATACGATCTGACTACGACATATACATAAAATTCTAACAGTATCTGCAGTCATATAAACATGCATCAATACATGCACATTATTGTTTACGTGTTAGTGTACACATAAATTTGTAACATTGGGCGTATACTCGGCACTGTCACCTTATTTGGACATAAATATATTATAGTAACCAAATATGGCTACAAACTTAAATGGATACATAATTTTGTAACTTCCAGGCGTATACATATCTTTGTACTCGACTATACTTACCACCACGAAAAGTAAAAACTTCGTTACCAAAAGTAGGTAATTGTTTATCGGTTGTCTGTTGAGGCGTTTTTAATTTTCGTACAATAAATCCTTTAAAATGACGTTAGTTCACTTTGTTGGAACGGCTTATTATTTGATGCTTTGTTCAAATCATACGAAGGCAGAAGAAATCCTCCATTCTTACCCGTGAGCCGACATCATGCATTTTATGTTTCATCACGTTTATGTGCCCGGATTTTATCATATTCTAATACAGTAGAGGTAATTTGATTGAGGTTACATTATGTCTTCTATAATGCTACTGCAGTAGTATATCCCTTAAAAATAACTTAGCTGGAATGTTTAGTTTTGCCTCCGCAAAAGGTAGGTATTCAAGGTGAATAAAGGACTCGTTGGCAAAACTTCAAAGTGCCTGGCGAGACGTGAACACACTCTGTTAACCGTGATAGTTTTAGCAATTGCGCGGGTCTACCTATTTAGTACAATAAATATTTGAACCGGAAAATCGCCTTTATTCACATTTATCCTGCGCTTAATCATAGGTTCGTAGAGTATATATGTACATACAGTAAGATGTACCTATCTGTTTAAAAACAACTTGTACAATAGGTTACAAATGTAATTCATTATTATTCCTTATCTTACATATATATTATACATAGTCAGACATACCCAAGTTAAAAGATATATTGCTTTCAGAAACAACAATGTAAACTGATAAGTCTGTTTTTATAATCTAATACCTTTAATTTAATCTGGTTTGTTATTGAAGTTAATTTGACTCCTACATACACTGGCCGGAAAGTAACGTTACTCACCGCACGCTAAGCGCAACGTATACAACGTACATACAATTTAAAACATCTTCTTAGCTTAGTCGCCCACTGGCTATGCAATGTAGTAATATTAATCATGAAGGTTGTTCAACCTTCGAAGCGAATTGCTAAATTAGTGTCAGGTGGGGTAAACTACGCCTCCTTGCGAGGGCCAGGCAAACACGCCTATGTAATCATGGCATCTGGAATAATATCCTAAGGGCACTGTCGTTCCCACTACGGACGCTTAATACGCTACGAAAGTTTTTTAGACTGAAAAATTAGCGTTATGTTCGACACCTTTAATTGTTATATTAAGTACCTAAATATCCTAAAAGACGAACTAACTAATGACCATAGAGGTGGCAATTGTATTGTGATTTTTGGCAAACGGTGAGTGTCGTCAAATAAATGTGTGACCAAGTTGGACAAGTTCTCCATACAAACGTAGTTACGCTCTCATTTTAATATAACTAACTAGATTGCGCTAAAATGTTGTACTTACAATAGGATAAAATATATATCTATGCCTGTAATTAGTTTATGTAGCTTCAGGTACCATAGTTTAAAAAATACAACGAAGTTAAGTTTTT
Source organism: Cydia splendana (assembly GCF_910591565.1). Lineage (NCBI taxonomy): Eukaryota > Metazoa > Arthropoda > Insecta > Lepidoptera > Tortricidae > Cydia > Cydia splendana. Next base: position 20,290,590 of record NC_085987.1, read on the forward strand.
CATACAAAAGTTGTTTTTGCTCTATTTCGTTTGTTTAAAAGCTAAACCAATTACAGGCATAGATATTATATCTCACGTCATTGTATGTGCAAGTTTTCATTACAATCCTACACGTAGTTTTAAAATGAGAACGAAACTCCGTTTGTATCGAAAGGTGAAATTCGGCCGAGCTTGCTGCGGACTCCTTTTGTGCCATCACCAATAGTTTGGCTTCCGCGTCCTGTTATGAAACACGATAATCCTACGGTTTTCACCAATTTTAATTAGGTCATCGTTTCAGCTAATAATAAAACACAGTAGGTACTAATTTAATAGCTGTAATGAGAAGGACCCGTATGACTATGAACAATTTAAATTGTTTGCAGAGGGTTGAGTAAACTCGAGCCGTCGATTGAAATATATTATCTACAAACAAAATTCAGGATTCGTACGTATCTTTTTCTCTTACCTTACCTTTATTTAACCCACTCTTTCGCATAATTACCTTACGTTTAACAGTTAAAAATATACTTGAAGTTTAGCAGACTAATCGAACAAGAATGTTTCCTGACGAGGAATTTGGTCGTGTTTGGGTCTCCCCAGATATATCGACGCGCATTCGGCAAAAGCCGATAGAAAAAAACTTTATGTCCACGCAATAAGAGCGAAAAAGCCGTCGACGCGTCGGCAGGCGCCGGCCGATGCGAGCAGAGCCGAACGACGACTTTTTCGCTCTTATTGCGTGGACATAAAGCTTTTTCCTATCGGCTTTTGCCGAATGCGCGTCGATATATCTGGGGAGACCCTTTCCCATAATAAAAGATTAGGAAGGATTATTAAGTTATTTTCTTTTAATTTATTTTGTAGGAAAAAAGGATTCATTAAAAGAGATTGTATGTATATCTACTTATATGCTGATTTATCTATATGTACACACTGCACTGGTATCTACTTATTATTTATATACTAGTACCTACTTGTTCGAGGATTGTCTTTTTTTGACATAACGCATGAAGATATATTGTATGAAAATATTTTTAACACTATCCCAAATAGCTCGAAAACAAAAGAAGATCAAAGACTGCTATTAAGCATACACTGTTCATGAGGCCTGCCAGTACACCACCTGAAAGAATGACCAAATCCTTTGTCGAGGGCTAACTACTCTTGTTCGCTGAGCGTTTTAAACACTTTACTTATATAGTATAATTAAGATAGGTGGGTTATCTTGCCTGTAAGCTATTAAGAGCTCTCCATATAAACGTACTACGTAGTTCCCATTTTCATCTCTGGATATTGACAGATATATATACACTTATATACGTATTCATGCTGTGGATCTAGCCGGTCATTCATTGAACCCAATTTTAGGTCCTGCACTGATGCTAATGTCCTGGCGTAGCGAAAAATAATAGATAAATTTGCAGAGCTAAAGGGATTCGTAAAAACTTAAAATCTTAGTATGTGAATAAATAATATCGTTTTATTGTTGTAAAAACTATTACGTAGCAGTATTTGTGACTAAAACTTTATACACTTGCTTATAGGTAATGTTATTTTCAGAAGGAAGAAAACAATGTCGAAATTCAGAAAGCGTGTTATTGTGTTATCTACGGTTTTCACGAAGAGTCAAAACTCTCTGTTAAATATGATCGTGTGCTTGGTGTCACAATAGGGTATTATACTGTATTTAAAATAAATTATTTTACACCATGCATGTAATAAAGCACCAGATAATTATTAGAAAAACACAGATAGGAGTTATTTTTAAACACAAGTTCTATTTAATAAATCGGATAGATATATGAAAAGTAGGTGAGTTGACCGTGACGTCACGATGTAATGTTTCATATAAATTCCATATTAGCAAATCGTTTTGACAGTTCTAAAAAAGTAACTGATTTGACTAGTAGGAAAATACCCTATTATTCCTTCAACTAGAATACCTATTTATTTTAGAAACACGTTTATACAACAACTAAGTAATACTTATGTGCTGAATAACTTTTATCCTATTTCGACTTGCATGCCGTCCTCATTTCCAAAATGTAACCAACGCATCTGGTCTTCAATAGCATCATCCGCATTATTGGCTCTTCGTAAATCGTGCCAATTTATATCTTCATCCTGTACATAAAAACGGTGATTGGGTTTACAATTTCACTTTATAACTTAACAAACTCTCAAACGTAGAAAAGATACCTGAAGTACCTAATACGAATTGCTTTCGGGGATAAAATTTACGAAATGCAGGAATATGTTTTCCCGTATTCAAATTAAGAGAATGCATACGAAGTTTAATATAGAAGAAAAATAGCTTGTAATAGGTAGGTAATATTCGAAAAATACATTCTACAGTTTCTTTCGCCTCCTTCGCAGATAAATATTCTGAAATGATTGATTATTTTTTCTTATATTTAAAGTAAGAGCATGTCTAATACAAAGTTCAAGCTTTCTTACTTTAAAAAAAACTCGTTTATATTTTCAAACCTTCAACCCCATTAGGGAATTAATTTACAAAAACGCTAAAATTAGTTTTCTTGTACATATATAAGTAAAGGGCCTGTCTATGAAATTTCTAGAACCACGCATTAAAAACTAACTTGTTCTCCATAGTAGGTAATCTTCTTCTCATTTAATTTTATAAAATCCCTTCTAAGTTGATTACGTTATGAAAATAGTCACTTACTTACTGTAAAAAATGCAAACTTTTAGATTCAGTAGTTTCGTTCTGTGTTGTTTGTAAGTCGGTCAGCTATCCAGTGAGTCAATAACTCAGAACTTCTGTTATTAACAGTTACTTACTGTGTAGTGGTTTTTTCCTACTTCTTGGTTTCCAAATGTAATTTTGAAGTTTTTTCGACCATTATCGTTGTACCTTTCTCTTATGTCTTTAAGGGGTATCACAGGTCGTCGTTTTAATACGCCTAAATCATTCATATAAGGGTTACTAAAAACTTGAAAAATTTGAATTAAACATATTAATACAGTGGTCGCGGTCGATATGTAAGCCATGGTATCGTTCGAAAACAATGCTCCAGCTAGCCAGTAGTTGTAATATTATTTATCAGTAGGTGGTAGATGAATATACTGGCTTTTACGCAAGACTGCGTCCGCGTGGAATAACTACCTCTATGTACCCAATCATATCCACACTCGTTCAGCCCTTTTACGACATTGAGCTACAAACTTTCATATGTGTGGAAAGTTAACACGTCACACATTTGTAATACCGTGAATATAGCCAACTTTGCCACCAGGGGAAACTTTGCCCAAAACGACAATTTTAAGCAAATTCGTTAATGTAGAAAAATTTAAAATACTTATGGCCACCCTGCTATTTTTAGCAGAAAATATGTAGGTTAAATTTGTGACAAAACTATACACCAAACATGTGCACAACTTGACTTGGCAATTTTCAGCGAGTTGTATAGGGTATATTTCGGCGGGCAATAAAATGTTAAAAAATGAATGCATGTAGAAAAAACTTGAGAACCCTTTGACAAATATTTCCGGGTTTCAGTTATAAAACATGAAGCATAGATTATGTCTATTGAGGTTTAATCTAAAAAGGCCTAAAGACACAAAAGTTTTGGCGGTGGGCAATGTAATCCGGTAATTTACAGACCTATGGATGCCAACATTGCCCACCACCAAAAACGGCTTAGGGTTGTCACTTTTGACAAATTTACCCAACTTCGCAAGTAAAAGAAGGTTATGTTTGTACACTAAAGTAAGTTTATAAATATATACTGTATTTGATTGGTCTTATTATCCTTTATTTAGATGTTTTATCCCTTTTACGCATGAAAAATACAGCAAAACTCATATTTTAAGCCATTAAACTATTGTAACAGGTTTTCTCTAAAGTGACAACCCTAGCCTTTGTAAAATGCTTAGGTGAGTCTTGTATGGAAAAGGGCAAAAACGGGTAGGCAACATTGCCCACCCGATTTATTCAAAAGTTTACATACTTATCGATAAGTTATTAACAGGGAATGGTAGGATTTCCCAAAAACTTTTTGTGATTCTTAGACATCATCATCATAAGAGCTGTATTTCAGCACCAAATTGACGTGGGCAATGTTGGCCACAACCCCGGATATCTTTGCCCGCCCTCTAAAATGCCAAAAAAGTGGGTAAAAACGGGATTTAATTTTTTTTTCTTAAAGTAAACTGACGCGGTTGATTACAATGGACGTGCTGAGCAAAAAAAGTCATACTATATCATTTTTTTTTTTGAGAAATTCGTGTTTTTTCGAAAAAAGCGGGCAAAGTTGGCTATATTGACGGTAGGTACGTAGACGGCATACCTACTTTAAAAGCACCCACACTTTATATAGGTACATAATAATATTATCAAATTTATTGTGTAACGAAACGAATTGAATTTAAATATTGTGTGGGTTTCTTATTTTATTACGATGTTACGAAATTCGTTTCCTATAGAATTATATATTATATACCTACAGTTTCCCATATTTTTTAAACTTTGTTGTAACTATGTTAGTTGTTCTAGATAGTCCAAGGGCTTTCAAATAGCTCTACGTGACTGCATGTGTTATAAATGAAAATTAATATCTAGTTAAATTACAAATATTACAATACAAAACATACTTGCTAACTGTTCGACCAAGGACGTTCGTTCATGACGCCTATTCAACCTATAGATACACCATATACAGGGGCTCGTTCGACGTTTAAATTCGTAGTATTGTAGGTTGTACTTGTATAACTTTAAATATGGGACAGAACCAGAAATCAGGGAAAATATTCACCATGCCATAGAAAACATAGAAATTAAATTGACTGTAAATGCATGAAACGACCAAATAATCACTTTACGCAATAGGGTTTACCATTTTAAAAAAGCACCCTTTTTATTGTGTGGCGTGTCACCATGGGTGAGCGATCGATGGTTACTCTTGTGGACAACATACAATTTTAATTCTTAGTAAACAACAAATCAAGATCGTTATCTTTTTGTGTTAAGGATTAGTTGTTTATACTTTCATAGAATTAACTGCGCGAGCTAAAAAGGTTAACGTAAACAACGTCATAAATTTGTAAAACATTCCAATAGATTTTAAACACAGTCCATTAGATTAATCGAGTCTTGTACACAAGTACAGCGTCTTAGTCCATGTGAACCATGTGGTCATTTAAATAAGGTAAGATTTCGTTTGTTATTTCTTATACCATCCGGTGGTACCTATACCCTTATTTTACCGCCAAAAATGTTGTTACCATTAATGCCGTTTCATTGATTATTCATTTCAAAGAAACATACTTTGTAACTTAATTAAAATTCAGAATATTTATCCAAAGATTTATAAATAAAATAAAAGTCTGACTGAACAATTATTATTCATTGAGTATTATTTGTACGACACTACAGTTCATAGAATATTGGTTTCAACTATTAAAGGTAAAGATAAAGAAAGAGAAATCTATTTTTATAATAAAAACAATGCACTTTCTAACAAAAAAAATGAAGAAAGTAGAAAAGACTAAAAAACGTATTTTCAATGTTTTATGTTTACCTTTTTTTTTAAGTGTAACAGGAATTTCAAAACAAAAAAATATAGTCATAAAGCTACACTTATTTAGTTTTTAAAAATATATAGTACTTAATACTTTATTTGGTGTAAAAGAAATTGATAAAACATAAATATTATAAACTATAACAAACCTAAGAATGAGTAAAACTAACTTAACAAATAAAATATCACCCCACTCTGATTGTCTCCCGGATCAAATGTGCCAAAAATACTGGCGGCATTACCCCGCTGAATGGCCAGTGATATATGTTGGACAAGGAAAGAACCAGAGCGAGGGTCGCAGCCCCTATCCCTTAAACGTCGCCCAATATCCTTAATATAGTTTATTATACAAATCTGTTGATAAATGGGAGATAAAAAATAATATTAAGCGTGGGTCAGAGTGATCTCAATGCATGATCGTCCGTGAAGTAAGGTTAAGTACTTATTGTTTTAAACACACGAAAGGTGAACATATTTTACTGTTTTGGTCTCTTAGTATTTTTAATGAAACAACGCAATGTACATTTATTTTATATATTACAAGATCCACTGCACAGACTGAGGTCTGAACATTTAAGACGAAAGTGGAGGACCCGCACGAAATCGTCTTTTCATACAAACGTAGTCCTCATTTTCCTCCCTGAATATTAACATTATTGAAAATATTTTGAAAAAAAATTGTATTATATCAACCACAACTATGCCCCTACGTTTGAATTTTTCGAATTTTTTAATTCTTATAATAGTTAGGAGCATTTAAAATTTGTATAAAATCTGTTTTTCGCTCCTAACTTTTACTATAGGTAATCAAAAAATCCAAAAAAGTCTAACGTAGGGGCATATCTATGGATATTTTCCTCCAGCCGCGGCACTGTTTTTTTTTTTGCATTTGCACCTAACAATTTCTAGACCTGCTTCTGCAGCAACAGGCAAGTTTGTCCATGTAGGCTCCCAGTTGTTGTTGACCTTCGTGCAACCCCAAGTAGACGGACAGGGTAGATTTTGAGCTTGTGCTAACTTACCCCTAACATGCACCCCTTGATATGGCTCTTAAAAATGCCGATATAAAGCAGTTTTGGTCGGTGGAATGTGTTCTATCTGCCGGTCTTTCGTGGTAAACAGATATTTACGGCACTCATTTACTGAAGCTGATCTGAAATAATAATTATGACACGCAATATTCTGATTTCTGGTTTAAGCTTAGATCCTATTTTATATATGTTTCAAAAAGCAGAAAATCTGACCTATCATATAAAATGTTACGACGTATTTTTCGATGGAAGCCATTGCCTCCTCAATGCGCAGTTCGATTGCTGACTTGAAACCTACATAACAGGTCAGGAAAGGCTTCGCAAGCTTCAGAAGAACTTCTCTTTCCTTTACCATTGAACGAAGATACCGTGTCACACCCTGTGAATGCGTGAAAGAGGGGCAATACCTTTTCTCTCTGTGGCCCTGTAAATAAAAAAAATATGTATAAAACACCCGTCTTTTATTAATTTACTATCACCAAATACACCATTTTTACCTAAGGCGGTGGCGATATCAGGGCAGCACTAAGAAACCTAAAACAGTAAAATATATTCACCTTTCGTGTGTTTAAAACAGTACCTAAAACCTACTTCACGGACGATCATGCATTGAGATCACTATGACCCACGCTTAATATTTTTTTTTCACCCATAATTTATCAACAGATTTGTATTTAAAACAAATATTTTTTTTTTTAACTAAATAAGTGTAGCTTTACGACTAGGTATATAATTTGTATTAGATTTCTGTATAAAAAATAATTGGTAATTACCTATAAAAAAATCAAAAATACGTTTTAGTAGTCTCTTCTCTATTCTTGCTTTTCTCTATCCTTATTTCCTTTCCTTTTCGTCCTTGGTGGTGACGTGGCCCTTTCGGCCACGACACCAATCTTATCACAAAAAAAGCAGTCGCTGGTCACTATGTCGACCAAACTGCGTAATTAATAAATAAAAAAACGTTTTAGTAGTGTAAACATATTTTTTTTTGTCAGAAAGTTCATTGTTCTTTTCTAAAAATAGATTCCTCATCCTTAATTACCCGAAAATTATATATATCATGCCCTAATAGGTATAATAGTTTTAGAGAAATGTTGCTTCAAGTGAAGCGCGGTAGCGTCGAAATTCCCCTCCTCCCCTCACTAAATAAGCGGTGACTCTCGATGGCCCGCGGTCTTAATCTGCTCAAGAACAGCTAAGAAACATCTGTGCCAAGTTTCAGCGCATAGTCACAAAGTGCAAGGTTCCCATACAACAGCGTGCACTATCAAACCAGCTATGTAGGATAGAATAGAAACAGGAACAGGGGGCCTAGCCGAAACGCATTTCGAAAAAAGATATCGCTAACGAATCGATAAAAAATGTATGGGAATGACAGGTACCGTAGATGAGTCTGTCGAAAAATATTAACGAATACAAAAATGTTAGCCAAGTTGCAATGTTGTAACGAAACGCAAAACATTCGTTACCGGAATTCGATATCTGCCATACATTGTCTAGCCAAGTGACACTTTTGACAATCGAAATGGATTCGTTATCGCCTCCTAGGTGTCAACACGTAGCGAGAGCTATCCCGTTGGAGATAACTAAGCGAAGTACAGAAAAAGGCCGCATAACAAGTGATTGTAATTTTATTGTGAAGTAAAATGCACAGTTTAAGATTATTGTGGGCGGCTCACAACGCAGAAGTTTTGCGGAGACGCAGGCGCCGTCAGCAAAATCGCCTCCGGTTAGAAACAGTAGAGAAGATGCCGGAATTGTTGTTCATTCAACAATTCCGGCTTAGCAAATCTGTTTTTAAACAACTGTGTTCAGACCTGCGTACCCAGACCAGACTTCGTGGCACACGTGAAATCCCTTTAGAAATAAAGGTATGTGTACTTACTGTCTTTGTGTCATCTTGTGTACCTACTATATTATTATACGTGTTCATTATCGCTATGAATAAAACTAGTATCTTTTGTTTCTTAGGTTTTATGTGCGCTTAGCTTTTACGCCACGGGGTCTGACCAACGGATTGTGGGTCTAACCCAGCATTTAACTCAACGAACCGCAAGCCGTTGCATTCGTCAGGTGACCAACGCACTGAACTGCGAAAACATCAGTGATAAGTGGATTGTGTTTCCACAAACACAGCAAGAGCGAACCGTATTAACACAAGAGTAAGTCTTTTACTTTATTACTATCCCAACTTATTTTCATAATGAATTGTATTAATAGTAAACTGCAGAAACTTAGTATAGTATAAGTATAGGGAAACTCTTACACAAATCGACTAAGTCCCACAGTAAGCTCAAGAAGGCTTATGAAATGGGTACTCAGACAACAATAATTATATTATATAATATAAAAATACTTAAATACAGGCCGCAGGCCGAACTTTTGGACAGGGCATTTCTTTTATGATTGGGCCCTTTATAGGTTTTTTATACTGTATTTATAGGTAGGTACTAATTTATTTAAATTTTAATTCTAATGTTGTTTAATGTAATTTAATATGAATAAAGTTTTTCTTAAATAACAAATAAATGCCCTTACCAGGATTCGAACCCAGGACCATATCATATGCCTAAAGTGCTTAGGCACTACCCTACCCTACTAGTTACAGAAATTTGGGTAAAAACACTGTCTTTTATATCTTTTAATATTATTTACAGGTTTCAAAGGAGATTTAGGTTACCAGGGATTATTGGAGCAATCGATTGTACCCATGTGGCTACTGCCAAGCCAGACACACAGGAGCATTTATTTTTTAACAGAAAAGGGTACCATTCTCTAAATGTGCAAATGGTAAGTTAAGTTGGTGGCTGTATTATCTCCGTTTGCTTTATGTTCTATAAGAACTTTAATAGTGTGTGTGCTATGTGTTGTACAAATCAGAATGTAGAAACCAGCCCCATCCTGTAGATGCACCTTTTAATGTCACGTAAAGAATAAACTTTTTTGGTAGTCAGGTTCAAACAACACAGAACAATTTTTTTTTTGTTTGCAGATTTGTGATCATGAATTAATAATTAGAAACATCAATCCAAAATTTGGAGGGGCTACGCATGATGCCCACATTTGGGCATCTAGTATTATTGAGCCCTACATGCGAGGACTGCATCAGAATGGAGAGCAAGTTTGGTTACTAGGTATTTATTTGTTCTGTACTTTTATGAAGATGTATTATAAATACATTTTATTTCATAAAATAAGAATTCTTGAAATGGTTTGTGTCACCCATAGTATGGATATTTTGGATATGACAATGATTATTGAATGTGCAGAATATATCAATATGATTTACTTATTTGATCTTTATTGCACATTATTATAATATAACACACTTGTAGCAGTTATTGGCACTAGTCATTTATCTTGCTATTTAGAGCTTGAGCTTACTATATAAACTTTAGTGCAGGAATAAATGAGTGCAAATATTGAGAAAATTTAAGTCACAAATTATTTATATATATTATTTAAATTGAATATAAATTTATATTTGTAAAGATGTTATAAAAACAATATATAATATATTAATATATATTAGGTACACATACTGACCGACCCTATATCACTGCAAGCTGAAATTTAGCATGGAACCGAGGATTTACATAGGTACCTATAATAAATGAACAGAAAAAATATAAAATCTGTAATTTTCGCCCTTCCACCACTGTTAATGGGGTGCGGTTCTGAATAAGTACATACGAAATAAAACTAGGACACTTCCTGAAGCTGAAATTTGGTATGGAGCCTAGGATTTATTTACATATAAAGCTGTAACTTTTTTTACCAAAAGCTAGTGAGTCGTGACTGCAAATTGTGCATGAAATGTTTTTGGTGGGCTACTAATGCTACTATATAGGTACCTATAAATCAACTAAATTACGGAGAGTCTTAGATGTCTACAAATAGCATGATTTAATGTTATAAAAAAAATATATATAAAAAAATATGCATTTATTTCAGACAAACAGTCCATATTTTGTTAGTAAGTACATTTTACACTTTAAAACTATGTTATGTTATGAATGAATGTACTTACATATTTGGTTTGTATTATTGTCTATATTTATAGTGTATATATATTTATTTAGGTATTTATTTAATTTGTTATTGCACAAACTACAATTGATCTGCTTAGATTTCATCCATTCAGTACCAAAGAATGTCCTGCTGTGTGCACTCAAATTGTAACATGTTTTTTTTAAATAGTAAGTATGATTTTATTTCAGGCGACTCAGGATATCCCTTGAGGCCTTGGGTAATGACGCCAGTGCTAAATGCTGCTCCAGGCTCAAGAGAAGAGACGTATACAAAAAGACACGTACGAGCTCGCAACTGCATTGAGCGTTGCTTTGGGCTCTTAAAATCGCGCTGGAGGTGCCTGAATAAAAAACGAACACTAAATTACCAACCATATGTCGCCAGCCAAATTACACTAGCGTGCTGTGTCTTGCATAATATTGCCATTATTGCAAACCTTCCGCCGCCAAACGATGGGTCAGACATTGAGAATGATGGGGACGACCATAGCTCGTCTGTAACTGCCAGCCTCAATGTCAGCGGTCAAAATGATCTGCTCAGGGGTCGAGCGGTATTAAATAATTTGATAAGTAGATTATAGGGTTCCCCATTAAATAACAAACATATCTGTAACCATAGATTTATAAGGCATAGATACCTAGTCCGTATACCCCCAGTGAAGCCATTTCAAGTTTCTGTAATGTTCGTTTCAGTTTTCTGACTGATCTGCTTCTGTCTGCGAGATGGAAGGACAAAATTAGACTAAATCGGAATGACGCAATATGGAAACATTGGAAACCGACTAAACACAGTCGAATATGCTCTGTCCTATTTAAATTTATTCTTATTATTTTATCCACATTTGTTAAAAAAAAAATAGTAAAAACTTATCAGGTATTTATTCTTATTTCACAAAGTACAGAAATGCAATGAATGCCAAAATAAACAAAAAGCTTTTGCTACAAAATCGAATCTACACACTTCCAAATTATTAATAACCATTATTATCGATTACAGAAATAGAAGACTGCTTATAGACAGCTTAACAACTCTCAATGTCTGACCCATCGTATTATAACCAAGTCTGGATGTTGTTAAAATTCCCCTACTTTGAGAGAAGTAAATGAATACTGGCAACATATTTTGTAATTTGTATATATGTGTGTGTGTTTGCTGCGCGTAAAACACGAGCGTCGTACGCTCACATCCATCGTGTTTCGGCTTCACTTTTGGCAGGTTAACCGTATGGGGACTATCTGTGCGTTATGAGTCTGTATTACCTTCATTAACAAAACACAATTAACATGTGACAATTTTCTTCGTATCCGAAATGAAAAGTATAGTGTTTAACTCGGGCGAAAAGCACCCATTCTTACTCGAAGTATTGGCGCTCTAACTTCGTTCAACCGCCGAAATACCTCGTCAGAAATGGGTGCCTTCCATCCCTTCTACTATTAGTGCCTTTACTTGCGCGTACCAGGGTAACTAACTCGGAGTTAACCGTTTATACAGTACCTACAATTTAATCCTGATTAAACGGTTAACTCCGCGTTAGTTGGCTAACCCTGTTACGCGCAAGTGACCCTGACTGTAGGTAGGTATGTATTAATATTAGTTTTTACTTTAAGATAGACGAGGTACGTAGATTTTTTGATGTAAAATAAAAATACAAATTATGTAAAAATAAAAAGACAATATTGAATAGCAATAAAGTTTGTTTTATTACCTTCACTTGTAATTAACGAAAAATTACTAACCTATTAAAGTCTTGCATCTCCAATTTAACCTACTTCTAATAGCCGTATCGTTTTAAAAACGTATCACAGACGACATAGGAACAATAATCTGGTACCAAGTAACTCTGTCTGGTACCTGTCCGATTTTCTATCTTTAAGTTAGCCATAGTCTTCCTATGGCGTACTTGATTTTACAAAAGCGGACAGGCTATAACGTAGACCAGTGGTGGGCAAATTTTCTTCATGGGGGGCAAGTTTAAGAAATGTTACAGGCGGGCCAGAATTGCAGTGGTCGAAACCGACCAGGACAGTATAATTATTGCAAAGGATCGGTGGCGGGCCAGATAAAATCCTTTCGTCGGTCGTACTTTGCCCACCACTGCCGTAAACAATAATTTAATATAGATACATTAAAATTTTTGGCACTTAAGTAAATATTATTTATAGCACCATTAATGATAACAAAATTTAACAAAAAAATATTTTAAAATTTAAAAATAAAATACAACAGGCAGTCTTTTCTTCTAATAGTAATAAAGAAAATAACGGGGTGGAATAGCGTACAGTTTAATATTTAGGTATTTGTTTTGCTAGGTTTCAAAGCACGAGGGTTGAACAAACTTTGTTGAACACACAATTTTTCATCACACCTACGTGAGGAAATTTCGGCACGACAAGAGAAACAAATAAAGTACGCTATTTGAGTTAGACCAAGAAAAGTCTGCAGCGATTTTGATAGCCCACGCAGTGCAAGTGTTATTTTAAACGTCAATTGTCTATGAAATTATGACGTATAAATAACACTTGCACTGCGTGGGCTATCAAAATCGCTGCATGGTCTAACTCTACATCCGGTTTAAGTTCAAGTTAAAATATGAATATAAATTAGAGATGCCCCGAATAGTGGTTTTAGCCGAATACCGAATATTCGGCCCCTCTGTTGACCGAATACCGAATATTCGGCATGACATGCGAACATTTTGAGTCACAATTATTATGAAAACTGTTCGCAAACAAAGCACAACGTTTGCTAAGATTTATATTTTTATGTTAGAGTCAATCAAATCGTGCCTTCGTATTTAGCTACTTTCCAAGAATACATTTTAAATAGTAAGTATGTACTTATACCTAGTTTTTGGTTATTTTTTTGTGTAATTTTTCTTTTTAGGTAGGTGCAACAGATATTTCGGTATTCGGCCTAATAGTAGACAACATTCGGCCGAATACCGAATATTCGGCACGAAGTGGCCGAATAGGCCGAATACAGAATATTGGTAGCATCTCTAATATAAATTCTCACTAGTTTCCACTAAGGCGTTACCAGTCGTAACAAAGTAAGAAATGTAATTCCTAGTAGTGAGAATTTAAATTTTTATGTCGATTAATGTCAAAAGTACTTAGTACATAAATATAGAGTGGGTTATTTTTTCAATTCAACGATTCAGTGAACTGCTCTTAAACTAAGTAACATAAAAAAATAATTGTATACAAATCCGTTCAACAATAATGCCATGAACAGCAAAAACTGATTACCTGACTGATTACCTGATTGATTGACTGACTGAAAGCTGACTGAAAAACTGACTACAGATTTTTTTCTCAATAGTTCCTAGTAGTTACCATCAATTCCCTTTCAGCAAAGAGAATACACTGTATATTTACTGCCATCTTTCGACAGAACATAAAACTGTTACAAAGCCATTTGATTTTGATCCTTATTCTTTCACTGATATGTGTTAACTTATTAAATATTAATATTAACGCCATCTACTCGACTATATGCCAAAGGTATGGTGCAATATTTTCGAGCGATGGCGCCATAACCTTCAGCCTACTCTAGAGTAGATGGTGGCGTTAACATTAATATTTAACAAGTTAACACATATCAGTGGAAAAATAATGATCTAAGTCAAATATCGTTCTAAAAGTTTTCATCGTCTGTCGAAAGATGGCAGTAAATGTACTGTAGCTACATAAATTACCATGACAGTAACTCTCTATTTCAAATTCTCTTTGCTTTCAGTGAAGTGCTCTTAAACTGAAGTAAAATAAAAAAATAGCCAAGAGTGATAGAGAGGCAGAAACCGAACTTTCGATTGTCGTGTTTCACGGTAGGCCATGTGATTGACCTAGTGACGAGGGCGTCACTAGGTCAATCACATGGCCTACCTCTACGCAGAGTTTTGCGTAATATTCCCTATTCACTTTCGTGTTGACTTTTCTCAGTTGTTTCCACTGGTAAAAGGTGAGAAAAAATCTCAGTTTTTACCACTGGTAACAACCAGTGGCCTTGCATCTCAGTCAATTAAACGAGTAAAATATTATTCGTCTACTTGACTGAGATGCAAGGTGTTGGGGATGTTGTTTAAATTCGCCAATATGGCCTGCCCCACTTCGCACAAACGGCGCGAGACCTCAATCCGCTCTCTCTCGAGACGGAGCCTCTCAGTCTCGCGCTCGTTTTCCATTTGCAGCCTTAACATCTCCCTCTCGTGAAGGTTGTTCTCCCTCGTTTCTTCATACTGCAAGCGGCGGTTTTCAATTAAGACAAACTCGGTCGCCGCTCGGTCAAAGGGAGTGAGAGTCCTCCTCCGGCGTTGTCGTGCCAGACGACGGGGAGAACTCCCAGCAGAGGATGGCGTCACTGCGCCAAGGCGCCGTGTGCCAACTCGACGCCGACGCGGACTTTCTGCCGCCGGTGCCCGCATCGACACACGTGCCGGCGCTCGCCTCGCCGCGTGTAATGGGCCGGGCTGGGACCCAAGCCTCGTCGGAGTGGACGGCCTCGCTTGGTCGGATGCCCACGACGGTCCAGGCTGCGGCTCTTGTTCCCGTGTCGACACACGTGCCGGCGCTCTAGTCGCCTCGTGTGGTGGGTCGTGCTGGGACCGAAGCCTCGTCGGAATGGACGGTCTCGCTTGGTCAGATGCCCACGAAGGTCCAGGCTGCGGCTCTTGTTCCCGTGTCGACACACGTGCCGGCGCCCTAGTCGCCGCGTGTGGTAGGTCGGGCTGGGACCGAAGCCTCGTCGGAGTGGACGGTCTCACTTGGTCAGATGCCCACGAGGGTCCAGGCTGCGGCTCCGGTTCCCTTGTCGACACACATGTAGGCGCTCTAGTCGCCGCGTGTGGTGGGTCGGGCTGGGACCGAAGCCTCGTCGGTCTCGCTTGGTCAGATGCCCACGAAGGTCCAGGCTGCGGCTCCGGTTCTCGTGTCGACACTCGTACCGGCGCTCGAATCGCAGCGAGGGATGGGCCGGGTTGGAATCCAAGCCTAATCGGAGTGGACGTCCTTGCTTGATCGGCTTCCCACGACGGTTCGGGCTGGGGTTCCACAGCCGCTCTCACTGGTGAACGATCTCGAACCTCCACACACGATGAGTTAAGTTGGGACTCTGATGCCTGGATTATCCATTCTCCAACTAGGTGTGCTGAAATAATTTAATGTATATATTGAGTATCATGGCACTTAAATGCGGGCCATGCATGGCAAATACAAAAACTATAAACACGACGCAACTGTCTCTAAATTATTGATTATTACAAGCTTTTATTTGTTGTCTGTCTGTAATCAAATCTTGCAAGTTAAATTTGATCCACTTCCCGGTTTCCGATTGAACTGAAATTTTGCATGCATGTATAAATCGGATGACAATGCAATATTATGGTACCATCGAGCTGATCAGACGATGGAGACAGGAGGTGGCCATAGGAACTCTGTGATGAAACAGCGCAACCTAATTGTGTTAGGGGTTTTTAGAATTATGAATGAGTATTGGTTGTCTGTCGTAAGAAAAGTACAGTCAGCGATAAAAGCTTGTACCAAAAATGAAATTTTTGCCAAAAACTTATAATTAACTTGCAATGTACCTATACAGCGTGGAAAGATAAGTCGGACCCTGGAGGGAAACTACCTTAAATCCTTAAGTTGGCTCATTTTACTTAGAGACATTCCTTTATTTTTAAAAAGAAACAAAACTGCATTCAAAGATTTTTCTTTTTTTCTTCAATTTCGCTTGTCTTGTGTTCTAGGATTTAAGGTAGTTTCCCTCCAGGGCCCGACTTATCTTTCCACACTGTATATGTAACTATGTTTGCACGGGTCAAATCTTGCAAGTTAAATTTGACCCACTTCCCGGTTATCAATGAAGATGAACATTTGCATACATGCGTAAGTCGGGTGACAATGCGATATTATGGTACCATCGAGCTGATTTGATGATGGAGACAGGAGGTGGTCATAGGAACTCTGTGATAAAACAACGCAAAGTAACTGTGTTTGGGGTTTTTAGAATTGTCTCGATGAATATTAGTTGCCTGTGGAAAGAAAAGTACAGTCAGCGACAAAAACCTTATATATGAAATTTTTGCCAATTTTTATGATAATAACAGTAGGTTCAAATCAAAGATTTCAACCATAGATTTTCTGTTTCCAGATGCCTTTTCTGTTACACTTTAAATTCAAAAGTAACATTTATGTTATATACTCAGAAGGCTCCATACAAATAATCATACGTCACACTACATTGGGCAGTTTCGGGGCATGTCATTGAGGCAGAGGCCTATGTCCACCAGTGGACGTCCTCTGGCTGATATGATGATGATAATGATGACTTTCAACAATGTAAAAATGTGTAATGTGTGTATGTAAGTGTGTATGTTTGCATGTGTATAACTAAATTTTTGCAAATATAAATATCTTTTTATTTTGCACCATACATTTGAAAAAAAAACAACATCTAATGTATATCATTCCATACCTTCATAATCACTGTCCTCACTTTGCCGCCTTGTGGTATTAGTCTGTTCAGTTTCTTCTTGCAGTGACTCACTTTGCCGCCTTGTAGCATTTGTCAGGTCAGTTTGTATTTGCAGTGGTTGAGTCTGGCTCTGAAATATAAAAAAGATGTACACAATATACTTAAAAGATAACTCGCATATTTGCAATAAATATGATAGAGTAACTAATGGAGCCTGTCCAAGTTGTGTGTGTTACCTATTGACATTAATGATGTCATCACCCCACTTTGATTCCAAATGCCAAGCATAGTTAGCTTGGTTAAAGACTCTAAGCGCCACTTTCGCCACCCCTACTAACCTGGGGTAACCGGTTAAACCATTAACCCAGTGTCAAATTGTACTGGTAACTCCACGTTTAACCGGTTAACCCCGGGTAAGTGAATGGTGCAAGTGGCCCTAAGAAGTTAATTGTTAGCATGTAAGTAATGCCAGGCAACGAAGTATATCTAGGTTAACCCCGGGTAAGTGAATGGTGCAAGTGGCCCTAAGAAGTTTATTGTTAGCATGTAAGTAATGCCAGGCAAGGAAGTATATCTACTACCTGTCTGGCACTTGCATCTCCAGAAGTTTCATGTGTGTAGCATTCAATGTGGTAACTGACAAGCGCTAGTCCCTAAAGTTCTTTGGAGTTCAGAAGGGCATGCAGTAGAAATAAATATACTTACCAGGCCTCTTTCAGTAATTTCTTGTTGCCCTGAGACAGCCGCAAGCCCCATCACTGCCAGCACCCGTTCCTCGAGTGCAGTAAGGGCTTTTCTGCTGTGAGGTCCACCCCCTGTACCGCTAGCATGCTTTTTTATATTGAGTGCTTTGGTTTTGGTCTTAGATTTCCAGTCGGCCCAAACCTAAAAAAAGAGTTTGGATTTTGTCTAATAAAGAGGATTTTTTTAGTTATTTTGCTAGTAAACTAGTATTGACGACCGGTCTGGCCTAGTGGGTAGCGACCCTGCCTATGAAGCCGATGGTCCCGGGTTTGAATCCTGGTAAGGGCATTTATTTGTATGATGATACAGATATTTGTTCCTGAGTCATGGTTGTTTTCTATGTATTTAAGTATTTATATATTATATATATCGTTGTCTGAGTACCCACAACACAAGCCTTCTTGAGCTTACCGTGGGGCTTAGTCAATTTGTGTAAAAATTTGCTATAATATTTATTTATTATTATTATTATTTATTTAGTATTATGGAGCCAACAGCATCAAAGGTGAACATTAGGCATGGACGGTACGGTTGAGGAAATAGATTCTTTAGCAGTTTATGGTTCACTTTACATTGGACAGCTCTTAGTACCTACTCTTAGTAGCTGTACAACCAAATTTACTTGAACCTCAAATTGCTAAAGAATCAATTTCCTAGACTCTACATGTAAATAATAGTTTAGTAAGTACTAAAGAGATTCATTACAATACCTACATGGTAAGTACCTAACTTACCTTTTTCCATTTTTCGGAGGGTTTACAAACGCCTCCACCAGTGGAATTAAGCAGCGACGTCAGCTGCTCCCATAAACGGTCGCTTCTTAAACGACCTTGAGCGGCTGCTTGCGGTCTCGCAATGTCCCCATACCTAGGTTTCCATAATATATTTAACACATTTTAAAGTATTTCATCACAATACAAAGCAGAACAAGTAGGAAAATAGTATCTATGAAGAACAATAATACAAATGTAGACGTCTACATTTGTAAGGTACGTACCGTTCCATGAACTCAATCAGTAGAACATACTGCTGATAAGTCGATCGAGCCCTAGGTTCCATAATAAAATTATGATGAACACTGGATAATATATAAACAAAATTAAACTTTTCCGCTTTGACCGCTTCAACTTCAAATCATTTGACACTTTTGACAGGTGACGTTTCTTGACGGTTTTGAACGAGAACCACAGACAACACACACGACAAAACTAATTTTTATCGACTTGGCGCGTAGAAAAAGCGTTAACTAAAAAGATTGCCTCTTGGCTAGGTTATTGTAAACATTATCGACCAGTCGCTTGCGATCGTAGAGATCGAATCGATACGGAGCGAATGTAATTCGGCTAGGCCCCCAGGCGGGTCAACGTATGACATTCTTCGTGCTTCCCGTTCTTTATTATGACTAACCTGTATATAAGTTACAGTTCTTTATTAAAATAATCATTAGGTAATCCATTTAATTCCGACGAACATGATCTAACAGGTCATATGTCTAGAGTACCTAGCCATGGTTATTACACCCTTTAAATAAACCACATAGCCCTTGTCCCTGCATTTTTTTCACTCTCAAGTTATTTTTTAAAAGCTTGCCCGTGGGACAATTGAATGCGACAAGCATATTTATTTAACTAACAACCTTACCATTATATTGGATTTGTTAAGAATTTCATGTAACGGGTTCGGCATGTTCTGTGAGTTAAAAGAATATGTAATGCAATTCCAACGTTCTCCTACTATTAGTATAAATGTGAAAGTTTGTAATGCTTCGATTTCTAGATATACTTGGATTTGTACTGGGGGATGCAACAGGACAGCACTGCCGCACTGCTGCTGGACTGCAGGGCCGAGGAAAGTACGATTTCTATGCGAACGCAGTCGTAGACAAAAGTTTTAGTAGGTACCTACCAAACAATTTCAAAACAGTAATTCTATATAAAATGCAAACAATCAATTGACTCATATTATAATTATAAATAATCCAGTTAATTTATCGACTTTTGTAACGTGATTCATTTGCGTCAAATCCGGTAGTTCTGATTTTTTGCAGACTTGTTTATGATGTTGGCTCAATGAATACTTAATCCAAGTTTGTGACCTCGAGCGCCGAAAGCAACTTAGTTAAAAATATAATAAACCGCAAAAAAAAACAAAAATATGACACAATTATATGGATTGACAGGGCACACTATGCTGGCGGCGTGGCAACATCTGTAAAATACTTCGACCGGCAAACCCAATTGAAAACGCCGTGTAATTATATTTACCAAAATGGGGCCCCAGAGCCGCATCCTATATAAAATTTACTTTAATGTATTTTCATTATTATTTCAGCACTTACAAAATCTAAATAACTAAGTATCATAATCGTAACTATAAAAGGATCTCTAAAGTTCAGACACGGAACGAAGAGTGTAGTTTACCTAATGGTTTGTGTCCATTAAAGCAATGATGGCACCGAAACAAATGATTATTGGGAATTTGTGTTTGTGTAAGCAAGTTGGCATCCGAAAAAATGGCTAAAGCTAGCGGCACTAAAAAAAGTTTCTCTTCGTGGATATCAAAAAGTATGTATTTTTTGTAGTACTTTTTTAGTACCTATATAATTTTTTTTTCATAAGTATCAGATGGCATAGTTAAAGTATGTTTTTTTTATTTTAAGAAAACAAAGTTCATGTGGCGAAAATACCCGTGACGAACAAAGCAGTAACCTTACAAGACTCGTTGAGACCAATTTTAATAATCGGGCAAGTATTCGGCTTATTTCCTGTTGTCGGATTGTACAGCAAGCACGAAGCTAACTTGAGGTAAAATTTGCTCAGTCAGTAGTACCTACACCTAGTTTGTGCTAAAACAGTGATACCGGCCCGGCGGCATTTCAAACTCATAAATATTCGATTATCGAATACGTAATCTGGTTTATTTTTACTGGCGGCACAAAACAAACTCCTAGCAGGGCACTTACTTTCACTGATAAAATTATAGAATTGAATACGAGTGGTCAATGTCAATACCACTTGATTCTTAATCTACGAGGGGTGGCTGAAAAGTAATCTACCTGACTATGAAAGAAAGGACGTAACTGGGTAGTTTATTTTTATTTTTCTATATAATCTCCTTCTACCGAAATGCATTTATTATATTTGTCAAATAATTACATTAAGCCTTTTAAAAAAATATTTCGGTTGGTCGTCAAAATAGTCGTTCGCCGCGGCTATCATCTCATTATCAGTAGAAAATCTTCGCCCCCTGAGATCTTTCTTTAGAAGTCTGAACAGGAAATAGTCACAGGGGGCTAAATCTGGGCTGTAAGGGGTGGTCAATGGCGTCGAAGCCATTTCTGGCCACGGCTGACTGTGTAGTGCGAGCCGTATGCACAGGTGCGTTATCGTGTAAAATCAGAATTCCTCTGTTAAGTTTGCCCCTCCTTTTTTCTTTTATGGCGTCTCTCAGCTGAAAAAGTAAATTTGCGTAATAAGCAGCATTCATTGTCGTTTTCTTAGGTAAATAATCTATTCGTAAAATCCCTTCAGCATCCCAAAAAATTGTCGCCATAAGTTTACTAGCCGATGGACGAACTTTGTACTTCCGAGGAGGCTTTTCGTCCTTGAATTTCCATTCTAGTGATTCCTGTTTACTTTCTGTGTCCCATTGTCTAATCCAAGTCTCATAATACGTCACAATCCTGGAAATAATTTCTTCCTCTTTCCCGCGACTCATGTCTAAAAACTCTTGACAACATTTGACACGACTGTCCTTGTCCGACGCGGTCAGCATTTTGGGGACCCAACGGGCACTAACCTTAGACATGTTCAAATAGCCATGAATTATTTCATTTACCTACCAGTTCCTTACTAATGCCCACATCTCTAGCTATCTCCCATTGTTTCACTCGTCGGTCTTCAAGAATTATATTTTTCCACCTTGCTCACATTTTCTTCAGTGATGGCAGAAATTGGTCGTCCACTACGAGGACCGTCTTCTAGGCTTTCGCGGCCCGATTTAAATTGCCTAGACCAGAACTTAATTGTGAAATCGGAAGGACACGAATAACCAAACACGGGCAACATACGTTCTTTTATTTGCGACGTCGTATTTCCTTCTTTAGTGAGAAATTTAATCACTTAACGTAGCTCAATTTTGAGCAAATTATTTTTCTCTAGCCACATGTTGCAAGCATTCGAGAGCCAAAAACAAATAAAGAGCAACTGACGAATAAAAGTTTGAAATTTAAAAAAAAGAATAGTCTTGATAAACACGAATTCATAGCGGCCAGTATTTTTTTTTAATTATTTATAGGCTAGGTAAATTACTTTTCAGCCACCCCTCGTATGTTTTGCATGAAAAACTCAAATTCGCTTAATTTTATGAACTATATCTGAAGCCACATAAACTAATTATAAGCATAGATATACTTTATTCTATTGTAAGTACAAAGTTTCAGAGCAATCTAGCTAGTCGTTTTAAAATGAGAGAGTAACTACGTTTGAATGGAGAACCGAGCTTGATGGGAACTCTTAACGTACTGGCACCAGTGAATGACATAGAATCAGTACCCGACACTTCTATTTACATACATCCAAGTAAATAAGGGTAGGAAGCCGATTTCTGAATGTGGTGGCAACACTGTGTAGTTTAGTCGGTCACTGGAGCGACTACGTTACGATAATATTTTCAAAGTGTCAACGTCATAATTTTGCATGTCATAAGTTAGGTGTGCTCTAATAAGATAATAAAATTTTAGGTTTTATTGGATTTCCTGGAAATGCCTTTATTCATTAATACTATTGAGCGGGCAAATATGGATGTGCATAATGTGTTTTAATAAAATGTTGCGCATGGAAACTACATTGCAGACTACATGTAGGTAATCAACATTTTGTTATTTTAGGCTGGTGCCTAACGATTAGCCGACTTAGCAGGTTATTTACTGGAATCATAAATTACGTAACATGTTATGGATTTGCAGACAACGTTTCACTGAACAACTATTTGCCGGGCGACTTCGTTCGTCGTTCTCTTTATCACCTCTTGATCGAATTCTTCAACTGTGCGTGATTTTTGGTTACAGATCTTTATGGATGTTTTAATTTTCTTTATTTAAATACTTTTCAATTTTTAATGCGTTGCCAACTAAGTTCAGGAAATGGTGCCCTATGGTTTTGCCTAGCTGAATTCAATGTTTTTAAATTTACGTCTGTATTGTATTGTATATTCATGAATGGACGACGCAAAAAATACGAAGACAATTACTGACATTGGCAATTTTTTTACATCTATCATGATCATGACAGTTAAGTAGACAGGAACAATCAAACTTGAAATATGTACCTAAATGCAAATAATGAATTTGCAAACCATACGTAGGTACGTTATATTACAAATTGCAGAAATGGAATGTCTACTCAAACACTTCTCTCATACATAAAGGGGCGTTAGTAAAGTTTTTTACCCACCTGAACATGATTATGATTTATGTCTCGCTCCATACAAACGTTTAAGCTAACGCCATTAGCGAATGTCTCAATAAAAGTGTTGCATTTTATTTCGCGATGTAAGCGGCAATAGCCCTGAAGAACCTTTTGAAAAAGGAGTGACACAAACGTCTGAATATATCTTTTTAGCGCCAGCTATCTTCTATGGAACTACATGTATATCTATAGCTTTGTTTCTACAAGCGTCTTTAAAATGGCCTAAATTAGTCAAGCACGCAATTCAAACAGAAGATCTAGATCCCAACTTTGATACAAGTGTGACATTAAAATGTTACATTACTTGCGCCGTTGTTCTTCTTCTAGCCATATGTAAGTAATTTAATTAATTAATTAACCTTTTCGACGCCGTGTCAAACACAAAAGCTGTCACGCGGACGCCACGTCACCGAAGTGTCAAAACTGAAATTGAACTTTATGCATATGCACGTAGGTCTATGTTGCTCTGTGTTCTGTGACCGATTAATCGGTCTTTGGCGTTGAACCTGCGGTGCGGATATATCGGTCATTGGCGTCCAAAAGGTTAATTATGAGTAAAAATGGTGTCGATTCTGTATGAACGATTTGATAAGGTTTTCATCTTGTTTAGACACGACCTTGAGTCATGGCATCAGCCATCTCACGCGCCTAAATAATCTGATGGTGATGAATAACGCTGATTGGTGCTTGTGAAATGCAATTAGAAGTCTCACAGACGACTCAAGGACGTATCAAAACAATATGAATACCATACTGCTTTCGTGATGACACGTCTAACTGAAAATTTTGGGGAAGTTTTAAAAATAAATTTGAATGTTGGTAATATGTGTGGAAAAAATAATCCTTACCTATGATCCTAATTTAAAACTTGTGACTTCTCTTGTACTACCTGATGCATAATGTCCAATTGTTGCGACAATAATTATAAGAATAGTATATGAAATGGAATTCAATATAATAAATAGCAAAAAAAAGTAAACAAAGTTAATATATTTTATTTAAAAAAGTATGTTGTAGTGAAATACAAATAATTTCACCGATTTTTTTATTTAAATTGAATCAAACATCAAACTTTTAATTAGCAAATAGGCCACAGGGGCACTTTTACATGGCAAACTTTTACAAGCTATAAAAATAACCTAAAATTACAATATCAATTAGAAATATGGAGTTAATTAAATATTAGATATTTTATCAGAGACGTATACAGTCTCTAAATGTCGAACTACACAAAAAAAACTATAATAAAAAAACAAACACAGACAAATACTAAAATTCTTTGAATATAAAAGTCTCTAAGTGTCAGAGATTAAATATATACAGGGTGTCCCAGAAATCGACGTCAAGCCGTAAACGGATGATAGACCAAGTCATAACAGTTATCATAAAAATACAAAAAATTTAACGACCAATTATTTAAAACGTAATCTAGTAAGTGTTATACCATTTTGGAATCCTTATTAAACGCGCCAGTTTTTAACGTTACTTGCCAAACTAGCATAGTACATTTTTTTCAGTGCAGTCAGTTAAAGTTGGGCGAAACAGTAAATGTAAATAATTTGGTTTTGTAAAAGTGTAATTTTCTTCCAAGTAATAGCAGTTGGCTTTAAATTTTAGGCAAAAATCTACAGAAGCATTATTCAAGATTACATAATAATAAAAAAAATAGAATAAGTTATGGAATTTGTAGTAACAAGAGTTAAAGAACCATTACAGGGTGTGGATTTTTTTGTGAAGTTTTAAAGTGACCATATTTTTTAAAGAACATGAGTTGGATTTATTTTTTATTTTTATGATAACTGTTATGACTTTGCCTATCATCCGTTTACGGCATGACGTCGATTTTTGGGACACCCTGTATATTATGTGCGTGACCCAGTCACAATAAGATAACTTTTGTTAAATATTTGTTTTGAACTCCATTTTAACACCATAATAAAGAAATATATCGTTTCAGTAGAACATATTCTTTCTCTGCTGTATGCATTGAGTGAAGCCATAGCGTGTTATTCTCATACACATATTAGTACGTACGAAGGATTTGTGAGAGTATCTTATCCTTGGGTGTACAACTTTATGCCATATTCCATTCCACTGGGCATGATAACGCAGGTAAGTTATCAAAATGATAGATGGACACAAATCATTTCCGGATTTAATGGTTACCTACTTCATGAATTTAACTTACCTGATCTTTTTTCAGTTTCTGCATATTCAAGCAACGCTTATTTGGACCTTCTCTGATCTATTTGTAATTTGTACGAGTTATTACCTTACTTCACGCCTGGATAATGTCAATCGAAAGTTACTAATAGCACAAGGCAAGGTAGGTATATATTATGTATTTTGAATTACCTGTAAATTTACAAGTGAATAAGAAAATAAGTAGGATTATTATAAGAAAAAATCGTTTTCCCAATTTTACCTAAGTAGCGGATATTAATTTAAATTACGTTCATTTAATGCGTACTGTAATATAAAACAAAAATTTATCCATCTTGTGATACGAGGGCTGCCATTTAAGTTGTGTCGTTTGCAAACCTCCCGCGATTATTTTTTATAAAACATACGACGTTTTCATATTTAGAATTCGATAACAAAATAATGTTTTTGTATTGGTCGAATAGTTTTATTGTAGCGTCTGTTCAAAGGTGATAAGTCGGTTGTAAAAATGGGAATATCTAAGGAAAATATGCGTGCGTAAATTTTCTACAACTTTCAAAGGGAATTAACGCGACTTCAATACTTTGAGGAGATCACTTCTGTATTTAGTGATGCAGCACCATGTCTTAGGACAATAGATCGCTGGTATTTAGAATTTCAACGTGGGCACTCTAGCCTCAGTGACAAGTCACGTGAAGGTCGTCCAAAAACCGCCATGACGCAAGAGAATGTCGACGCCGTGCGGCAGCTAATCGTCGAAGATCGTCATGTGACATACTGTGCAATAGAGGCATCCGTGGGCATTTAAGGGACTACTATCCAAAAAATACTTAGCGACGACCAAGAAACAGCCCGTGTTAGATGGTGTCGCCAAACTCTGCAGCGATTCAACCGAGGAGACTCAAATACTTGTATGATATGGTTAGTGGTGACGAGTCTTGGATATATGCTTACGACCCAGATTCCAAGTAGCAGTCAACTGTCTGGGTCTTCCAAGATGAGCCAAAACCGACCAAAGTCATACGCCCACGGAGCACTTCAAAAAAAATGGTTGCCTCGTTTGTGGGAAAGGGTGGCCACGTCGCCACTATTGTACTAGAAGATCGCAAGACGGTTAACGCTGACTGGTATAAGTACCACTATTTATTTGGCACAAGTAACTAATCACAGAGTTTTGAAACAACAACTCAAGACGTCGTATGATACTGCACAATGACAATGCAAGCTCGCACACCGCCCGCCAAACAAGGACTTTTTGTAAGCAGGTAAAAAGTCGAAATTTTAGATCACCCGCCCTGACTTGAGCCCTGAGCCCTGATTTTTTACTTTGCCCAAAATTAAGCAGTCTTCGAGGTCAACGTTTCAGCACACCCGAAGGAGCTGTTGACGCATACAAATCGGCCATTTTGACTACCCCCACTTCGAAGTGGAATAAATGTTTTAAAAACTGGTTCGAACGCACGGAAAAGTGTATTAAATATCGCGGAGAATTCTTTGAAAAACAATAAATGGTAATAATCTATTAGGTTGTCTATGCTTATTTCAAACGACATAACTTAACCCTTAAATGCATGTATTTTTTCTATTTGCCCGAAATTAATATGTATGTATTACGTAATTGTTTGCGGATTATGGGAAAAATGGTAAAAAAATTATAACATCGATTTTCACTGCGAAATCAGTGTTAGAAGTGGAATAGGCTAAATCATATTTTATGTAAATATGTAATTTTCAGTAATAGATATATGAAAACTTTTACTACCATCAGAAAGGTACACTATTTGTGAATCACAAATTGTAATATACCTATGATAAAGCTTTTAAATATAAAATAATTACGAACCCCGAAAACACCGTTCAAAATCACATACTAAAAATCATCATCTTCTGGATTATTCCAAGTTTTCCGACTTTTCGTCTTAAAACGAATGTGATTTTTATAAATTAAAAATACTGCAGCGTGTGTTTAATCCTTAAATGCATGATATAAAAAAAAGTAATAAATGCATGGTATAATAATATACTCCGCCTGGTACTCTATTCCGAGATTCGCGTATGACCTAACTGACACGGGCCTACGTCATCATGCTGTTTACAGGTTCTCAAACTTTAAAATGTGGGAGAATTTTAACCAACGGTGAATATTATTTTAGCGGCATTAACTTTAAGTTATTCATGTAGAAACAAAGTAAAATAAAACAAATCTAATGTAATAAATTAAACTTTATTTATCTATACAATACAAACGTTTGAAAAACTAATTCACAGTTACACATTAACTACCAAGCTTACGACGTGAAAAGTTTGGAAAACACTGCGACTGCTGACACTGGGCGAGAAGGAAATAACAATTAACACGCGTTCGACAAGGATGACGGTCAGGGCATGAAGTTATCTAGATCCGAATTGTCAAATGTGACAGCGCTATCCTGTGTTGCCAGTAATGTAAACAGAATTACCCGAACGTCTGAAATTTCTTTCGTGAATCGGAAGATATTACTAACGAATAATTAAAAATGACGTGTTATTGTAAAATTTAAGATAAAATACATATAAATGAAAATTATAAAATTATAAAGAAATATTTTAACTTATTAACCACAGGTATAATGTACCCATGTAACATGTTATGTTGAAATAAAGTGGCAATGTTATTGTGACGTAGGCCCGTGTCACTCTGGGAAGAGAAGACCATGTTTTATTAGACCATGAATAAATGTCACTTTGGATACCTGCATATTGAGCCACAGGCCATCAAAATATACGATGTAGATCTACATCATTATGCATTTAAGAGTTAAAAGGCAGCCCTCGTTTATTTTGTACGAAGCATAAATTGGAAGCGAGTCGACCATGTAACGATGTAACGAACAAAAACAAAAGTATACAATCACTAAAATTAATGAAACGCTTGTTTTGAATACACAAACTTCTTCTTCTTCCTCGCGTTATCCCGGCATTTTGCCACGGCTCATGAGAGCCTGGGGTCCGCTTGACAACTAATCCCATGATTTGACGTAGGCACTACAAAAACTTGTGTGTTTTATTTATCGATTATCAGTAAAGCGGTTTGGTTTCGAAATAATATTATGATTATGAACATTAATAGAGAAAAATTCTCTTTACTCGCAGGAATATTCTCGGGAATGTTCTCAGCAAAATTTGTGCGACTAAAATGTATACTTACTTACTATGTTTTTTTTAATCGCTCCTTGAATAGAGTAATAAAAATAAAACTTAATGACAGTTGCGGATTTGTTTTTATAAAATTTGCTAATTCATATATATATAGTGCTGGAAACGTTAATATTTTTAATGATTTAAAGAACAGAACACGGCTTTCTCTCATGTTTATTCCACAAATGGCCCGCACGCATCTTTTTTGGGCTATAAAAACAGAGTCTCTATGAACAGAGTTCCCCCAAAAAAAACGCCATATCTTAATATTGAAGCTACGATGCCATGATATTGGTTTTGTTTATATTAATAATTAAATTGTTATTATTGAGCCATGTTACCATTTCATCTAATACTAAATTTATATCATGTTCATAGTTTGGCGTCTTTATTTACCATTTTTGAAAGTTTTAGTAATGCAAATGCAGACATTAATTTTTTTTACAGACATTCTACGTGGTTTTTCCAAGTTAGTTGATCATCGATCATAAGCCCTAAAAATTTTGTTACAGCTAATCTCACTAACTATTGTATTGTCAACATATTTAATATTCATATTAGGTACTGTTTGTCGTTGGTGAAAATGCATGGTATTGGTTTTGTTTAAATTAATAATTAAATTGTTATTATTGAGCCATGTTACCATTTCATCTAATACTAAATTTATATCATGTTCATAGTTTGATATCAATTATTGTGTGTTCAGTACTTGCCGGCATCATTCTGGCGGAGCGCGCGCGAGGAGTATAGCCGCGCGACGCAGCTCGTAAGGAAAGTTGACGATGTCATTAGTGGAATAGTCTTCATATCTTTCGCAAACAACTTATTCTTCGTGTGTTTACAACTGTTCAATACTTTAGAGTGAGTATTTTCTAACCTAATATTAATGTATGACCTTGTTCTGAGAAAATCATGAAGCTGTGGATACTGGAATTGAATTATGTAATACCTACTGGAATTGAATTAATAATTGCTACTTTATATTAGGGCTTATTGATATTTTGTCAAGCACTCGTTTATGCCAGGATAAGTTTAGGTTTTCCACATCAACATGCTTCGTGTCCAGGCTCTTGAAGCTCAGCTCTCGGCCTATGGCCTCGCATGAAAACTCGCTTCGCTGGGACGATTCGGGCTTTCAGCCTTATGGACCTTTTGGCCTCTGGTTCTTGTTCAAGGTCTGCTCACGTGTAACTCTACATTTGGCACAAAAGCGTTTTGCGCTCAAAATGCGTCAGGCCTTCGACACTGTGGAGAGCTTGGCCTTCCACCTCGCTTTAATTTACTTACTTATAATCGTATATAATCTCGTATTGTTGTCTAAATTGCCAACGATTAACTTTGCGAATACAGAAATGTTTTTTTTTGTTGTTAGTGAAATCACATGTTAAAAAGTATAATGTCCATTTCAGAAACGGAATAAAAGGTACTGGAGCCTGCCGTGCTAGTCGTCTCAAAGGGTATGTGATAATTTATTCTACTAAATAATAATGTGCAAAAATATAAAGCGCTAAAACCTACGTATATTATAATATAAGCTCTAAGTCTATTATACAAAAACAGCAATTTTATGTACAAAAATGAGAAAACCATTCAAACTTTATGCACATCGGTCCTTATTATTATAGGCTCATTAAAAATACTTTATTTAGGAGAGTAAATATGAAAATCAAGATAAAGCTCCGGGCGAGAAAAGACAATTCTAGCGGTCCGCTAAAGGGTCTAGCAGGCTAAGTGAACAAGAAGTGCCCCCAACGGCGGATTTGGTCATTCTTTCAGGTGGTGTACTGGCAGGTCCTAAGAACACTCTATGCTTAATATCAGTCCTCGATCTTCCTTTGTTTTCGAGTTATTCAGGATAATGTAAAATAATCAGTGTATCATTGAAAGTGTCATATTTTGTAAACTGTTCAAGTCTGATTAATTAACCAAACAAAATTATATTTGACAATAATAAAATAGACTACAAAATGCATGTTTTTAACCTGCCCTTCGGCCGCGTACGTAACCAACCTTTCGTAACTGGTAACGAAGGCAGAAAAAATGATCTTTGTACGATACTGGTTTCGAACAAAGAGTTATTTTTCTTCATATGTATTCATTGTTTCGAGAGAAGAAATTGTCTATTTGAAGTTACTAATAAACAATATCTATTACTCATACGTAACTGAGTAAATATGTTTATCATCATTTAGCGTAGGTAACATATGAGTATGTTATGTAAAACCACTTCAAACTTCTTACTAACTGACCACTTGATATAGTAGATTGTACAACAAGGGCATAAAGTGACCCATTTTTACCCGAGGCAATTTTTTAGTCTGAGCGAAGCGAAGACCAAAATAGTAGACGAGGGTAAAAATTGACATGTATGCCCTTGTTGTACACTCTGCTTTTCACTTCGATTGCGAGGAAAATAATTATATTTTTCACGGCAATTTACACCACGAAAAGCGAAAGAACATAATACATAACCAATTCCCGCCAACTAACTTTTTAATTTTTTTTTTAATTTTCAACATGTGATCAGAGTTTCAGACGCTTGGTTTTCTGCCAAGTCAAACATTTCGGAGTAGTTTTGAACGATAATCGACTCCTATTTTATGTGATTTACTAAATTTAATGACAGAAAATACGGATTTCTAATAAATTGTAGCAAAAATAAAATTATATAACAAGTTTTGTCATCTACACAATTTTATTGCTCAGTAAAATTGTGCAATATGTTTTAACTGTTTGGCTGTTGAGACCGATTACCTTAGTCTTAGAAGAAAATTTTACTTTTATGCTCTAGAGCATAAAATGCGATTTTATGTCGTCTACGCACGACATAAAGGTGCACTTTTTGAGCATGAGAAGTGAAAAAGTATTTTATTTGTCAATGTCCATCGGCAGTCACAGGCTTAAGCTTTTAATATTTTTTTTACTGTCTAAACTAGCCTTGGTTTGCGAATTTTTATGTAAATATGAGTGAGAGTGAAACATATTTTGTTAGAACACGGAGAGGAGGGGTGGCTTTAGGTACTATTTAACGGTTGGTCATACCATAGAAAAAAAATATTCGAATGGAAATACGTACTGGCTCTGCACTAACAACAGCAGTGGCGGTTGCTCAGGCAGTATAACTTAATCTACGGGAAGTAATATTGTTAAAAATAAAGAACTTACATGCAAACAAGACTTTGGAAGAAATAAAGTTCTGAAACAACTTGACGAGCTAAAGGAAAAGACTAGCACTAATTTCGAATCTATGCAAAAGCAGTATGATGATTTCGTGTGGAAGCTAGAAAACGAAGGACTACATTTGATTCAGAAGATTCCCGATTTCCAGAATGTCAAAACAGGCTTTTACAATGAACTAAATAGAGTTCTAGGCGTAAAAACACTTCGGTTTATGTCCAGTGAGGAAGTCAATACCTACCTGAGAAAGTTAAAGATTTCTTATTAGCTGTAGCTGACTACAATAATGAAAATGACGGCAAGATGATTATTTTGTTTTGCAATAAAAACGCGAGGGAATTAATTCCTAGTTTTAAGCACATTTTATCTGATGGTACGTTCAAAGCAAGCCCTAACACATTTAAACAGTTATACACGATTCATGGTTGCAAAGAAATAGGCTCGGCTGTTCATCCATTAATTTATTGTTTACTACCAGAAAAAAACTACTTAAACATATGAGATAGTATTTAAACTGATCAAGTCAATGTCAGTCAATGTAGACTATGAAATAGCTGTAATGAGGGCAATCAAGAAAGTTTATCCCAGTATTTTAATCAAAGGTGTTATTATCACTACAACTGATGCCTGTATCGCAAAGCGAAACAATTAAAAATAACCTCGAAAGTGAAGAAGAGGCACGTGGCTCGATGTGCTGGTTTAGCTCGTTTACCGAAAGATTTTACGCATAGCGGTCATATGTTGTATAATGAGCATGAGTCCATTAGGTAAAGATGTTACAAAGTTTAAGAAATATTTGAATAAGCAATGGATGAAAGAAATGCCTTTCTCGAAAGTATGTAACTGTAGTGAATAAATGATTAGGACCACAAATAATGTAGAACGGTGGCATAGTAGATTAAACCGATATCTGGGCCGGAGTATGCCCACTGTTCCAGCTTTACTAAATGTTTTGTCTAAAGAGACCAAATTAAATATTTTCAGAAGACATACCAAAAAGTCAGTAGGTAACTTATGTTGATAGACGAAGAAATAAATCATTCCATAAAATTATTGAAACTGGAAAAAAAATTGCGTGGGACAATGTTTAGGAATTATGTATCCGTATTATGTTTTCTAAAGGTTTAACGTACCTACTGTGGCATAGTAAAATTGTTTATTATAGATTAATTAACTGATTTTGGTTTTGTTGTAATGGAGTTCTTATACCTAAGTATGTTTAATGGTCGACTTATGCCTGAAAATTAAAACGTTACACAAATTTAAAGTCTCTCTCTTTTTTATTTATTCAACACACCCACTAGAAAGAACATATTTTATCATATTACTGAGTAATTTCATGATGTTTACAATGTCTTGCACATATTCCTGTTCAAAATTAGTTACGATTGTCTTCCGCTTCAGCCACTTTTGACCAATTTTGGCGAGGGTGGAGATGATAGCTGCACGCTTTCGTGCCAGGCGATATATACAAATTGTGAATATAAAGCATTCTAGCTTTAAATAGATTTGGTATATCTTGGGTTTCCATCGGATATCCGCCGAAGACGCAGGCATTATTTTCTGGCGTCCTTTTTATCATGCCGGTAGTTTCTAGTGATGATGAAAGAGGTTCTTGGAAATTCTGGAAATCCATTTTATATTTCAATCGATTTCTATTACTATCTGAATGGTGGAACCGATGGTGACTGATTACGTATCAAGAAAAATAACTCTTTGTTCGGAACCAGTATCGTCAAAGATCATTTCTTATTCCTTCGTTACCAGTTACGAAAGGTCGGTTACGTACGCGGCCGAAGGGGTAACGTGCATCATGTCCTTATACTTCATTATAAAAAAAACATTTTTATTCTATTTTTTTTTACTTACAAAAAAATATGCATAAGTAGCCACTGATAGGGCACTACATACACATAAAAATTTTGCATAAATCTTCGTGCGTCATGTCAAGAAAAAAAACATTATCGAACAAGTAGTTACTAGCATATATAAATAAAGTACCAGTGCAGTGTGAAGATAAGTTAGTATGTATGTAAGTATACAATCTCTTCTAATAAACCTATTTATAATGCATCGACGATAACATGTCAACATTGGGTCGATTGCGTAATCATTGGAAATTAATAATATTAGCGGAAAACTCTCTTTTGAAATAAATGGAATTAGAAAACAATTACTCTTTTCTAACCTTTTATTATTTCATACAGTGGACCTGTGCATACGCGGCAGTATAAATCGGCTAAAAGCTGGGTTTTACTATTTACAAAAGCAAAGGCTCTTTTTTATGATATACTTAAGAGGCAAACGAGCAGACGGATTACCTGATGGTAAGCGATTACCGCCTCCCATGAGGATTACCCAGGATTCAGGATTTGCATATACCATGTAAAAAAAATACATTCATCTGGCAAATACACTTCGACATCTTCCAAGGTTTCGAAGGAAAGGTCCGGTTATATATGTCTTAGAAAAAATGTATAAAAACTGGGCAAGCGGCTGATTCATATAGCAAATGCACTAATAAGTGAAGTTACATCAATGATATTTTGTGTGGTAAGTGTCGACTTTTCGAATGGCGACACAGGCTATAATTACTTTCCTTTTCAAGCTCAGGACTGGTCTTTCAAATATTTTAATAGCAGGCATATGGTATTAAACATGCACAACAAATATCGAATATGTGCGAAAGTGTTTTGAAAGCTTTTAATAAGAATATCATACAAACAAATAAAGTTGGAAAAGGGGTGGTTTCCAAATATGTATAAATGATACTCGGCAAACTTATGTTTTGTAATCAGGACGACCCTGTTTGCCGGTTACGAGGGACCCGCGTACTTCATCTTCTCTCTCGTGTACCTCATCAGTCGGTCTGTGGCGGTTTCACTGATCGCAGCGCAAGTAAACAGCGCATCTTTGCTGCCTGCCCCAGTCTTATATGATGTCCCGTCACCGGTGTACTGCATCGAGGTAAACATACAATTAAAATAGCATTGTGCTTGTTTCTCTTTTTGATGTTTTTATACTTTTAAATCTTTGATTATTTTTTAAGGTTCAAAGATTCATTGATCAAGTGAATGGAGACAATGTGGCATTAAGCGGACTACAGTTCTTTATGGTCACTCGCGAGTTGCTATTAACGGTGAGAACAAGCAGAAAATTACATAATATGAATACTATTAAATAAAATGACCTATTCGTTTATAAAGTTCTAAATATTATTTGTTTTAGGTTGCCGGAACAATAGTTACATATGAGCTAGTAATGTTGCAGCTTACACCTTCAACTCAAGTGCCTACGGCTAATGGGACTTTGACATAGAAAATATATGCAGTCTTATATTTTTTATAATTTTTAAATAATAACTACCTACCCACCTACCAAAATTACACCAAAAAAGTTTTTCTTAAAGTAGAATTTTGATTGTGTGAGGGTTAAGGCGCGGTGTCTAGTAAAATGCGCTTTTTTGTAACCATAAGAATAATAAATATTTACAGACTTTTACAAGGATTTCATGCATTATTTTCTAGTATGTATAACTTCAGTCCTTGAACTACATACTTTATTGCTTGTCAGAAACACGAAGGCTCATTACGAGTATTTTCTCGATAGAATCTTAAGTTGAAAATATGCTTAAAATTGTCTTTATTTCCTTATTTTAGAAGTAGTACGACGAAAATGTATATGAAACTTACTTCATACGATAGCTTTTAAGTAAATCTTCTTTATTGCTTAACCTTTTATCGATAAGTACGTTAATTTTTTCATTCATAATTTTATGAATTCCTACATTTTGCCTACTAAATTATACCCTACGCGGCAATACCTTACTTGCGCCCATTCCTCACGCAAGTACGCCCGTGACCACTGTCAGCGTCGGACCTATGCTAGGTTAACGGACGTTTCATAAAATGGGTAATCACAGTGTAAATATGTAATACACACAATGTTTTTCAACATGCGAAGAAAAGCAAAATAATTCTTAAATACGGTGACATTTCAGACATTCGTCCGTCATATTGTCATTTTATAACAAGTTGTGCAGCAAAGGCACACACCCATCTAACTAATCCGGAATTCAGTCACGATTGATAAATAGGGTATTTGACAATTTTTTTATGAATAGTATCAACGGATCAGGTCTGTTTTCTGTCTTTGATGTCTGTATGGGACCCATTGTCTTAAAGCAATACAAAAGTCACAAATGATGGTCAAAGTCTGGCACCCGCACTTTACTTACGAAACGCTTCTAACAAAATGGAAATACATCGTGACGTCACGATGTAACGTTAGAGGCCGTTTCGATGTAAATAAGTACCTATGGAAAACAAGGAAATTGTGATTTTGTCGGTGAAATATTGCGTTTATGTATATTGTTGATATACAATACTTTTTTAAATAAAATGTAAGGAATCGAATGGTTATTTTTCATTATTTTTTTCCTATTTGGAAGTTAAAAACATTTTTTGAAACTTTGAGGTCTTGTATTTTTTTATTATTACCATATATTTTTTAAGATTCCAATTTATTGTGGTAAATTGCTTATTTTCTATATATTTAACTAGATTTAGTTATATGTCTCAACAACCCTATTGTGTGAACATGTTTTAAAAGGCTATTAAATTAATCAAATTGAATAATTTTTAAAAATGAGTAAACATTGATATAAGGGATTCAAATATTATGTTAGTGTTTAGTGTATGGTGGTAACCATTTCACCACTTTTAGTTTCCGAGTTACATGCGTTTTTGTGGAAGAGGTCGAAAAATAGCTATAATGATTTTGTGTTTAATTGGATTAGGTATTAACATCCTAAGGAAAATAAGTGTAAGTACAAATAATCACACTAAACTTTTTTGTAATATATTTTTTTAAACCCATTCTCGTTTTAATTTTTGTTTTAGTTTTAAACATATATAGACGAGTTCGTCTCCAATCTGTTCTAAGACTTTTTGACACATCAAAAGAATAAACTCGTCGCACACAGTCTTGGATAATTAACTGGTGCTTCCGGATGCTTGATTCCCAAATTGTTCATATTGACTGGCTAAAAAAGGATCGAATTCAGCTAATAGTTCCAAAATCATACAATAATTTCCATTATGCGGATCGCCAAACTTTTCGTTTCTTCCCCTGAAAGCGAGGCCTCTTGAACACAGATGCTTTACTACGGCTACAACCCTTTGCAGAAAGTTTCTCCAATAAGCTGCTTCCTCGTCGATCTCGTCTGTTAAGAATAGCACTTCTAGCTTTCAGACTAAGTATGCTAGATTTACGACGAGCAGAGTTTTCATGCTGAGCTACGCGGTATTCTGCGTTTTTCCAATCCTGAAATCCTTCTTTTTCAAATTGGGTTTATTATCTATTTGAACGAATGCCAAACAGGGCCCGCAAAATAACGTTTATTACTTTCAGAATAAACTAGCCAATTTCGTTCTTTGATTTCGTTATTTTTCATTTTTCTTAGGAAAATACCCGTATGCAAGAAACAACGCTGATCACCATATGTTTTTTGAGTTTTCGAGAAGTCACAAGATTTGTTTTGGTCAAAGTCGTCCCTTGCGATTATCTCCCTTAAACTGTCGTTGATTGGCCGTAAAGCTGGATCTTTGTTAATATCTGTAGTTTGGGTTTGCACTTGTTCAAGTTCAACAGATGGCTGCTCTTGTTGGGCCAGAAAGTCCATATCCGTTTCATTTCATTTTCCAGATTGTATTATTTCAGTGCATGATGTTGTAGTTTCTGGTTTATCAACTTTACTCTCATTTTGTTGGGTGGAGAGGCGGATGAAAGAAATTAATATTATATGTAAACGTTTGTTCTATTGCACTAATATTAAATCAACACAAGATCATACATTTTTTCAGTTACAAATCAGAATTGACAGATAGCTAAGTAACACACTCTTTAACCTTTGTAGTGGTGATGTGCCAGCATCTTCATCGAACTCCAACACTCCTCCTCACAACACTACTACTGCAGCACGCCCAGTTTGCCTCTAAGGATAGCAAGTCTGGGTCCTGGTAGTGCCTTTGTTAAAAGGTCAGCCTCCATCTCTTCCGTACACTTGTACGCGATCTTTAGTGCACCTTCTTTTACACAATCTCTGATGTAATGTACTTTCAGATCTATATGCTTTGATTTGGAGGATACTATAGGGTTGTGTCCCAATTTTATGGCGGCTTGATTGTTGCTCCAAATTGTTATCTGTCCGAAATCAATGCCCAAATCTCTAAACAGCGATCTTAGGTGAACTGTTTCCTTCGCAGCTTCTGTGAGAGCTGTGTAATCTGATTCTGCTGTTAAAAAGGGCCACGCTTCTTTGTTTCTTGGATGCCCAGCTGATCGCTGCCCCGACGTATTTGAAAGTATAACCAGAGCAGGACTTTCTGTCCAATTTGCAAGAGCCCCAGTCAGCATCCGCCATGCCTTCTAATGGCTTTTGTGACTTAGAGTAAGTTAGGCCGACGTCAGTCGTGCGTTTTAAGTATCGTAGTACTCGCTCAGCTGATTTAAAATGCTCCGGTCCAAAACAATCGTTGAATCTTGATAGATAATTAACGGCGTACGTTACGTCAGGTCGGGTAGCGACTGAGAGATACATCAATGTTCCTATTAGATTTCTTTAAGGTATGTTATCTTCTCCTCCTTTCTTGTTAGGCTCCAGATTTAAGTTAATTTCCATCGGAGTAGACGCGGTTTTGCAATCCTCCATCTTAAATTTCTTTAATGTTTCTTCAATAAATTCTATTGCAGTATTCCGTTCCATTGTCGTTGTTTATCGGTTTATTATAAAACTTTTCGACTTTGCGTTTGTATTCCTTAAATTTCTCGAATACTTCGTTTTAGTGCGATATGAAGTACCTAGATGCAACAATATTTAGTGTAGTCGTCCGGGAATGTTAGGAAATATTTAGAACCATCTAGTGTTTCGATGTTGACGGGCCCGCAGACGTCACTATGCACAATTTCCAGCGCTTGTGTAGATTGTGGTACGTCTAAGGATGAGAATGGCAGTCTGCCCATCTTCCCTTTGATGCATACTTCGCAGTCCGGTAAATTTCCTCCTCCTAGTTCGAGTCCTTTAATCAATTTCTTGCTTGCAGCTAACTTCAAGTCATTTTCATTAAGATGTCCAAGTTTTCGATGCCAAATTTCAATGTTGCTAACTGTCTTTGCTATATTTGCTTTTTCTCCCTTTGTGTAGTACAGGCCGTTTTCTTTCGTGGCAGTTAGAGTTACTTTACCTTTTTGATCTTTAACGTATGCCTTATCTTTTGTGAACAGTACGGTGTTTCCTTTTTCAGTGATCTTTGCGACTGACATTAAGTTTGATGCCAAGGTAGGTACGTACAACGCATCATGGAGGTTAATTGTTTCATTGTGGATGTTTATACGTACTTTGCCTATGCCTTCAACGTTAGCGGTGTGATTTTCAGACGCTAGCCGCAAAGTTCCAGTTTCGGAGTTCATGTTCTCAAAATTATCTTCCTGTGCACACATATGGGGCGTGCAGCCGCTGTCCAGACACTAGGTATCTGCAGAGGTGATGGACAGACAAGCAGGCGTTATGCTGAAGTTTTTCTCTTCCCTTTTGTGGAATGGTTGATTTGGCTGATGTTTATTCTTCTTACTCCAGCATTCTTCGGTATTATGCCCCTTTCTCTTGCATTTCTGACAGTATTTAGGCTTTTTCTTGGAATAGAATGTACCTTCTCTTCTTTCTTTTTGCGCATCTTGGTTTTGCCTAGCTTCGCTTTCTTCTATAATTTTAATTTTCAGCTCTTCAGGCTTTGGTAGGGTATCCCTCGATTCTACCGCTATTCTGAAGTTTTCGAATGAAGCGAGTAAGCTGTATAGCATCATTATACTTAGTAGATCAGTATTTAAAGTTATACCCATGTCTGCTAATTTATCGACGGTGTCCATGAAGTCGTTAAGATGTTCGCGGACGTCACCGTTATCATGTTTTTTCAGTATGAGATGCTTTAGCAATGTTGCTTTTCTTGCGGGACCAGTACTTTGGTAAATGCTTTTTAGTTTTTTCCAAAGCTCGGACGAAGTTTTGCAACCTTTTATTTGCTTCAACTCTGAAAGCGAGATGAGAAGTAATAATTCTGACCGTGCTAGTAGATCTTTGTGTAGAAATTCTTTCTTTTCCGTCTCGTTGCTAGCAGCTAGTTGCATCCGGCTCGGGTATCTCTCCGCTTGCGTATCCCCACAGGCCATTTTTGATTAGCACTGCTTGCGCTTGGAGACACCACGTATCGTAATTTTCTTTCGTTAGGGCTTCGATCCAATGGTACGACGACGAAGCGGTTGCTGCCGACGTGCTCATTTCGAACGAAGTTTTATTTTTACCGACTACATTTAACTAGCAAACCACGCTTTGCTACCACTTGTTGGGTGGAGATGCGGATGAAAGAAATAAATATTATATGTAAACGTTTGTTTTATTTCACTAATATTAAATCAACACAAGATCATACATTTTTCCAGTTACAAATCAGAATTGACAGATAGCTAAGTGACACACTCTTTAACCTTTGTAGTGGTGATGTGCCAGTATCTTCATCGAACTCCAACACGTTTCCACTTAAAAAAACTGTCAATTTTTGATGTTTTATGAATAATCTGTTCATGTGCCTCTTTTTTAATTTTAGCTTTTATTTTATACTCAGCTCCACTGAGCCGCTTAGGCTCAGTTTCCCCCTGGGTTGAAAGGTCAGATTGCAGTCGCTTTCTTAAAAACCTACCAACGTTAAAATTCTTAGGATTAGTTGTCAAAGCGGACCCCGGGCTGTCATAACAAAAATAATTACATGAATAAATCACGCAGAACGAAATGTTCCTATTATTAAAACTAAGCTGCATATATTTCTATTGATACTAATTAATTTGCCTCTCAATAAATCCAGTACAGTGTAGATACATTGATTTATTTATCACAATTAATAAAAATAAACAAAAACATACCTGAAAACAACTTTAGGGCACTTTAAATAATATTTTGTACTAGGTTTCCGAATTTATAATACGCTTTATCATCACTCGACATTCGACGACACAGCCACTTTGCTACAACATGTAAAAAAATGGATTGAATCCTTAATATTACACCCTAAGTTAGAAGATTGTAAGTCTTTGGAGCTGTAAGTACATTCTTTTTTTTTGT
The DNA here is from genome assembly GCF_910591565.1 of Cydia splendana. NCBI lineage: Eukaryota > Metazoa > Arthropoda > Insecta > Lepidoptera > Tortricidae > Cydia > Cydia splendana. The sequence continues at coordinate 20,331,550 of NC_085987.1, forward strand.
TTTCCCCTGAGCTTCTTTGAGCATTACTATGTTTTTACCATCGGGTGTTAGAGAAATTAGTATGACAAGCAAATTAATATCTTGTCCAAATACATCAACCTGCTTAGTGTCGGTCAGATTCTTCAATGGCAGTTGTAACACTTGTAACAGTCAGCAAGTCAGCGTCATCTTTAGCAAGTCGTGAACGTATGCCATTTGTGTTAAACTTCTCAATGAGCTGTGAAATAAATCTGTCTTTATTCGCGATATTAGAGAGAAGTTTGGCCTGTTCTACTAGAGTTGTGTCTTCGGTAAAAGCAACTTCTGAGATGATTTTCAGAGTAACCGTCGAAAATCACAAGAATCATTTGGCCAAAATTTATTTGAATGTACGAGATGACCCGGTCCGGATATAGGACGGTTGCCCGGTTTTGGCCTTTTTCAACTTTAACTTGAGTTTACTAAGGTGTAGACAACTTTACAAGTCTATGGTTTATAGGTGATACAAGTTGAGTAAACTACAGCAACACAGATGCCGATGTCGTGTGTCAAAGTCAATTTTGACAGTTATGAATTGACCCTTATATATATGACACTAAGGCTATCAGTTAAACGGTAGGTCTTAGCTTCGTAAATATAAGCCATAAAACTACAGAATGCCTTTTTGAAGTGAAAACTTCTTTAGCGGCGCTGTGCACCTTTTGTGATGGGGAAAAATGATAAACTCGCGAGAGCGTAAGACGTAAGACGCTTCGTAAGACGGACACGTGACCTGATCGAAAAACTGTTACAATCTCATTGAGTTTTCACTTCTGCCGGCACTCCCGGAGTGCAACCCGTTGTTTTTTTTTAAGTCATTTCGATTACAGGGTAAGGAAAGCGTATTTTTTTAAATCTTTGAATGTATTATTGTTTTTTTACGAAAATAAAGGAATGTTTCTTTTAAGTGAAATTAGCTATCTCCATTATTTAGAGTAGTTTCCCTCCAGGCGGCTTAGCACGGTCGCGTTTTTATCCCTTGTCACCATGCCTGTCACGTTCTAACAAGTATGTAAGTGCGAAAGGGACGGGCATAGTGATAGTCGATAAAAATGGAACCGTGCTGAGCCCGCAGGTGGTATTAGAAAATTCCTTCCTGTATATTATAATTGTGTTATGTTTCTCAAACATATTTCTTAAACTTTAGTCTGGCAAACACCACTTGTCAGTCAGTAAGAACCAGGAAAAATTGTAGGTACTCATAGCTTTAGAATAAGACAAAGACAGTATGATTATCTCTATGTTTAGACAGTCAGTCCTGGGCCAAACTATATAACGAATCTATTTTATACCTGCCACAGGACCCTAAAAATTATCAATTGAATATTTTTCTTAGCACCATTAAATAGGTAGGTACTTAATTTTCATTATATTATTTCAATGAATTACACAGATTATAGAAATTTTATAAAATATGAAAATTCAGTAGGAAATCTAATATTTACCTGGGGAAGCAATGATTTGACTCAAACATTCTTGTTCACTGTTCACAGCATAGTCCACTTCTAAATATTTTTTGATGTCCTCAAACTTTTTTATCATAATTATTGATTAAAATCGTTTTTACTCCACTTATAAAACTCGATTGAGAATATTTCCCATAGTAAATTGAGAACATTCTCGAGAACGGTACGACTATACGGAATCCTACACTGCCTGAGCATGGCCTGAATTGAAAAACAGATATATTAAATGCTTTCACTGCCGTTACACTAAATACAGTTGACTCATTAAAACCCACCTAGCGGCAGCGTGTCTCGCCTTCCGCTTGATAGGCAATAAGTTGCCAATGAAACTTTCTCGATTCCCTTAATGAACACCGCAGATCTGATTTCACGCCGACAGTTTGATCGACGAGTTTCACAAGTTTGATAACAGGTACCTATTATCTTTATAGATTCATTAATGTGTTATACTTACCCATTGAAGTTATATAGATTATGTACTGTTGTTACAGGCGATTTTGAATCATCGTAAAAAATACAAAATTTAAAATAAAACAACTGTCTACAGATTTTGGGGAATCTTTTGATTCCTCAATCACAAAATACTTGTCGTGTGCTAATTGGAATGCATTCGTTAAAATTAAACAAACCCTAAAACAATGGCACCGAAGAAAATTGTGATAAGGGTGAATTTAAAGCTCATAGTAATTTTTATAGGTAAGTATATAGGTAAGTAACCATAATTCTAGTTTGTTTCTTTCCCGTTTCGCTATTTCTATTTTCACCTTAGTCAGCAATATGGCCTCGAGCTTTTCCGTTGTTGTACATTAATTACATTTGCAGTTGTGTTCTTGTTACGTTTTTATAAATGATGTGAAGTTTGGGATGTATTTTTGCACAACGCGAATAGGATCATCATTTTATATTCGAATAGCTTCCTGTGTTCCAGAGGATTTAGGAACGTCCAGTTCTTCTAAAAAGTAAAAGTATTTTTCCCTATTATACACGCTGCCCGAAAAATAAGTGCATTCCCGTTGCCAGGGAGGTTTTGGGATACTGAGCAACTTTTACTATAGAACCAACCCCTAAATCGCGAAAAAAAAACCGGATAAGGGCGAGTCAGACTCGCCCACCGAGGGTTCCGTACTTTTTAGTATTTGTTGTTATAGCGGCATCAGAAATACATCATCTGAGAAAATTTCAACTCTCTAGCTATCACGGTTCGTGAGATACAGCCTGGTGACAGACGCACATAGGTCGGAAATCCCGACTTAGGCCGCCAAAAGTCAACTTTCTAAAAGTCGGCTTATCGCAAACTAATTCGTTTTCGAAAAACACCACACTATCACGGAATTAATCCCACCCCACCACCCTTATCAGTTACGTAGGTAATCTACCAGGTTCTCAAAACTTAGTCATCACATACGTTGCACACGCGGTTCTTAGCACTCTTATCCGAAGCAAACATTTCTAAGCCAAGATTAATTTTTGTGGAGTTTATTTGTCAGTGAAAGTGATGGATATTGAAAATTCAGGTAAGTTTCTATTATTTTCAATTATTTTGAATTAGAAATAATTATTTTATGATATATATATATATAACCCACTAAGCATGACCCTTTCCTTGATGAAAAATTTGTTATTTTTTCATATCCAATTGTGAAAATACTATACTTCCGAGCCCGTCCGAGTAATATTTTTTATGTCAATCTATAAATCAATTATATCTTTACATTTTAAGAAAAAATTGGGAGGCACTTTGTAAAATATCGAGTTTCAAAAAGAAAATTCCGGAAATAGCAAATTATTACGTTTTTTTCATCAGCGTTAAAATGTCTTTTCTGTGTTTCTAGGTTCATCAAATGCCTCGGGTTTAAAAGTTGTGACTCGAAAAAACCTGTTTGATAAGTTAAATGAACAAAATTTTCAGTCAATAAATGAAAAATTGGACATTTTGGAAAATTATCTCCTTATGCGCTCAGGTGACGAAGATGAAGAAAAAAAGAACATGAAACATACATTTTCACATTTTAAATCAGAATTTAAAAAGAGATGGATTAAATCACGTCGCATTGTGGAAAATTTTCTGATATCTAATGAATCTTGGTTGGAAGGAAGCTCCGCTCGGCCCATACGCTCTGGAAACGGCAAAGCTTTATATAAATTTGAATGAGTGGCATCCGATGACACCGACAATGCACAAAATACTGATCCATGGCAGAATTACATATTATTGAAAACTTAATAGTTCCCGTTGTACAACTTTCGGAGAAAGCTGCAGAAGCCCGAAACAAACACTTTCGGTCATATCGTTTAAACTATGCCCGAAAGTTTTCTAGAGAACACTGCAATCTGGACATTTACCATAGGTTGCTTCTGACCTCCGATCTGCTTATCAGCAGTACGAGAAAGATAACGAAACCTCGAGTTAAATTATTTCTGCCAGAAACTATGCAGCTATTGATTTCTGCTGAGCCACATAAGGCGAGAGCGGAGAATGATCAATGCTACCCAAGCGATGAGGAGGATTTTTCTTTAAAATTTGATGATTAAATGTCGCGTGTGATTTATTTATTTATGTTAGTCTTTTTGAGTAAATGTATCAGTCGTAATAATATTAGATAACAACCGTTCTATATTTCTCTTAGTTTCTGTAATATATATGTTACTCTTATACCTAAATATAATATATATTATATATGTATAAATATATGTGTATTATATTATTTATATATTTAATGGAAGAAAATACATATTTATTTACTATAATATATATCATTAATATATAAAATAATCAAGCGATATAGAAAATAATCAAAATAATCAAGGAGGAGGAGCAAAATCAATATTTTTTTGGAAAAAAGGGCCATATAAATAATAATTGTAATTATCTAAACATATGTTTTCTTAGTTCGAAATCGTATTTAAAGCGCAAAAATGCAATAAAATATTTTTGGCGGCCTAATCAATCAATCAAACCAAAAATATACCTTATTCATGTAGGCCTCAGGCCTCCATTAGGCTTAATCTAATTATCAGAGCAATTTATTGATGTTAATATTATTCTATAATATACATATCTTAGTGTTAAGTTTGATATGTATAATAAATTGGATTATTATACATATCAAACTTAACACTAAGAATTTCACAAAAGGATCGTCAAACATTAAAAAGATTGTATAAAAAAATACTAGTCTAGAATTTCTAGAATAAAATCTAAATGTCAAATAAAAAGCATAAGTAACAAAAGAAGTAGATAGTATTACATCGGAATATCCATTTCCTCATCAATAATCAAATATACCTAATAAATAAAATGTTAATCATTTCGAATAACAATTAATCCCACGTTGTAATATCATTCATGTAGTCTTGTGTGGTATAATAAGCTTTAGAAATAAGTTTACGCTTTACATGATTCTTAAATTTATTAATAGATAATTCAGTAATATGGTTTGGAAGTTTATTATAAAATCTTACACAATTACCCATGAATGATTTTTTAATTTTATGGAGCCGAGTGAAGGGCACTGCGAGCTTATGTTTATTTCTAGTATTAATATTATGAATTTCACAATTTTTCCTAAAATTTACAATATTTTTATGTACATACAGAATATTCTCATAAATGTATTGACAGTGCACTGTCATTATGTCAATTTCCTTAAATTTATCTCTAAGTGAGTCTCTATGGTTCATTTTGTATATTGCTCGAATAGCCCTCTTCTGCAGAACAAAAATGGTATTTATCTCTGAAGCACCGCCCCACAGTAAAATACCATATGCCATAATGCTATGGAAGTAACTAAAATATACTAATCGAGCTGTTTTCACATCAGTTAACTGACGGATTTTGCCCACTGCAAAAGCTGCAGAGCTCAGTCTATTCGAAAGAGTAGCAATATGGGGACCCCACTGGAGTTTAGATTCTAAAGTTATACCAAGAAAAACAAAACTGTACCATCAACTAATTCCAATTCCTCATCCTTCACAATGACACTTGTTTGCACATGCCTTACGTTACTACTAGTGACAAACTTAATACATTTAGTCTTTTTCTCATTTAACAATAAATTATTAACATTGAACCAATTTACTGCTTTTGAAATGGCATTGTTTACATCATTGTAAGCTTGTTGCTGTCGTTTGACTTTGAAAATAAGTGAGGTGTCGTCTGCAAACAATAATATATCATGGTGGGTCTTAACAAGGAATGGTAAGTCATTTATGTAGATAAGAAACAGGAAAGGCCCCAATATTGACCCCTGTGGTACACCCATAGAGACCAATGACCCAGGTGATCGCTGTCCATTCACATCGACCCTTTGTATTCTACCATTTAAGTAGGACTTAACTAAATTCAGTGCCGATCCTCTAACTCCGTAATAATGAAGTTTCCTGATTAATGTTTCATGACAAACACAGTCGAAGGCCTTAGATAAATCACAGAAGACACCTAAAGCATGTCGTGACTCCTCCCAGGCATCGAAAATATGCTTAATTAGCTCAACACCGGCATCGGTTGTTGAGCGACCCTGTGTAAAACCAAACTGCTTATTATGCATCAAATTATTAACGTTAAAATGTCGTACTAATTGAGAAAGAACTAATTTTTCAAAAATCTTGCTAAATGTTGGTAGCACAGATATCGGTCTAAAGTTAGTGGGGTCAGAGCTGCTACCAGATTTAAATAAAGGAATTACTTTACTATGTGTCATTAGATCAGGAAACTCGCCGTAATCAACACTGTTGTTAAATATAACTACCAAGTCAGGCGCTACAATTTCTACTAAGGATTTGACAGCATGGACAGAGACTCCCCAGAGGTCATTAGTTTGTTTGACATTAATTGATTTAAACGCCTTTATTACATCTGAGGTACAAACATGTTCAAAATGAAGGTCTCCACAACACTCCGGAGCGTTATGTTTTAATAATGTAACAGCAGATGAGGGTGATGAATTTAAATCCTTAGTCGTGGATACTGGTACCTCGGTGATAAATTTTACAAATTCTGTAGCTACTTCTAAATTGGAATCTATAATTTTGTTATCAATGTTTAGTTTAAGCTCTTTAATTGTGTGTTCGAGCGACCAGTCTCCACATTTATAACTTTCCAGGTTGCTTTAACAATGTCGGAACTACTTTTTATTTTCTGACTTAGATAATTTCGCTTAGCTATATGACAATCTACTTTAAACTTCTTCGAATACTCCTTCACATGTTCTTTAAATTCATCACTCTGATTAAACCGCCGTTCCTCATATAAGGCATACAGTTCACGTCTTCTTTGATGTAAGTCCGCAGTAGCCCACTCACTAAAAACTGATGCACCACTAACTACGACCGATTTTGAGGTGAATATCGCATTATAATATAATGATCCATAAAAGTGTGAAAGAATGAATTATACATACTATTAGGACTCATATCGGAAGACAAAAAGGGTAGCGCCTGAACTAAACTTAGCTTCATTCTTTCCACGCGGTCCGAGGTTACTGGTACAAAAGTTATTTGTTTTCTCATGGTATTTTTCCTTAATGCCTCAAATACCATTAATTGACCTAAGTGGTCTGATTCTAAATTGCTGATAATTTTTTTAGCAATAGGAAAAATATCTGTGAAAATATTATCTATACAGGTTGCACTAGTAGCAGTCACTCTAGTGGGCTCCATAAACATGTGGTTGAGATTACAAGATTTAAAAAGATTCAATAATCTACAAGACATTGTTGAATTTTCCATAATATTTACATTAATGTCGCCGCATATAAGCAATTTCTTACTAGAAGATGATATTTTAAGTAGGGCAGATTCCATTATGTTTTCAAATAATTCAAAATTACTTAATGGCGGCCTATACACACAGACAACAATAAATTGCTCTAATTCTACTGCACTTAGTTCTATAGTCCGTTCAACAGACATGGATACAATGTCCTTACGTTCCTTAAATTTTAACTGACTATTTAATATAAGTAATTAATGACCCACCATGTATGGAACTAAGGCTGGTGAACGAACTTCCCGCCTGGTGATTATTAAATTGGGGCATTAATTCATTATTATTTAACCAATGTTCAGTAAGACATAAAATATCAATATTAAAATCATTCAAAAAAACTTCTATCTGTAAATTTTTTCCTCTAATACATTGAATATTTTGATGGACCAGGTGGATATACTTTCCATGTTTGCAGTATTTTTCATTATATTTATTTAAAACTAAATTGCCAGAGACAGAATCTTTTGTCTTAACAGCTAGTTTAAATCTATTAAATCATTGGTTATGACTGGAACCAATTCCATGTTCATACTGCGCTGCTCAATAGGAGCAGAATTGTCTGCCAAATTCTTGGCAGAAATGTCAAGTAAATATGATAGCGATAAAGCTATTTGTCTTTTGTAATAATTTGAAAGGCAACACTTGCCTTTAGTCAAAAACACCATAGGCATAATTATGGTATTTACTAACAAAATTGTTAGTGTCAATTATGCGAAACTTACTACTATATGTACAAAGATTATATAGAGATATATTTAACTTATGTCTAGTGGTATTTTCTGCCTCTGACATTTGCTCACAATAGGGGAATGTGAAAAAAATAATTTCATGCACTGCAAGCGAGTTTAACTGTTCAAAATATTTAATTAAATTATTTTTGTTCACATTACCCCTATTCCCCATAAGAATAAGCAGTGTTGTCTTAGAATTAATATTACTGTCATTTAAAATTTGTTTTAAGATATTTTCAAAGCTACTGTGAGGCAGACAATTGCTGATTGTACTAAGTCCCTTTAAGTAAAAGCTTCCAATTTCATCAGAATACATAATAACATTAGGTTTAGGTGTGCTTTGTTGTGTAGTGTGGAAGGAGCTATTATCATTTACATGCTGTTGTGGTAAACCGTCACACAGGCTTAGGTCGAGTAAACTTGTCGACGAATGTTCTGTCACTTGCTTACAAGCACATGACTGGGCATTGGTCAGTGACTCAAACCGTTCTGAATTAAGCTTAATCTGGGATATTAAATCATCCATGGCCAAAGAATATTCATTAATCACCTTTTTAGAACTCTCATTTATTTTTTCTAAGAATTCTATGGAATCCTCCAAACTCTGAATTTTTAATTTTAAAGTCTGCGTGTCGGTTTCATATTGCAATTGACTATTTTCTAACTGGGCAGAATATAAATCTAACTTATCCACTAAATTAACATTAATTTTACAAAATCTCTATTTTTTTAAAAACAATTTATTTATTTTTGACAAGTTTTGGTTTTTTTTATGAGTCTATTTAATTTAATATATTTCCTTAGTTTGTTCCCGCTGCAATTTACTAACCTTGGTGTGGTAGTATCATAGGCTAAATCTGTAGTGGCCACAAGGTTTTCAATTGGTGCGGCCACCAACTGAGAGTCGGGCCGGACCAGTTCTTCGAACAAGCTCTGAGAGTGTGCCACTGCTGCATTGTGTTGGGCCTCCTGTAGCTCATAGATTTGTTCGTGGGCGTCGTGCAGTGCTCTCTCCAATGATTTGATGTCCTTCAGGGCCTGCTCATACGCAGCACTCTCCTGCTGGCGAGCCGCTGCGGCTGCTTTGCGGGTAAGCATTGTAGACAGTTTTGCAATTGAAATTTAACCCAAAAATAAACAAGGAATCGCTCACTCAAGCTAAGTGATATTTAGGTACGTACTTACGTGAAATAGTGACGATTGACTGTATCTACACTGCGTTCTAACCCTGTACAATGATCAACGCTTTCATATAAACACACTTAGTAAATATTAGTGATAAAAAAACACCCAGAAAGGAATCCAAGGCGAAAGCAGGTTTCAAATTTATAACCTGTAACGGCTACAAATCTAATATTACTCTTCTTTCATTCGTAGTCTGGTATAAAAACGTAGAAATATGTTTAAAAATATTTATTAAGTAACTTTTAATAACAATAACGAGGTGTCGTGTCGTTTTGGTGGTTACTAGTACTATCATTACTAGTACATATCATTACGGCAGAAAAGTTTATTTCCGCAATTCGGACAATATAAATCTCTTGTTTCGAATTCAATCACTCCGTCGGGAGACCAGTGTTGTAGACGACAATTTTCACAATGGCCTGTGGCCATCATGCCCTCCTCCTTCAGAGAAATGGTGTCGTCCGGCAATTCCTCCAAAAACATACCCACACACATGAAACGTGGGAGTCTTAGGCGGTATATGGTGTATCGCATATTTTCAATCTAAATAAAAAACACAATTATTAATAGGATCTACTGACAACTAATCTACTTTATGACTACTCAAGATGCCTTTTAAACTCATACCTGTTCAAAATATGTAAGCGTATTATTAAAAAACTGGCACTGCTCGTCTAAACGCTGAAAAATTGTCTTCATGGCAGGGCAGCATAAGTAGGGCAGATTCCATTATGTTTTCAAATAATTCAAAATTACTTAATGGCGGCCTATACACACAGACAACAATAAATTGCTCTAATTCTACTGCACTTAGTTCTATAGTCCGTTCAACAGACATGGATACAATGTCCTTACGTTCCTTAAATTTTAACTGACTATTTAATATAAGTAATTAATGACCCACCATGTATGGAACTAAGGCTGGTGAACGAACGTCCCGCCTGGTGATTATTAAATTGGGGCATTAATTCATTATTATTTAACCAATGTTCAGTAAGACATAAAATATCAATATTAAAATCATTCAAAAAAACTTCTATCTGTAAATTTTTTCCTCTAATACATTGAATATTTTGATGGACCAGGTGGATATACTTTCCATGTTTGCAGTATTTTTCATTATATTTATTTAAAACTAAATTGCCAGAGACAGAATCTTTTGTCTTAACAGCTAGTTTAAATCTATTAAATCATTGGTTATGACTGGAACCAATTCCATGTTCATACTGCGCTGCTCAATAGGAGCAGAATTGTCTGCCAAATTCTTGGCAGAAATGTCAAGTAAATATGATAGCGATAAAGCTATTTGTCTTTTGTAATAATTTGAAAGGCAACACTTGCCTTTAGTCAAAAACACCATAGGCATAATTATGGTATTTACTAACAAAATTGTTAGTGTCAATTATGCGAAACTTACTACTATATGTACAAAGATTATATAGAGATATATTTAACTTATGTCTAGTGGTATTTTCTGCCTCTGACATTTGCTCACAATAGGGGAATGTGAAAAAAATAATTTCATGCACTGCAAGCGAGTTTAACTGTTCAAAATATTTAATTAAATTATTTTTGTTCACATTACCCCTATTCCCCATAAGAATAAGCAGTGTTGTCTTAGAATTAATATTACTGTCATTTAAAATTTGTTTTAAGATATTTTCAAAGCTACTGTGAGGCAGACAATTGCTGATTGTACTAAGTCCCTTTAAGTAAAAGCTTCCAATTTCATCAGAATACATAATAACATTAGGTTTAGGTGTGCTTTGTTGTGTAGTGTGGAAGGAGCTATTATCATTTACATGCTGTTGTGGTAAACCGTCACACAGGCTTAGGTCGAGTAAACTTGTCGACGAATGTTCTGTCACTTGCTTACAAGCACATGACTGGGCATTGGTCAGTGACTCAAACCGTTCTGAATTAAGCTTAATCTGGGATATTAAATCATCCATGGCCAAAGAATATTCATTAATCACCTTTTTAGAACTCTCATTTATTTTTTCTAAGAATTCTATGGAATCCTCCAAACTCTGAATTTTTAATTTTAAAGTCTGCGTGTCGGTTTCATATTGCAATTGACTATTTTCTAACTGGGCAGAATATAAATCTAACTTATCCACTAAATTAACATTAATTTTACAAAATCTCTATTTTTTTAAAAACAATTTATTTATTTTTGACAAGTTTTGGTTTTTTTTATGAGTCTATTTAATTTAATATATTTCCTTAGTTTGTTCCCGCTGCAATTTACTAACCTTGGTGTGGTAGTATCATAGGCTAAATCTGTAGTGGCCACAAGGTTTTCAATTGGTGCGGCCACCAACTGAGAGTCGGGCCGGACCAGTTCTTCGAACAAGCTCTGAGAGTGTGCCACTGCTGCATTGTGTTGGGCCTCCTGTAGCTCATAGATTTGTTCGTGGGCGTCGTGCAGTGCTCTCTCCAATGATTTGATGTCCTTCAGGGCCTGCTCATACGCAGCACTCTCCTGCTGGCGAGCCGCTGCGGCTGCTTTGCGGGTAAGCATTGTAGACAGTTTTGCAATTGAAATTTAACCCAAAAATAAACAAGGAATCGCTCACTCAAGCTAAGTGATATTTAGGTACGTACTTACGTGAAATAGTGACGATTGACTGTATCTACACTGCGTTCTAACCCTGTACAATGATCAACGCTTTCATATAAACACACTTAGTAAATATTAGTGATAAAAAAACACCCAGAAAGGAATCCAAGGCGAAAGCAGGTTTCAAATTTATAACCTGTAACGGCTACAAATCTAATATTACTCTCCTTTCATTCGTAGTCTGGTATAAAAACGTAGAAATATGTTTAAAAATATTTATTAAGTAACTTTTAATAACAATAACGAGGTGTCGTGTCGTTTTGGTGGTTACTAGTACTATCATTACTAGTACATATCATTACGGCAGAAAAGTTTATTTCCGCAATTCGGACAATATAAATCTCTTGTTTCGAATTCAATCACTCCGTCGGGAGACCAGTGTTGTAGACGACAATTTTCACAATGGCCTGTGGCCATCATGCCCTCCTCCTTCAGAGAAATGGTGTCGTCCGGCAATTCCTCCAAAAACATACCCACACACATGAAACGTGGGAGTCTTAGGCGGTATATGGTGTATCGCATATTTTCAATCTAAATAAAAAACACAATTATTAATAGGATCTACTGACAACTAATCTACTTTATGACTACTCAAGATGCCTTTTAAACTCATACCTGTTCAAAATATGTAAGCGTATTATTAAAAAACTGGCACTGCTCGTCTAAACGCTGAAAAATTGTCTTCATGGCGAGACAATACAGAGATTTAACATTTTTACCAAAAACCCGTGCTATTGCAGACCTTTTTTTTGTTAAAAAACTCATATTGTATTGTTGCGTTTTCGTAGCGTATTACAATCGAAAGGAGTAAAATTAAATATTCCGCTGCGAAAAGAACACTTTGTTTTTTATATTTTTTACTTTTAAACTTTTTTTTTAATTTAACGTATCGAAATGTAAGTGGCC